>NC_079385.1:18734052-19065302 GCF_021018895.1 Seriola aureovittata | reverse complement strand
TGGGCCAATATTTTTGGTATTATCAATGTAATCTGGAGTATCTGCTAGGTGTGCCTGTGTATGTGTGTATGTGTGTGTGTGTGTGTGTGTGTGTGTGTGTGTGTGTGTGTGTGTGTGTGTGTTTGTGTGTGTGTGTACCCCCTGCTCTGCTTGGTGGGACTCCATGTTTCAAGGCAGGATGGAGGGAGAACCCACAGCTGCGGGTCTCCAATAAGTACGTAGTGCCACCATGTGTCCGGTGGAGGAACTGCGTCTGTTTGGTGTTGGGGGTGGGGGGAAGGAGGAACCCGCATGTTTAGATCTCCTGCTTATCTAGTTTTGTTTGCGTGTTTGTTGCAGAGCCGTACGTGTCATTCTGTGCGTTTGCTCGCGAGCAGGATGGGTCACACGAAGGAATGTGAGATGTTGCACTTGGCAGACAAAACAAGTTTCTTATCCCCTTGATGTGAAGAAGACCTTGGAGGATGTGGGCTGAGATCTTGTGCTCAGATGAAAGACGGTGACCGGACAGACTACTACTATTTAAGACACTGTTGTGTAAATTAACAGAATATTACATGTTTAAAACTGTATTTGCTGGAGAAAACGTAAAAGGTTGAAGATGCAGTTGAAATATATTGTTTTGGAGTTTGTTTTTTGTTTTTTAACTCAACATTGTGTGTGTGCGCATGTGCGTCCTGGCGGGAGCGAGCTGCCTCCTGGCGCCATGGGGATGAGGGCGTCACGCTTGGGCTGAGATTACCTGTGCGGGCGCCCTGTGTGGCTCGTTTATGAATCAGCTTTTTTGTTCTGATTTTCTCCTTCACTTGTGTCTTTTTAGGACAGGTACCTACACCCAGGGAGGGGGAGGGAGGGAGAGAGAGAAAAGGTGGGCGGCGGCCAGCCACACCTCACCGTGAACCCCTCACCTGTAGATGACCTGCGGGGGTGTTTATAACCGTGGTTTATCTCCATGGCGATAAAGCCTCGTGCTACGGCTGTGGAATGAAAACAGGTCGGCGGGCCAGACAGACAGGAGTCGAGGATGTAACGTAACACACACCAACCCCAACCTGCTGAGAGGCCGAGCCAGTGGCCTGCATGACTGCCACCCCCCCACCCCCCCACCCCCACCATCACCACCCCCCCGAAACTCTGAATTAAAAAAGGAAAAATCACGAATCCTCTCAGTTATTTTACCAAAACTAAACTGCTGCATTTTTGATTTGCCTTAAACAACCATCAACTTTATTTATTGTTAAATCCTCATCCAATAATCCAACAGAATGTGACTGAAATTATTTGATCGATGTTTAGTTGAAAAAGTTTCAACTCCCAACAGCAACAGGTTTTTTCATTCTGGTGCATTGTGACAAACATGATGGACAAAAACGGAGCTCTATGGATCAGAGGAATAAGATTTAATCAGGCTTCGGAAATGTTTTAGTTGGGTTAGTTCATCGTTGGTTTAGTTACCTTTTAAGCAGAAGTAGCAATACACTACAGGTGTATGGAAGTATGATGAGCATGTAACTATTAAAAGTAAAAGTACTCATTATCCAGAACGGCTGCGTCCTTTTCTTATATATATTATTAAATTTGCTTCGTGTTGGTACCATATTTAATGTTATAGCTGGTCGAGGTTGAGGCTATTTAATACTGTAATGTGATTACATTTGAAACGCTGCATCGTATTTAATAAAGTTGATCATATGGTTTCTAAATGATATGGCATCTATAGATGTAAAGTAAAAGAAGAGGAGGAAAAAAAAAAATCTTTCAATATGAAATTTGGCGGGATGAATGTAGAAAGTATCATAAACTGGAAATACAAGAACATCAAACTGTGCTGAAGGACACTGCAACATACGAACAGAGGCCATCACTGTTACTCCTTAATATATATTTGTATGAAATACACCAACAGCAAAACAGACAGCCACGCTAGATACGCAACAGTGATTTGGAACCATTTCAGTTTGGATTTTCCTTATAATAAATACCTCACCTGTGCTAACTAACCACCCACACACACATACACACACACACACACACACACACACACACACACACACACACACACACACACACACACATCTCAGGACATCGAGTCACCCATGAAGAGCCAGTGTGTTTACACAGGAGCACCGTTCAGCTGGAACACTCAACTATTCCAAGCATGTGTTACATTCAAGTGTTGGGCCATTGTGAGCTGGAGAGCCGCCTGTTGTTCGAGTGACTAATGTAAGAATGACACGAGCCAAGTGGGCTTAACTTGAAGTATACGAAGTTCACTGAATGCTCGCTCACTTGGCAGTCGGAGTGCAGCGGCGGCAGCAACGGCGGCGGCGACGACGGTTCAGAATTTCATCACGTTTAAATCGAGCAGGAGGAGACACAAGCAGATTGAATTGGAGCGAGGCCTTCCTCCTCCTCCTCCTCCACCACCACCATCATCATCATCATCCTCCACTCGTCTGTGCTGCATCATCCATAGGCACCGATCCCAGCCGCCCCCAAACCGCCAGTTCAATTACCCATCATGCCCTTGACCTTGGAGGTCAGCTTGCTTTGGAGGATGAAGCCTTAGATGTCCAGAGAGAGAAATAGAAAGTGAAAGAGAACGGGGAGAGAGAAAAAAAAGAGAGAGTGCAGAGAAGGAGGGATTGAGAGTTAGAAGGGGTGAGGTGGAGAGATGGATTGTGGGGAAGGGTGAGAGAGGGAGCGAGATGGAGGGCGAGGGATAGTGTGTGTGTGTGTGTGTGTGTGAGAGTGAGAGAGAGAGAGGTGGGGGGTGGGGGAGGAGGGGGGAGAGAGGCCTCAGCCCTGCTCTCTCTTATCTCTTCAGCTTGGTGGAGTTTTAAATTATTCATTCCCTGCTGCTCCCGCCGACTTACACATCTCCATCACACGGCTGCCCGCATCCGCCCGGGGAACAGGCGGTCGCCACGGCAACCTTATCGCAGATCGCAGATTTCGGCTCCAGAAATGAAATAAAAGAGGAAATTGGCTGTATTAGCATAAGAGGAGTCAGCCCGGAGTTGAATACACACATCACCCCCCCTCCTCCTCCTCCTCCACTACCCCCCCATCCACCCACCGCCGCCGCCGCCCCCCAAAAGCTCACAGCAACACCCCGCCCCTGCCTCCTCTCCTTATCAGCGCTGTCTGATCGCTGCTCTCCCTTTCTATATTTTTTTTTTCTAATTCCACTCTCCCTCACGCACCACCACCACCACCACCTCCACCGCCGCCGCCGCTGCTGCTGCCACCAACTCGCCCTCCAACCACACACCCCCTCTCCCTCCGCCGCCCCCCCCCCCGCCGTCGCTCTTTGTTCCTCCATGCGCTTGGAGAAGAATGGGGTGAGTGGGTGGGAGAGAAAAATAGATGTGGTCGCCGTGACCTCTGACCTTTTCAGGGGAGAGTAAACAATAAGCAATAACCTGGGAGATGGCAGCACCGCAGCGACTGACTGACAGCACACTTTATTTCCTGTCCAATAGGACCTTTTTTTTCCCTCCTCATCATTTTATTATTGGTGTTTCCCCCCCCCCCCCTCTTCTTTCTGTCCATCTTTCATTCTTGGTCCAGTCCGCTGGGATCTACCATCTCGATTTTTAGTAGTATTGGGCGCCAGTGTCTGACTCTGACCTTAAAAAAAGAAAGGCCTGAGATATTTGTTTGGCTTTCAGGTGAATGGATGTAACTTCCAGGCAGTGTGAGTCCTCGCCAGTATAATCACTCTTTACAACAAAAAAAAGGCCCAAGTCCACATTAACATCCTCCGTCAATACATAATCTCCTATAGCCATCAGCAGTCCTCCATCAATGTGAAGCCACAAAAGCCGGGGCACAATGCAAACTCTTTAGGAGACACCCATAAATGTGTTTCCCCCCTTAGCGCCTATTCTGCTGCCACTTAACCATTCGGTAACAAGTCGTCCCCATTTCCCCCACCCTCTGCTCCCTCCTTCCCCACCCTTCCTTCCCTAATTGAAGTTAAACAGCTGAGAAATAGCGACCATGTCCCCCCCAGATGGTTATAAATGTCAACATACTCTCCCTCTTAGATTGACACTTCCCTGGGGAAGAGTGCGTCTGCAAGTGTGTGTTTGTTATGGTAATCATCTTCCTCCCTCTCACATCTTTTGTGCAAATCAAACCAGCAGGGGGGCCAATAAGGGACAATAACGCCCACCGCACTCGCTGGTGGCACTCTCTATTATCGTCACCATCATTATGGCAACTTAGTTAAACGTTATTTTAAAAGACGGCTGTGTTTTCTGTAGGTCTCCGATGCCCACAGATTGAAAAAAAAAAAAAAACCATGACTGAATCGATGAGGGATTAACTCTAGCATTCACTTTGTTCACTCACTCAGTCAGCCTCCCCCTCACTTTTCTGACTTCCTTTATTTCTCTTTTTGTTGATCAGAGTGTGCGGCTGCTTCAAAACTCCCAGCTTCATCAAAGGTTTTTTGGCTGGGATCCGATCCGACCCGGTTTTGACCTTTCTATCAAACGCCATGACGACACAGTCTGGGAGAGAGCACGCTGACCACAACCGGACTCAAAAGTTTGTAAAGGGTGACGCTGACAGAAGTTTGTGACACTACCAAATTTTAGTCTTTGAATTACAAAGTTCTTATTTAACACATAAGGTCATAACAACATGACAGAAAATACTCTCTTCTGATTGGCTGGTAGGTTGTGGGTAAAAATATCTTTATTATATTACTGGGATTTCCTCATTGAAAGTTTCCTGAAGTGATGTTACAGCAATATATATTGTATAGTATATTATGGTCATTGATTTCAATGATTTCAGCTTTGCTTTTTGACAGATATATATATAGAAGTAGCAGTAGTATACACATATATGAGTAACGGTTATAGTGGGAATGGTCTGCAGGCCGGGGGCTTCTCTGTAGAACCGCAATGCCACAAAACAAGTGATATGTTGTGAAATCTCTTTCTCAAATTAAATTTTGAGAAAGAGATAACAATGACCTGGACGAATGAGAACTTGCACAGATATGTTGTGAAATATTTTACTTGTATCACAAAAACTGCAGCTCCTGCGATTTGGATATTGCACGTGGCCATATTGCGATTTCGATAATGTTTCGATTAATTGTGCGGCTCTACTGAGAAATCATCTTTTTGTCCATCACGCCGATATGGATTGGTTCTAATTATTAGGATACTCAGGAGGCCTCGGTCACTATTGCAGCGGAGAAGAACCCTAATTCAGAACACTTTATTTTTGTAGTTGGAAACAATTCAGAAAAAAACAGAGTTGCTAAATTCATCCAAACTTGACTTATACTACTACAAACTTGAGTCTGACAATGAAGTGATTTTAACTGTTCAATGTTTTTTTTATCAGTATAGTACTTTTGTCCCCCAAAACTGGTCCTTAGGAGTCATAGTTGACTTTTTATGTACACAGTCTTGTCCTTTCTGTTTTGGCTTCATGCTATTTTAAGTATTACTGCTGAAATTAACCCAACAATGGGTGGAATTGATAATAAACAATCTTAATGAATAATCTTACCAATTGAAACACATCTACTCTGTGCGTCTGTGGTAAGTAGCCCTGGTGTAAGTACCATAATGTGCTCTGAGGTGAAGAAAATAATGCACTCAGTAGAGAGAAAACCACTCAGAAGTTCCTTTGCCTCCGCCTTGTCTGCTATTTTCTTATATCAAGAACATATCTATGAATTTTTGTGTGATCTAAGTGCTTATGTTATCACGAAACTGTATCATAGCCATTATATCTCAAGTGGACAGCACTGACTGGCTTATATCCGGACTAATAACAGGCCAAAAATGGCAAACCATTATATCACGCAATCCCATAGGAAAATAATCAGATGCATGAGAGTTTAATCTGATGCATTTCTCCCACTCTTAGCTCTCTGTCCCAACACACACAATAGTGGATAGGAAACTGTGGAGGAAGAGGATGGGGACATGCCGACAAAACCTCAGCTTCATCCCACTCGGACCGTCCACCTCCATCGTCTCTAAAACCAGCCAAAACGAACAGAAATAAGCTGTTCGTATTGCCTGAGGGGTGATGAACTTGGCTGGAGGTCTGTAGTTCAAATACACAGTTAAGAGATGTTATTGTACAGCAAACAAAACATGAACTACTGCAGACATCATCTCACAATCGTGATCTATTCATTTGAGTCCAAAACTGAGCTTTTGAGATACAAAAAGTAGCTCCTTTCCCACGAAACAATCCAAATGTCTCTATTCTGCCGCCTTTTGTTCATCCATTCATCTGTTTCATCACAAGCGCCTTAATATTGGAACAATTCTGATTGCTTCTCGAGGCGTTATCTCCTGAAAGGCTTCTCTCCCTTTCGTCCTGCTCTCTAATTCCCGAACCCCTCCTCCTGTGTTTCCCCACTTCGTAGCATCGGGCCTGTTTATTCCCCAAGCTCTTAATCTGTTTTAAGTGGTGAATACTTTGGAACAGTGAAGAAAAAGGCCTTAACATGAAGACAGCCCAGGCATCCTGTGCCATGCTGCTATCCTTGGTGGTCTTCTAAAGCTCCCTCTCCCTCTGTTTCTCCATGTGATTGTGCCTAGTATGGTTGGAGGCTCATCGCAGCCTACATTTGATTTCACATGGGCTATAGAGACACTTAGCGCCTGTGGCTCTGTCCCTCCCACACACAGTCTGCTAGGAAGAGCTGTACCACTCACAATCCGATGTGTAGGTTTGCTGAGAAGCGCCTGTAGTGATGACAGTGTGTCTGTGTATGGAGAGTGTGTGTTTGTGAGAAAGAGAGAGTGTGTGCTCGCTTGTAAAGTGCGCGTGTGCAAGTTCGATGCCAAGACCACACATCCAGTACAGTTTTTGTGGAATCGCACACATAGAAATACACAGGATCTCAGCTAGTGGGTTGGTAATAGTAAGTGACAGGGTGAGACGGGAGACAATGATGATCCCTCACCGTCCTAAAATGGATCGGTGCTGCGCCCCCCTTCCCACCCCGGTCCAACCCCTCCGTCCCACGCTTGTCCCTGCTCCCTGGCCCTGAGCAGATAACCGCAGCGGGACCGCAACTGGGACGGGGAACGAATCTCAGAGGTGCGTCCCGTAACGGTGACGTGCCGCTCCGGCCAAGGGAGTGTGGGCGCAAAGGGGCTGATACCCCACTGGTTTGTGGGTAGAGGCGTCACACTCGCTTCTAGCCGTCGGGGGTCGAGGCATAAGGGGACTCTGTCTTTTCTTGTTCGTTCGGACGGCGTTGGTCACAGTGGATTGAGGAGTAGTGCACGGTCCCACACTATGTTAAAGACTGTGGGACGGCAGCCATTTGTAGTCCTGTTTGGACAGGCGTCAGTGTGCGGTGGGCTGGTGATATGGACATTGGAACAAAGGGGATTGAGACAAGTGTCAACAACAACAACAAGTACAGCCCAGCCTGTGTTTGATTTGATGTAGTTTGCTTCAAGCCAAAGCAACTGCTTTTATTTTTACAGCATCAAAGAACAAAGCCCAACCAAGATGTCAGATGTAAAGTTTCTCTGCAGAAACAAGTACACACTAAAAACCCACAGAGGTACTTTCAGCTGAAGTTGCTAATGGTAGAAATTCTCTGCCAGTGATCAATACCTTTAAATCTATCAAAATTTAGCCCCTAAATTTAGAATTTATTCCTCCAGCTACAGCATAATTTTTAAAAGAAGAATAAACCAGATGTGAAATTTGCCCGCAAAGAAAGAGCATTTACATAAACACATATTTTGACAAAGTTAAGACAATGAAACCAAGACTTTGTGAGGTTTATTAAGTGCTATGACAACTAGACGCTAGTTTTGTTTTCAACAAAAAGCGTCAAACAAACACCTGAGATATTTCACTGCAACAAAAAAGTATTAATGCTTCACGAGGCTCTATTTTATTAAGTCAGATATGCTTGCAGATGAACCTAGGCAACTAAAATCAGTGTACTGACAAAGAAAGATAACCTCATCACATCTTTTAAGGCCTTGAGTAACAGGTTGAACGCTATAAAAAACAAAAGTTACCTTTAGTGCACTGTTTTAAGGAATAAAAAATAAACGAAAAACATAAAGTCTCAACATGAAAAAGAGGTTGCAGATCTAAAATGGTAAACTGACAAGTCCAGGAGCATCAGAGGTTTTATTAGGCCTGAAGTACTGGGCTGATTACAATGAAACTGTGAGAGAGACGTTACAAGACACTCACATATGAATAACATATGTAGTATCCTGGCGTGTGAGGCAACGTGCTTGGTAAGGCTACAGTGTGTGTGTTTGTTGTTGTGCGTGAATGCCCGGCTGTTGCAGGAAAACAAGCGAGCAGGGCCCATAAATCGTGGCGCTATCAGTGATCCGGTCTCGGCCACCCTTGTGTTCTTTTATTGAATGTTATTGTAGCTGGACGGCCCCTTGGTAGATATTTCCTGGTCAGAAATCAAGATCAAAGCCGAGGGGTTGGTGGGAGGGAGGGAGGGGTGACTAGAAGAGAGGAGGAGGATGCGAAGGAAACAATGACTGATGGACATTGGAGGAGAGGGGAAGAAGAGGGGATAAGAGTTGGAGTGGGTGGCCACTGGCACTGCTTTAAAGCTCCGGCAAAGAGTGAGTGGTGATATTCGACTTAAAGTGAAAACTGGGGGTGTGAGGAGAGATGTAATGTGGATTTAGGATCATCCTACGATGAAGGATGGAGACAATCTCACTATCGTTCGCTGCGATTGGTCAGATGAGGGTGTTATTTTGTTCTTTCCTTTTTCTTTTTGGACAGTGTAGGAGTAAGAAAACACAGCAGAGATCAACATATCACAACTTCTACAAGTTACATCCACCAGAGGGAAATTATAAAAGATACAAACTTATTATGGAAAGATGAAACTATGTTAGAGGTCTGCGACAGAGTGAGAATTCAGTGGGTGTATTTTTTTTTTTATTTAATCTTTTGGACAAGTGTCGAATTTGTAAAAGTATGAATGTGAATGTTTATACGAGATGACAACACATATATATTGAAGATTTTGAAGATTTTGACCCAGGTCAGCCAACCATCCAAAATGAACCTTTTTTTTCTCCACAGATTTTTGACACAAAGATAGTTTTCAAATTAAAGAGCTCCAAATAAATGAACTAACAGATGACCCTTGCTCAAGTTCAACATCCCTGGGCTTTTCTTTACAAATCTAGACTCTTCAAACCCAAACCGGTGTGACCCTGATGACATCATCGCAGTTATTTTCTCTGACCCTGGAGAACTCCTGCCAGATCACAGTGAACAACTGTTTTTTTGAGTTGTTCTCATCGTTCTAAGTAAATTGACCTTTAAGAGTAAAATTTCTGAAGTGCCGAGTATTCGATTTCAAATTTCTCCACTGCATTTATAGTACATGGAAGTGGAATCAAAGGAAATCCAGTTTTGTCTCTACTGAAAGTAAACCGGTGCGAGGAGGGGGAGTGGTAACTCAGAAAATCAAATGATTCCTCATTTAGTTGTGAACCATCTGAATCCCCTGATCCACAGCTTTTAAGGATTCTCTTTACGAAATCTCTGTTAGCCCACCCTCGCTGTCTTTTTTCTCGGTACCTTTCCATACGAACAGGATGTAGTACATTTGTTAGTGAAGCCCAAGTGCATCTACACGTGGGCGTGATTTGTTGGACTTCCCTGTGGCCTCTCTCTCCTTGCCTTTAATTGCTGTGGGGATCGCAGGGCGGCAGGGACAGAATGGACTCCAGAGATTGTGGTTCCACCGCTGCTTCCCAAACTGGCTTTTCTCCCCATGCGTCTGCTCGCCAAGCACTCCCAAATTCCCCCATTTGCCACCCTCTCACCCCACACCTCGCCTGGGTAATGGAATCAAAAACAAGCGCTTCTCTCCAAAGATAGACACTCATTTCGGAGAGGAGGCTGGGCTGACTCTGCCGCTCTTTAGTGGGGACTTATAAAGCGTGGAGTGGTTCAGAATTGGCTGAAAAGGCCGGTACACCCATCATCTGACACCCACGTCTGGTCTTCTTCCTACTTCTCCTTTTGCCTCCTATTAAATGTCTTCTCGTTATATCCCCTCTTAATCTCCTTGTCATTGGCTTCTTTTACTTTCCATCCTTTTCCTGCCGCTTTATTTCCTATTCTAACCACTGCCTTCCTTTCCTTTCCTCTAACTTTCTGTCTTTTCCAACCCTTTCATTCCTTACTGATGGCCTCATTTCCCTTCCACTCAATATCCTTTCCTTTTCTTTCTTTTCCTTTCCACTGAATACCTTACCTTTTCTTTCCTTTCTCCAAACCTCTTCTTCTTTATGCTGATTTCTATTCCTTTCCTTTCCGCTGGCTTCCTTTCCTTCCCGCTGGCTTCCTTTCCTTTCCTTTCCGCTGGCTTCCTTTACTTCTCCTCTAATCTCTGCCGAGCACTGGGAGCAGATAAGGCTTATTTAGTGTTTGGAGTTTTCCCCTCCGTCCTACTGGCACTAGAACATCTCCTACCAGGCCAAGGTAGATGAGGACAGCTGATACATAGCAGGAAGCTTTTTGTGTATGGAGGATTTGATCTCATCCTGATCCCAAACACAGAAACGCACACTCTTCTTACTCAGAGTCGCATACACTCGGATCAGACGTGCGCTTCTTTTGGGCCACGGGGGCACGCAAGGTGAAGTGTTGGTGTACAGTCTGATTGCATATTTATTACAGAAGTGATCGATACGATACCGGCCGTCTTTGCCTGAATTGATTCTTGTGACATTTTTGATCAGATTTCACCAAAGGATGTATGCATGTTATTCTTAGTAGCATCAGCAGCAGCTGCCACGTCCCATAATGGAGCCTGTGCTCCTTTAGACCTCCAATTATCCTAGAATTTCCTTGGTGTTTAAACTCCAAATGTTTAAAACGAAGAAAATGACTGTCCTCCCTTTGATGTGAAAGAGTTGCTGGATACCACCGAGAAGCCGCAGTTTACCTTCAGACAATACTTTTGGTTTTTGGCACAACAACCGACATGTTGGTACATTTTCCTGTTTAAAGTCTAAATTTACTGAATTCTGCATGAAATACTTAATTATATAGTTTTGTGATACTTGTGAGAAAATTAATATCGGTTTCATCTTTGTAAGTTCAAGAAAAAGATAAGCCGAAGACAAGGTCAGCCTCACAGACTGAAAGAAGCAGAAAACAGCTAAACTCCATCAAAAAGAAAGAAAAATACACCTCCCAACAATTCCAAAATTTTATTGTAAATATTATTTATCCAAAAATATCTGTAGACTGTTGTTATCACTTGTCAAAACCCTCTATATGTATAATCCTAAATTGACCTTGTGCAGGTCTACGATGCACAAAGAGTAAAACAGCAGCTGCTCTGGTTACTGTGATTAGAGCAGTGTTTTAGTGATTTGGCAAGATGCTCTGGTGATAAACAAGTGATTATGTACATGATCCACTGCAGCCACCCCCCCACCCCCCTCCATCCTCTCCTTTCTCCTCCCAAAAGCCAACATGTTGGATCTGTGTGTCTGAGTCTCTGATCTGACGCTGCGATTCAGCGGAGGCTCTGGAGCCCGGCTACCTCAGGGAGGTCTACACGGATAAGCATTTAAAAACACTAATCTCCCAATCACTATCGTGCAAAAGATAACCGTCTGCTTGGGCAGTGATCAGCGTGGAGATTATGGATGTGATCTGGATCTGATCACTCCTCCTGGTGATACAGTATCAGATGGGTGTTTCAAATAGATTTGGGGAGTTCTGCTCCAAAACTGAAATTATCCAGCTTGTGAAAAAAAAAAATTAAACATCATCTGATTGACAAAAAAGTCAAGAGAACACTGTCCCATCCAGACGAAGATTCTCCAATACTATTTATGGTTGCTGTCGGAAACTCCACTTGCAGAAAGTGACCAATCAATAGATACAAAGCCAGACTAATAGGAGAATTGGAATTATATATTGGATATGCCAAGAGGCCAGAAACATCACTACATGTTGCTCCTACGGTCACAGGGAGGATGGAAACAATCCTAGCTGACATCGGGCGAGGGCGGGGTACAACCTGGAGAGGTCGCAAGTGCATCACAGGGCAAACCAACCATTCACACTGGCATTCACACCAATCAACCTAACGTGCATGTCTTTGGATTGTGGGAGGAAGCCGGAGGAAACCTCCGCAGGCACGAGGAGAACATGCAAACCGGCAGGTTCAAACCCAGAACTTGCTGTGAGGTGACAGTGCTAACCTCTGCATCACCGTGTCGCCTGTGTCAGCTTAAAAGATGTTAGTATGTCAGTAGTGTTTGCAGCTTCTTTTACGCCTCCAAATGGCAAAATAAAATCAGGTGCTGCGGGTTTAATAATGGAGGAATTAGCACCATTATTGATGCTTCACATGTGACAGCCAATAGAAATAATTTTGTCTTTATGTGTCTTGTGTTTTAGGTTGAATCTGTGGAAGGGTCATTCATCTGCCATCACCTTGTTTTGTACATTAACACACAACCAGACTACCCACATCAGACCAGTCACATCACAAGATTGACAGGAGGAAGAAGGAAACTGGAGAACCTGGAGGAACCTTGAAGGAATACAGAACCTTCTTGCTTTGAGACAACAGTACTAACCACCAAGCCAACATGCTGCCCCTATTAGATCCTCGTGTGTTCTTGAATATCTTTACGCTGCTTTACATTTGTTGTCAAAGGAGACGAACTTCAATTCAAATACCAATAACAGAAAATAAAGGGGCAGTGAAATAAAGTTTAAGAATGATGTTAAACCACAAACACGAACAAATGTCCATGTAATTGAATGAAAAAAAAGCATGAATTGGGACTTTTCCTTTAAAAGGTCAAAGCAAAATTACATCAGTTTGATGTCATTTAGTTTGCTATATGCTCTGATTTATGCCATAAAGGTTCATGTCGGGTGGAGAAATTGATTTAAGGTGTGTTTTTCCTCCTCTACATGCTTGATTCAGTCATTTTTCAGCCCTGTCTCTCTGCCATTAGGTCATGCTGTACCGCTGCTCTGATCTGTACAGTGGATACAGGCTCCTTGTTTTGGTTGGGCCTCAGGTAAAGCGCCAACCAAGCGAAAGGCCTTCCAAAAAGGCCTCTTTCTCATCTTTCTACCTGAGCGTGGCGTAACCGCGGCACAGACAAAACACCAAATCCAAAGCTGATCCACATCAAAGCCGCCACTCCTCTATCTTCCCTCTGTTCTCTGCCATCGCTCCTTTCACACCCCGTTCCCACAAACCCGGCTCCACCCAACTGTTTCTTCGTCCTTTCCCTGACCTTGCATAGCTCTTTTTATCCACTGATTATCAACGGCCATAGCTGTTTTTACTCCCCTACCCCTTCCTCCCTTCCTCCCTCCCTCCCTCCTCATCTTCTCTCTCTTTGCTCATCCCTCTTTTACTCTCAGTGTGTGGGCTGCTGCTCAACAGGAGGTCGTCCACAGGTAACTCGGTGGAGCGGGCCGCAATGCTAATCCACAGGAAAGAAGAAGAAAGAGGGAAAAGTAGAAGAGAGGAAATGGGATTAGGGCGGGGTGTGGGTCTAACAACACCACCATCATCCTCATCATCGCCACCACCACCACCATCATCATCATCATCATCATCGCAGCCTTAATCAAGCCCAGTTACATCTCAAACAAGCCTTGAATGTTTGCCGCTCGTAATAATGTGCACCTTCTGTCTAATTTGGCCATTATTCAGGCCTGTCAGACCGCAATTATTTAGAGCTTATCTCTCTCGCACACGAGATGACGCGTTTGTCACGCTTTTGGTCCACGCACAAACACACACACACACACACACACACACACACACACACACACACACACACACACACACACACACACACACACACACACACAGGGCAGGCAAGGCGCTTTAGAAATTCCATTGATGACTGCCTGCGATATCACCCACCACCACCCCCTCCCCTCATCATTACTGCATTGATTACCTTGGTTGGCTTATCATCTACACATATTCAATCTCATCAGGAGGAGCCACACACATGCACACTGCATATTGTTTACGAGCAGATAGAGATTGCATTGTTGTTTATCCCCGGAGTTTGTTTATTCTATTGGCTGATTTGTGTTTAGTAATGTCATCTATCCCCCCCTCTGGACTTGGAGCCAAGCAGTGGAAAAGAAAAGGAACACAATCTCTCCATTCAGATTGGCTGAGAATAGGACGCATGATATTGGGTTTCTATGATCTTTTGTGAGCCGTAATTTGATGCCACGCAAAGTGTTTAGCGGAACAAATATAGAAACGTTGTTAAATTATATCATAAATTAGTGATCAGGAGGAAGCGACAGAGGGAGGGAGACGGAGATATGTATGTATTTACTGCAGTGATTGGGTTACATTCGCCATAACAAGACCAATGTTCCACATAGTGGGTTTGTTTTTTTTTTGTTTTTTTTGACATCCCAATTTAGTTAGTGTTATTTGGAGAACAAACCAGCCATGTAAAGTACAAAAGTTGGAGTAATGATGTTTTTAGGCAATAAAGCCAATGGATGTGGCTGTCATTAAAGCATCTTTACAATTGCAAAACAATTCTTATCAACTGGGAAATGCTACATTTTCCGAGGATGAGGAAATGAGGCAGTGAACAAAACTAGCCATCAGATAGCGCGCCTCCTTAATTCTCTCATCCCCTGTTAAATAATATCATTATCATTGCCTAATGACGATGGTGCAGCAGTGCTTATGGAATAAGCCGATTAGGACAGAGACAAACAGCATGGGGCCAGGAAGCACGGCGAGGCCATTTACCACTTCATACAGGACAAATGAGTGTGTCCCTACCATCTTTCCTTCTCTCATTCCCTTTTTCAATCTCCCACCCCCCTCCACTATCACACACACACACACACAAACGCACTCTCCACTTCCATCCATTTCATTTCTTCTTCTTTTTTTTTTTTTTTTTTTTAACACCAGGCCATCATGAAGTATTTGATTTCCTCTCCTCCCTCCTCTGCCTCCTTCCCTCTCTCCATTCCACCTCCTTCCTCCCCCCACCACCACCGCCGCCGCCGCCCCTTCTCCTTTGTGCGGAGGTAATCGTAGATGCAAAGGGAAGGGGGCCGCGGGGCTCTTATCAGCCCATAACATCTGTTGGCGTGTCAGGTGATGAGATGGAGCGCTCGCGGCCTGCCGGCGGCCTGGACGGCTCCTTTAATGCAGAGAGGGGAGTGTGCAAACAAACAGCGGCTGATAGGGTCTATGCTTGTCACAATCGCTCAGGACCATGATCTATCTTCCCCCTGCCTTTTCGCTCTCTCTCTTTCTTTCCCCTCTCTCCCTCTCTGTCTCCATCTTCCCCTCTCCTACTCGAGTGCCCATGTTCTTCTTCACTTTCCCCAAAGACCTTTTCTCTGGCTCCTTACTGCACCCCTGTTTCTATTTTAAATCAAATCCCTCCCTCCTACGTTTCATTAACTTTCGATAATTTACCCTTTTTTTAACGTTTGTGTCATGATTATGGATGTGTGCGTTCAGGTTGTAATGGTTTTCGGCAGCCAACAGAAGCCAGAGAGGAAAGGGAAGTGGATGTCTGACAGTGAGATGTAGTAGATAAGATGGTCAGTGGGACTATCAGTGTAGACTTACAGTAGCGTTATCAGGAGCCGTGCATGCTCAAAGAAAATGTTTCTGCCTTATCAACATGCTCATTTCCACAATCATCAGCCGCATCAACAGTACCA
Source organism: Seriola aureovittata (assembly GCF_021018895.1). NCBI lineage: Eukaryota > Metazoa > Chordata > Actinopteri > Carangiformes > Carangidae > Seriola > Seriola aureovittata. The sequence continues at coordinate 19,049,570 of NC_079385.1, read as the reverse complement.
GCACCATCACTGGGAGCACCGTCATTATCATCATCATCATCATCATCGTATCCATCATCATCACTGTCATTATTAACAGTATTGGCTTTGTGATGAGGAAAACCATCAGGATCATTATCATCATTATCAAGGTCATACATTTTCCCATCATTTCTGCTCGATCTGCCGGTTTCAAAAGGTCTACACAGCCCAAACCTCCAGACTGACTCTGAGACAGGAGAGGCCCAGAATTATTAGACAAGGTCTTTATACTGGTTTAATTCATTCTGCGTTCTAATATTTCATAAAAATTAAACATGTCCGACTTAAAGCCATTGTTGTTCCCTGGTTTTAACGCAGACATTCAATGTTTGACATTAAGAAACATTAGAAATTATTAACTAAATAGATGAAGAACTGCTATTTTAACACAATGTGCAATATTATTTATATAATTGAATATGCCTCTCATTGCAGTATTAGTATTATGGGATATATCTTGTCTTTTATTTTGTTATGTTATTACAATAGTGTATTTGCCTGATCCATGATTTTGATTGGTTCATGCCGTTTTAAACTTACTACATTCACTGAATTTGCTGCAGTCACGACTGACTGCTGCACTCAAGCCCTAATATCCTTCAATCCTGTCATCCTGCTCAGGGTCACAGGGATCTGAAGCCTATCCCAGCATGCAGTGGGTGGGCTGCCACACTGGCTGCCATTATATCACTATCCCAACACACAGGAACAGTCACACATATTTAAAGTCACTAATTCACCTAACAAACATGTCATAACCGTCCTATGAGGCCTTTTTGCAGCATTTCTATGAGTCTGATAAACTCCCTGTAAATGTCAATTTGAAGGTTTTATATGGTTAAGATTATATAAGGGCACATTTTCCATTTAGACATTTCACATGAACAAAATTGGATGAGGAATTCAAAATGTGGGACAGTCTCACAGGTCTTGAAATACAACATGTTGACAATCTTATTACAATGGTCAAATAATCAAGTTTTGTGTCATTTATACACACACACAACCATGCACTTATTACAGCTGGTTAGCTATAAAAGCTTGCGTAGTTAAATTTGTCACATTAGCTTGTGAAGCTGCAAAACATCTGTTTATCACTCATCCGGTAAAAAAAACACATAAACACAATGTTTCTTTAGCAGCTGATATGAAAGACCGCACTGTCAAAAAAAAAAAAAGAAAGAAAGAAAACAGTGAAAACTACAATTCTTTTACTAAGCCACAGTGTATTTCAAAACAAAATGATAACTGAATCAAATTGGAACTTTAACCCACAGCCAGCAGAAACCCTTTGCTCTCTATCCCATCCCAAACGAAATAGGATTTCATCCCCATGTCTAAGTGCTTTGCAGGGACTACATCAGCCCCTGTGCTGAACTGTACTGCTTCGTCTGAAGCTACACAACTATAATGTCATTGTCAGATGGCTTGTGGCAGCAAGATCAATAGTTAGTAATTCCTAGGCTGGGGGTCTGAGAGTCCTCGCCCTGCCCTCTCTGTCTGTCCCCCCCAAGCTAGAATGTCCTCTAATGGAGCAGGCCAGATCTAATCACGGCAGTAATTGAAGTTTACTTTGAAGCTTTCAATCTAGGAGAATATTTAAAGACAAAGCCACCATGAAACACTATCTACTGTCCCAGGCCTGATGTGATCTGGATCTAGTGGCCTCTTCAATAATAGATGAGAGTCTCAAACATACTTTTATCCCTCCTATCGTCACGTTTGTGCATCCGATTTAACTTGATTCAAGATTCAAGGGCCTGGCCATCGTGAGCTTTTTGAAGGCCAACGCTAAAACAGATATTATAGTTTAAGCTTCTACAAACCATTGCTCTTAAATATATTTAACTTGTTCAGGGTGGGTGAAGTGGTCGATGCGGTTCAGTTTGTGGACAAGCAAAAGAACTAACAGGAATATTTTTAGTAATAGATATGTTTCGACAATCATTACCTGACAAATATCTGACAATAAATACTGCATCATTGGTTTTTAAAGGCACAGAACGTGTGGAAGTGGACATAATAGAGTAGTTGAGTAATAACACACACACAAAACCACAAAGAAACTTTCTTGCCCCAATTAAAGCAACAAATGAAACTCCACTTTTTAGTGCTAGAATCTGCCAATGCAAACCTCTACAATGACAATCATAATAAAGCCATGTCAATGCTTTTAGTTGTGCCACAGCAATTCATGGAGCTTACAAGTAGATGCTGGTGTGGAGGTTATGCAGTGCAACATGAACAGCAGCAGTAAGTGATCGCAACAAAAGTTTGCAATGACTCCAAACAACCACCCACTCAAACATAAGTATTTATACAACTCTGACCACAGTGCAAGTCAAAATCACAAAAGCATCATCCTGCACAAACATACTACAACAACAACAACCCAAGCACAACCACCGCAAGAGGGTAAGTTACAATTAATACAAATGCAATAAAAAAAACACACAGCTGCAGCACAGCAACAGGAATTATCACTCAGTCGATGCCAAAACAACCACAAGCAGATCTGTGACACAGCAATAAAACTGCCACAAGCCTCAGCAGCATCATAGCGTACTAATAATATTAAGCACACAAACACATACTGAACAGGCCAGAAAAAAAAAAACACAGGCACACACACAATATGAATTGGAGAAGCGGCACTTGCCTTGGCAAAGAGAAGCAGTGATCGGTAATAAAAGTGACGAGTGAAGCCTTAGAGGAAGAGTCACCATGGTGTCAAGCTAGGGCTGAATCATTTGGAAATAACTCTGTTTTCTATTTTTACCATTGTACAGTCACAATCTAAATTGTAATATATTCCTGAAATTACACTCCAGTTATCTACAGAATACAACTACCTAAATACTTCTCAGAAAGAAACATAACAAAACACAAATTTTGAATTTTACTAATAGATAACAGTTGCATAGCTGTCCCCTGCTGGTCACAGTATAATGACAAACTGCTCATAATCATTATAACCTATAACTATTTGCTATTTTAATTCAATCTGACTGACAATCCCTGAGAGACATTGTTGACAACAATCCATCTAGCTAATCTGAGCTTCATATTTTTATAGGGCGTGCTTAAAAAGTTTGAAAGGGATTCTTACTACTTGCTATCTGGCAGTTGTGGGTCATTTGCCACTTTACAACTACCTAACTAGCTGCTAACTATCCAACTCAAAAACTAAAAACTAAATAAATTGAAGAAACTAGATAAAAAGTGTTGAAAGATAAAATGTTACTTGTTTAGCTAGCTTTGACGCCCACATGCACATGATACTCCATTTCCATCTTGAAGAGCATATTTGAGGCTAAAAGATATTTTATTTCAAGGCCAACATATAGAGTCAAAAAAATTGAGATAGCAGCTGGAGCACAAACACAGTCCTTTTTCCACAAAGCAGTATTGAAGCATGCAAAGTTACAGTGTATGAGCAGCAGCATTGGCAACAAGTGTTTGACTTTGCAAATGACAGCATCAGCCTGCCACAAAACACATTGAGCAATGGGTAAACCAACAGTATGAAAGCATCATAACGCACAAGCCAAACTACAGTCAAATGTCATACATTATTATTATTTCACAATTGACAGCAGCAGCAGAAATGAGCAGCCAGCAGAGAAAAAAGGAAAAACAGAAAAGCATCAACAGCTTCATATAGCGTTTGCAATACAAAACAGCAACTGAGCAGAGCCAAAACATCAACATGTATGCACTTACCTTGCTGGAGTGAAGCAGTGGTCCCCCGCCATCACAGCAAGATTGAAGTGAGCATTTGAGGCCTAGATGTTACGTACCACTGATAAGCAGCAGGTGAACATCAGCACATGGACATGAGTATGTGGTTGGCAGTGAGTGTGAGTGAATGTAAACCATAGAGTAGCAGCGCTGAAGCGTTGCCAAATATAAGGTGTGTGGAGAAGATGTGAATATGACAACCTATGCCATGCTATGCATTTCCCATGTAGGTCATATATTGCAGAGGAGCAGCCATGTTTACACCCTTAATGCCAGCAAAGAGCAATCCACAACAAAACAGCAAACACAAGTGCAGCAAAACCAATTCCACTCATTACACTCAAACATGAGGATGATTCATATTCATCATTTCCAACAACAGCAATCAATCAGCTTGTCACGATGCACATACCAAGCAACTTCCAAAAGAAAAATAACCTCAGCCTCTAACAGAAATCAATTCACAATCAACAGCAATGGAAGCACCATAAATAGCAAGTTGACAGCACCACAAAAGCAGAAATTAGCAACCAGCCGAGGCCAACACATCAACAAGCAGCTAGCTTAAACAAAACAAACAGCAGCATCAGCAGCTTTTAGCCAAGCACACCAAATACAAACTTGAACACAGCCAAACGCATGAACTCGCAGCAGAAATGTTAGCAAAAGCTGCACTTACTTTGCCGAAGCTCTTGCATCTTGGCGGGGAATAACCTTTTCGGGACCCAAAGCGCCAACAGCGGGACAGGGAGACTCCGAGGTGATGAACAGCCAGGGCCAAGATCCTCCTCAAAGACGTCCCGGAGCAACATGAGTAGACTTTTGGTGGCCAGTTGGCTAGCTGGCTAGCTTGCTAGCTTAAATGCTACGCGAACATTAGCATTTTTTAGAGCGTTTCCCGGGGAAAACAGAGAGTTCCAACCGTCAGTTCGTAGTGGTTCAAGGACAGGTGCGCGCGGTAACGAGCCAAAACAGCAACAAACAGTGGGCGGGGCATTCAAGGCATTAAACAAAAAAAAGCCCGCCATGATGTGCGAATGTTGTCACGTGACTATGGAAGCCTGACTTCCGTTTAGTTTTGATCGAAGCAGTTAATAAACAACATTATGTTTTTATATAAAATAGACATTTTCATGTCATATTTTAATTTAATGAAACAAACAAACAAACAAAGAACCCTAGTACTGTGTTAAAAATCACTCATTAACTATTCTTGTTTTTTCAGTATAAAAAGTCAGTAGATTTCTTAAAAGAGCAGATATTTGTTCCATTGAAATAAATAAATGAAAATAAAATAAACACTTATTCATAGCATACAAATACGGTTTTGAAAGCATTTTTCTAATAGAAAATGTTACAGTTCCAATGCATCAGTGGCAGGTGTATAAGTGTTTGGTAACTGGTTTCGAAGGTCTGACGATAGATGCTTTCGCGTGCTGTACAGATAATAAAGCCCGTGTTGGGACATATGAAACAAATGGAAGTGAAACTGACCCAGCGTTTATTTATTGTCTGCAAATGATGGTGTGTTAGCGGCCTAGTGCTTAAGATGCATCCCATATAACTGCCTCTTCCCCTGCCTCCTGTTCAATTATAGCCAGTGACCTTTGTTGCATGTTGTACCCTGCTGCTGCCTATGTTTCCTTTCTGCATCTCAGCTGTGTCTGTACAATAAAGGCAAAAATAAAATACAATAAATTTTGATCCATTGGTGTAATTTTTTGTTATTTGTGTAGAAAAAAATAGATGACTTCACTACTAACCTTTAAACAAGTCATAAATTTCACCATATGCTAAACATTTGCCTCAGCTGTACTTTGTTGTAGTGATTGAACGACTCCTGTTAATTGGGTTAGTTCTGTTTAATCACTGTGTGGTGGCAGATGCGGGTTGTGTCAGTGGTTGCAGTTGTGTCGGTGGCATCTGTCCTGGCAGTGGCTCTCTGATTGATAGGCCCGAGCACAGAGGGGCAGTGGGAGATGAAGAGAGGTCTGATAGCGGGCCGCTAGATACTCCCTGATTCACTGTGTGTCAGATACTGATAACACCGAGACTCGGAGAGAGAAAGGAAGAGAGAGTCTGTGAGGGAAGCAGGAAGAGAAATAAGGGCATAAATGAATACTTGGACGGGGCGAGGACGGAAGAGAGAGGGGGAAAAAGAGATGCTTTAGATGTCACGTCTGTAGACAGTGTGGAGTATGGGATTGTGGCCGGTAGCTTATTTCATCACACTGACAAATCGAGGTGTGAGGCCCATTGCTCTCGACTTCACGTTGTCAGGGGGACAAGCCTCCTCACAACATGATCTTCCTCCTTCGTCTCTCCTTTTCGACTCTCCATCACTCTTTCTCATCTGTTTTTCCTCTCTGTTTCTGTAAGTGTGTGTGTGTGTGTGTGTGTGTGTGTGTCCTTGTCCTGGTTTTTATTAATAACTATCTGTGGGAGATGAAATAAAGGCAGTGTGTTTTTTATGTGGCTGGCGTTGTCACAGTGCTGTCATTGTAATGTATGTCTTCTGATAGCACTTTGAGGAAAAAAAAATGGAGTGCACCTTCCTCTCCTCTTTCTGCAGCTTCAGTGTATCAATAGCATCACTCACATCTGCACCCCCCCCTTCTTCTTTCTCTCTCTCTCTCTCTCTCTTCTGTCGCAATCTATCCACTTTCCCATTTTTTTTTTCTAAGATGCCCCAACCTTATCTATCCATTTTATCTCCCTCCAGTTTTCGGCGCCATTTCTCCTCTTCTTCGCCTGTCGCTCATCCTGGTGTCACCAGGTTTTCTGTCGCCGGGGGAAAGAAGGCAGAAGGTTTCAGGAGGAAGCCAACTCAGTCAGGAGGTCGCCGATGACAAACATGTGCACACAAATGTACTGTATGCTGCGGCTGATGGTCACGACTCATTTAGTTTTCAAAAGAGTTGAATATTTAGGACACATACCTGTCCATCACGCCGGTGATGCCACTCAGACAACTGACTGATGCTCTGAATGCATGAGGCAGCATTCCTCTAATGGCAGCCATACCTGAGCGTGTCACATGCTCTTCATCCACACGCAACACCTGCAGGATGTATAGTACATTCTATTGATGTGACCATGTGGTTTTAACCTCGTGACATCTTACCTGTGTGTGTCATCAGCTCGACCTCTGCGTGACTCTGCCTGTCTGAATGAGGAGTCTGCACCATTGTGTGCGTGTTTGTGTGTGTTGATTTGTGCGCACATCTTCCTCCAACAAATTAATTTCCAGCAGATGCAGAATTTCCTGTTGCATAACTCAGCACTTCAGCATTTTGAATTCATGACATTATTAGCACAATCATTTTTTAAGGTACGAGTACAGGCAGGTTTAACTCCAATGTAAACCTGCAACACAGTCAACTTTTGGGGGCACAAATCATGACCAGGAAATGTTAATTCAAAGGCACAAATTAAAAGTTCATAATTAAAAAAAAGTTATAATAGATTACAACATTCATGAGAACAAAATTATTCAAAAATTATCCCAGATACCTTCTGGGATTTATACATTATAAAAACACAGGAAAAAGGCCTATTTAGCCCGAAACCAACAATAACTATGTCTGCTACTCACTAAGCTAGTTAATTAAGAGTTGGTGTGAACTGACTTTTTCTTTTAAGTTTGAGGTTTGAAGTTTGGATCATCAACTTGGCACAAAGGGGCATCTGTCCCAGGAGCCCAGGCGCTTTGGGGCCCCAGAGGCCCCCACGATTTGCAATAATTGTAATATGATTAGTTGCAAGTTGTTTTTTAATAATGTCAGTCCATAATGGACAATATAAACTGAATTGGTAAGGTCTCTGAAGTGGCCTCTGCATTTTTATGTGACATTGAGGCCCTTTTGTTTTATGTGTCAAAGTGTAGCTATAAACATCTTTAATATTTCAGTTGAAAATGATCAAACGGGGGCAAGGAGGCAGGAGGGACTGAATCTGGTTTTGGATCATCCTGAGTCAGTGTTTCCACATTCTGCCATAAAAAGATCATGAAGCACTGAAAACAACAGGAAAGGTCAGGAATCCCTGCGATTTACTTTGTATTTCACTGATTCCGATTTGGAAGGAAATCTACAGGGTTATTTGATAGAGCAATAAAAACATACCTCAGTGTCTCAGTAGAGGGAGATGGTGGAGGAAAGTGAGAGTCTAATGGAAAAATCTCTTACAATATGGTTATGAAGCTGACCCTCATCTCAGCTATTTACTGTAAATACACCAAGGTATCACTATCAACATGCTATAGTTACATCAACTCAGCAGAAGCAACATCAGTTTAATGGTCGATTCTCTTAAAGACGATTCCACTGTCGAGATTATTGAACCAGTCAAACACAGATGAGGACAAATTGTCCTCAAGATTATTTCTCACCTGACTTTGGAGTTCTCCGAGTCGACACCTGAGTGTGAAAGCCTTATACAGCTTCTATCACACAGGAAGAAAAGGCAGCTCTGTGGTTCGTCCTATAGCATTAAAGATACTGTTGAAATTACATCTGATGACAAACCAGCTCAGATTATGATTTTTATATGTTTCATTCAGCAGCCATTGTGCATAGCTTAACTGCTGCGTGGACTTTAAAATGATACTGAATTTTGCCTTCTTAAAAAAAAAAGAATCTGCTTTGGTAATCATTATATGGACTGAGATACACACAGGGGATTTCAGGATGTGCATTCATCTCCTGCTTTAAACCACTTAATATCCTTACCCCTTTAAGTGCACCACTGGTCTACTGTTGAATGCATCGCTTTGTCACCTTACTGTGATTGTGTTCATGTACTGTATGTGAATTTATAGATGTCATCCAGCTTGTTTTATTATGTTTTTCTTTTATTATCGATCAATTTTTCATCTGCTGTGTACGGGAGGCCTTTCATTTTAAGTCTAGGTTAAAACAAGGTTGAATATGTTTGTTTTCTAGGCATATATAGCATATACCTGTTATTTCAATGACAATAAATCAACAAAAAGCCATTGCAAAGATAGTGATATATGACCCAGATGTTTAAAAATCTCTTAACTGGTCTCAGATTTGCTTCAAACATGGAATACAGGAGCATCTACATAGCTAAAAACCTGTAATCAGTCTGAAAAATAACCAAAAGTAGATTTATCAATTGGCAATTGGCATCCTCAATCCAAGAAATATTGGTACCAGTTTTCAAAAATGTATATCGATTGAATTCTGCAAACAGCAACTGGTTATCAACTCGATACCAGTGGTGAGCTCCCAGTGGAGGACCAGTTTGGCAGGTGAGAGTAAGTACAGTATGGTGGTCTACAGGGTGGAGGTTGGAGAACGGAGGATGTGCTCAGTGTTTAGCATCGATCAGCAGGAGATGGAGGTCTGACTCCCAGCCCGGTGTTGTGTTGGCCTGCCCTAATTGATGTAATGAATGTGATTAGGTGCTATCTGAGGGATCGCAGAGCCTGGCCCTCCGCCCTTTTTCCTCTTATCTCCCAATGCTTCCTGGGCCCAACAGAGTGGACCAATAATGCGTCAGAATGGGGAGAAGATGGATTTGTGGGTCCAAAGATGGAGGAGTTACCAGACTCCACCACAGTCACACAGACATAGGCACAGTGGGAATGGATGCACAAGCTTACACATGTTGCTTATTCATAAAGGTGGATAGAAAGTAATTCATCGATGAACTTTCCATTTGAGAACATGACGATTTTAGCTGTGAAATGCTATATAAACTGTTATATTTTGCTTTGTGTGACATATTCAGGGGTTCTAGTATCCTCTTATGTTAGCTGACTTGCATCACTTGTGTCACTCAACTTTTCTGCTGGTAGCAAGGTGAACCGAGAAGAGGCAGAAGACTGAGCAGTGAGAAGTATCCAGCAGCGCAACACTGACATCGTGTGGACGAATGTGGAAACACAGGAGTTCACCGTTTGAGACTTTTCAGTATTAGAGGATCAGTGTCTTTTCATATGATTTCAAGGATGCAGTATTTTTCAGCTTCATCCCAGTTCAGGGGACTCGTGGAAAATGATTCCATGATTGTTAAAATGTAATGTTTAAAAGAAAGAATCTAGTTTTATCAGCAAGATTCAGGAAGTTGCCCCAGAGCAGATTCAGGACACCCAAGTTTACAGCATCAGTTGTGATGTATCACCTCGACGTATGATAATGAACTATCAAACAATATAGAAGCTTATTTATCATACATTCTTTGATGTTTATTTACATTTAAAATCCTGATTTTAACAACTTGTCCATGCTCCTAGCAAGTAAAAAAACCAGTGCAGTTTATGTCCAGCTTCCATTATTGGCAGGGATTCATGATGATGTCACAAACCTCTGGTAAATATGACCTCCTCATGATATTTCCTAACTTAATGAGCTACACTGTAAAAACAGAAAATAACTAAGTTTTCTAACAGTAATTTTCAGTTTTTTTTTAATTGTGTACAAAAGTCTGTAAAATGACAGAAATTATTTGAATTAACAGCCAAACTTCAGTTTTAAGCATTATGCCAATAGTAATCAATTACATTTATTTCCCATTTTTGTGAAGAAAAATTACTGTATTATTTATACAGTATTTTTTCTGCTTTCTTAAATTACATACAAATCTATGTAAAATGATAGTAATTATCTGTAAGTTTAAAATTTAGCTTGTTATTATAAAGGTTAATGTCCATATTAACAATTTAATGATTTTCTCTGTAATTTCAGGGTAAATCTTATTAGTTTTATGTGACTTCTACATTCAAACTTTGTAATTCTGGATGCAAATGCAACTTTTTTTTTCATAACATCAAACATTCAAACTTCAAACTAAAAAGTTTGAAGTGCTGGAATGTATCCCAGCATGCACTGGAAGGAAAGCAGGAAAATGGTTTGTCACACAACAACAGTCAACCTGTCAGACTGTTGCTCCTCACTGAGCTATGAAGGATTATTTTACATTTCTACTATAATTTATACTTGTTACTAAATAAGATTTATCCACCTCTTTATTATGCAAACTTGTCTTGTGACGGTGAAGTTCACCTGCACCTTCATTCACAACTGTGTTCTAGTTTTAATTTGTCAGTTACAGGTGATTGTAAATTGTTGAAATTAATGTAGTTTTAATGTGAAATAAAGTTTTTTATGAAGATTTGCTTTGTTGATGGTTTTTATGGAGCGTGTCTGGTATGAATTTTAACAGTAGCAGCAGCACAGTGTAGAAATCACAACACATTGAAGTTTTTCCTGAATCTGTAATTAATCAAAGACTTTCTATGTTGCTTTAATCAACAAACATGATAGAAATGTTTAAATGTGTCCGTCCTTCAACAGTGACAATACAGGATCTAGAGACAGATACTAGAGTTTGTGCTTTTCTAATTTATCTTATGAACTTACCAATTTTAATAACAATGAAAACACTAATTCACCAAAGTGACTGTTAGATTCATCATGAGGCAGATGGTAAATATGAAAAAACATTCAGTACAATTTAATCACAGGTTTATTTATTAAACATCTTTTCAATGACAACAATGAAGTTCTGAATAAAACTAATGAACATGAGCTGTACTACACTGACACCTGCTTCACAATCTGAACTGTCAGTGTTCAGTTCACACTAAAGAGTGTGTGAGCTGAACACATTCTGCTCTTCACATGTTGTTACTGTCATCTATCAACAACAGTAGAAATGAAGTAAAAGGCAAGAAAGTGAATCTGAACACTGAGGACAGAGAATAAACAACTAGAAAATTCCTGGAGAACTTTTGAATGTTCCTGCTGCTCGGTGCGTGAACTTCACTCCTCACGTTTCAATCTGCACAAAGGACGTTACCTGTCGTAGAGACTCATCCTGACACTGACATCAGTCCTTGCAGCTGTCCTTCAGTGAGCCTTTTGAAACTGTCACGACTGGCCACAATAACCTCACACTGATGGTTTCAAACACAAATTTGTCCCCACAACCACAGCAAGACATGTATACACACACGTACATGTATACACACACGTACATGACCTAACAGAAGTTGATCTGCCATAAAGCTATACTACTACATCCTCATATAGACGATTGCTTCTAAGATCAGACTTTTATGACCTACCTTACCTCTTACCTTTTAAGACTCTTATTTTGAAAGTGTCTATGCTTCTGTGTTTGGCAGTATAAATTACATAAGGTTTAGTACAACAGAGCCAATAATTCCCTCTTACCATGTTGAGAGTTTAATTTTGAAGGTAATCCAAATCATGGAGATGGTGTTTGTGTGTTTCTGTCAATATATATACTGTATACAGAGCTAAAAGAGAGGGAACACTGGACTGAGATCATCATGACACATCAGGTGACACAAACACCACTCCCAATGCAACAAATGAAATATAATAATAAAATAATAAATAATGTCAATTAAAAGTTACAAATGAAGATAGAAGAAGTTGTCCTGTCTTCTCTTCCTCTCTTCCCTCCACTTCTCCACAGTCTTTCCACCAACAGTCACAGTGTGACACACCTGCAATGTGAGTGAAGTCAGTGTCAATCCTTCTGGGTTGGCCACACTTGCTGCAGATGTATGATGTTGGCAGCTGGAGGGGTTTTTCCTCCAGGCAGCGACCCCCGCTCTGCCACAGCAGCTTCGGGCCACCTTCCTCTTCCTGTAGGCTCTGGTCCTGGGTACAGGTAGTCCAGGTAGAGGAGGTGATGAACAGAGGAGGGGAGTGGTGCTGGAGCGAGGGGAGGACCAACAGCAATGGATGAGCGGCCCTGCTGGAGGGCCCAGGCTGCTCCTCCAGGACATTGAAGTTAAAGGTCTGTTCTTGTCCCACCTGGACCAAGAACAGACCCTTTGCTGAAGGGAGAGTCTGGCCAGCAGCTGGAACACACAGACAAACAAAGACTGTTTTAGGATTTTCAGCTTTCATTAAAAGATAAATCACAGAACAGATTACAACACACCAACAGCTTTATTACAAACTCTTACCACTGAGTCCTCAATTCAATTCAAAGAGCTGGATGTTGGTCTGAGCCATCAACCTGGGGCCGGCCAGCACTGCCTCTCTGATGCCACATAATCCTGGAGAATGAATGACCAGCGAGTCCTCACGGTCCCTCTGGACCACGGGTGAAGACGCAGAGCTGGTTGCAAACGGCACTTTTTAAGGACTTTACAGTGAATCTTAGTGTCTCCTGTTATTTCTTTTCCCCCCAGATGCTCCAAGGATCCAGCTGATTACTGTCAGTATGAAGGAGGATCTTTCTTCATCTGCTGCATTGCACCGTCACTTCTGGTAAAGATTCATTGACCTTTGTGGTATGTTTAGGTTTATCTGAATTATTAAATATTGTATTTAGATTGTGCTTCTACAGGTTTTAACATTACTTTACAAACTTAAAGATTAAATGTTAACACAAATACTGCAAGTTGAGGTTTGAGATGATTTTAATCTGTTTTACACAGTATCTTTTACTTTGTCTTCCAAAACAAAAGGTTTACTTTATAATATGTGTGTGTTAATATTTAATTGATTGACACTTAATTTTATTATCAGGAAAAAGTTTCTCCGGCAGAAACTTTAGTGGCGTCACTTTATTGAAGGTGTTTGATCATAATAATTTACGAAAAATATGTAAAATAACAGTTTTTCTCTGCAGATCTACGAGTGGCATCACTGTATTGAACGTGTTTGATCATAATAAATGAGGAGAAATCTGTAAAATAACAGTTTTTCCCTGTAGAAATATTAATGAAACTTTCTGTAAGTTTATTGTTTTTGGACTTTATTTGAATTATGATATTTTACTTTAATTTTACGGTTTTTGTTTGGCAGCCGCTGCTGCTGTGTACCAAGGAATATCTGAGTGTACTATTATACATCTGATTGGCAAACAATGGATACATAGATACTCAAAGCAGCAACAGTCAAACAGATGTTTCGTATGTTCAATATTTGGGTCAAAAACAGCTGCATTTAGGAGCGTTTTGTGTTTAGGTTTGTCAACGTATTTATTCAGTTGAATTCAATACAACTTTGTTTATCCCTGTAAGGGCAATTGTTTGCAGTAGGTCGCCACTCAGATCAGCAGATGCACACACAAGATCACACATTTGATCTTGAAAAAGCCAAATATCTGGAGAGGGAAAAATATGACTGAACAACAAAATATGCAAACACAATGAAGAAAGAAGATAAAATATTTAAATACAACATTAGAGCTTGGAACCATGATGGTGATTGACCATCATTGGCCGATATCTGATATTTTAAATTTACATGAAGTCGCTTTTGATCCAAAACAACACTAAAGCTTCAGTGCACCGGGAGACCTTGAAGTATTAAGTAGTACATCTATTCAATAAGACGTAGTGCAAGGAGATCAGGTAAAGAAGTGCACTGAACACACACAGTAAGTGCTAGTCATGCATGTTAGCGGTGTTAGGAGAGGAGGTGATCTCGGAAGACATGAGTCTTCAAGACCAAGGCCAGCATTGGTCTGTGATAGCAAATCTATAAATTGGTCATACGCTTGATTGAAATCAGTATTTGAATCTTAAGCAGATAGTATAAGCCCATTTTCCAGCTTTCCTTACTGGTGTTATTTGACACTCTGATATTTCCCAATCTGGAGCACGCTCATGACCCTGAAGAGAAACAAGCAGGAAGAGACGTTAGATGGATGGATGGATAATTCCTCAAGTATCTGTATTCTGCATGTAGCGCTGCAAAATCTAACAGCCCAAGGGCCTCATTAATAAAAATGGCTTCATTTAAATTTCAATTTCAATTCCTTCTCAAAATAAGCTTTCTAATTATGGAGGCGACACCTGGTCGATATCGTTACACAGTTTCCATCAATAAATTATATATTCATCAGAAATCTGAACACAGAAGTTTGTCCCTCAGTCCCTCATCCCACCGGTTCAAACACCATTGAACAAGCCATTTTTTTTTTCTTATTGCTCAGCCAAGCTGTGCGCTGCATACAACGCACAGGCTTCATTATAGGCTGGTTCTACTCAAGCTGATCTACTCTAAATGTTGGGGAGGTCCGGTTCTGGTGTATTACTAATGATGCTGACATAAATTTGTGTCACCAACATAGATAAGATTGGACAAACTAACCTAAAATGTACATTGCATTAATATTAGAGGCATAAATCATCTTAGGTAGGTCATATTCTCACTTGATCTTTGGCTTCTGAAAGCGCTTCGGCTTTTGACTGTGTCAGAAATGAAAGGAAAAGAAAAATAATCTGGGACAAAACTATCTTGTGGATTCATTGATGGAGAAACACCATCTTTGAATATTTAACAACAGGCAGATTCTGCCCCTTTGTGGTTACATCAATGATCTACTCCACCTGCTATTATCACTTACATCCTACATACACCCTAAAGAGGGCAGTGTGACACAACAAATACACTTCACTGCATCCATCCTCTTTCTTACCTGGTACAAATGAATAGCACGATTGTATATATATGATTAAATGAGATTTAACCATCAGTCTATTCAATAGCTGACAGAAACCACAGTCTATGTACTCTCTCTGAAGGTCTTTTATACCCATTTGAAAAGAGCACTGGAATGAAACCAGTCAAAGCCATGAACATACTCTATAGATGTTCAATATCCTATATCATCAGGTTCTTGGTCACATGTGTAATTTCCCTGAGCCGGAGCCTATCGACTCAGGCTGTTACAGTTTATTACAGCTTTCATACACATTGATCATAAGCCACCCCACAATGTGGTGATTCTATTAATTACTGCAAACGCTGCCGAGCTTTCATATCATCAGAGGCCACTTCCAATCATTGAAATAAGTGTGTGCTATTAAGCTCAGTGTAAGGTGAAGGTTTGTATCTGCCTCAGAATTCAATGAGCTCTGAAGACCTCTTCTTTGAGCTGAAGAATAGTGTGTGTGTGAGTGCGGATAAGAAATTCTGGATCTGATAAACAATATGTGAGAGATTTTCAGTTTATGATGAAAAAAAATTGGAATAGTCACTTGAGTACTATTATAAAGGCAGTTAAAAGCTGTGTCAATATTATTTGCATTCCTTACAAGTATCTTATTTCATTTTAGCTAATATGAAAAGCATCATAAATCGGGATTAAACTGATAAAGCATTGATTTATTTCATCAGGAAAATTATATTGTCTTTTTTTGGTAAATGTTGTATTTTCATTTTATAACTGGCAGTTTATCCCACAATCCTTTGTAAATTCCTTTTATGTAAGTCACTGGATTAATGTTCCAGGAGGATGTGGGTGATAAAATGATAGCCCCTGCTCTTTGGTAACAAGACCCATCATTCTGGACTGGGTGGGTGCCAAATTAAAAGCCTTTTATGGCACATAAAACCAGAGGGTGGGTATAAAGCCTGGACTGAAAACGTGTCTTTGTCTGACTTTACAACAGCTTCTTTTCATGAGACTGTGGTGTCTGGTTGTCGTGATGTTTTTTCACTATGTGTCTTTGACAAATGCTGTATAATCCTTCTCTCACACCTCATCCACCTCTACCTCCTCTGACCACTTGCTGTTACAGAGCTTCCATTCCTCACCTGTCCACTAGCTGCCAATGCAGCCAAACCAGTCACTTGCATGCTGTTTATACTGGATCAGATTGGTTGCCTAGTCACATTGTAACTTGCTGTGATGACCTGATTACCTACCTGTATTTGTTCGCCAGGTTTCACCAGGTATCTTCATGTTGCTAATTGCCTGCTGAGCCTGTAAAAAAGAGGTTTTACTATACCTGGCTTGTCTCCTGGTTCTGCTTTTGGGGTCCCAGTTGTGGACTCAGTTTTCACATGACCAATTAATACAGGGTCTGTGATAAATGAAATAAATAATTCGGAGCTAGTCAAGCATTCCTTCAGTGGAAAGGGCTCAGAGGAAGAGCTTGGATTCGGGATTTCAGTTTTTCTAAAATCCTGGTCTGTGATAAATGACAGAAATTCGGAGCATGAATTGACTTTGAATTGAATTTCTCCCACAATAATACAGTCTCCTTGAAACCAATTCTATTCACCCAAGTTAATCCAAGTAAACAAATGAAGGTAAAACAGCATTCAATAATTATAATAATAATAATAAATGCTTGGATCGTCCAATTCTTTCATTTAAAATATATTTTATTGTTATCTAACACAAAGAGACAACCTTTGAGGACATTATAAGGGAAATGAAAGGACATTGTGAAGGTTCATAGTGACTCAATAGCTCCATCTTGTGGTACAGATTTATAAATAACATTCACTTGATAAAGATTTTCCACATTAGAGGAGAAAAGTATGCTTTCCTATGTACCATGTCCCCTTTATGAGGAAGGGAAGATTCTCGGGCTAATGGTGTGATAAATTAATTCACAAAAGCAGACAGGTAAAAGCGGTAACAGAGCCAGTACCGGCAACAATGTGTCTGTCTGGAGGATGTCTGAGGCTTTTATCTATCTCTGGTAATGGGTAAAAAGGGAGTTATAATGGTAATGATAATGTTTGACTCTGAGAAAGTAAAAATTTTTCTCTAGAGACTTCACCTCTCTGTAAAAGATTATCAAGGACGTCGTGAATTATACTCTTGAAAGCCGGAGTTGGGTGCCAGTGGGTTCATTGTGTTAGAAATATTGTCATAAGGTTGTCTTCAACTTTCATTTGCATAATCAACTTAATTCATGACCCGTAATGATCCATAATGATAATAGATTCTCTGTGAGTCCTAAAGGGCAGACCCCTTGTCTCCTTGTCTACAACATGTCTCAAATGAATTGCTCAGGTCTGTTAAAACACACCTTAGCTTCTAAAAGTCCATTAGTCTCAGTCACATAATGTAGAATGAAATGAATGAAAGAAATTGATTGTCACATTTTTCATCATTCCCTGTTTTTTTCTTTATTTTTCTTCTATATTATTTTTTCAGTTTGACGGGTTCAAAAGTGGGATCCATCATCCATCATCTGTAACTGGATAAAACACTGGAACTGAAAACTGGTCAAAGTTTGTTGACATCCAAACCACAACAGTTATGTTGTATGACTGTGTTTTAAAAGTTGGCATGCAGCAGTTTAATACACTTCCTGATAAACTGAAGCAAAATGCTCTCACACTAATAGCTGTCATGCTAGGATTTTTTGCGTAGCTTGGACACAGTATGACCCTTTGACATGGCTTGTGTGGCTGCATGAGAAACGGAGTGAAAGGAGTCCCATTAATGAGGTAAGGTGAGAGATGGGATGAGGCCGAAAGACAGATTCAGTGGAGGGAAGTGTCAATGAGCTGGATGGAAAGAGCAGAATTCATGTTGGACGCTGAGCTGTCGATAGACACCTTAGACAAGCAGTTGTCCAGTCTCTGTGCCGGCATAACAAGCTGTGGAGCCTCAACCCCTTCCCCTCTTCCAGTTCCCCTTTGGCCTTGGCTGGGCCTGCTGTCTGGGGCCTGGGTGCCTGAAATCCTGGTAATAACGGTGTCATTGATCGCTGTGCCTGGGATGGCCAATTACAGCTTCCATACCATCTAATGAGGAGCAATCGCTCCAGTGGCAATTACTGCAGCTGTATAGCGCCCCAGAACTGAGATGGAGAGCTGCAAACACACGGAAGTGCAAGTGAGAAAAATAAAGAGTGCAGCTATTACCACTGCAGACACATAAACACACATGTAGTGCACAGTCTCACCTCGCAACTCAAATGTGGGATTAGTGCAATTAATATGAAAAACTGAATGAAATTTTACACTCTCATTGGTCTGAATAAGTAGGTTTTAAGCATAAATGGTACCTTTGGAGTATTTTTTTTCAAGTTAGACCTGATATTTAAGTGTGTTATATTCAATTTAATTGCATCTATTATTGTGCAGAGATGCTGCAGGCTCTCTATAAATAAGGCCGTAGCGACCATTAAGGAAACTGAGGCAATGTCCTGTATTTCCAGCAATTTTGGGGTCATCTTGTCATCTAAACAGCTTTTAATTTGACAGTTTTATAGGAAAAGAGTTTTAATACCTGGCAGTGAGAAATCAGCAGAGACAACATTTAGACTGCAACGTAGAGGAACATTACTTACATAAGATGTAACTGAAAAGTTGAATTAATAAAATATGAAATAGTGTGATTGTTGTTTAGGGGCTAGTCAAGAATTCCTTCAGTGGAAAGGGCTCAGAGGAAGAGCTTGGATTCAGGATCTCAGTTTTTCTAAAATCCTGGTTTCCTTCTTAACAACCAACGTTTTTAATTAGGTTCTTACACTCAGTCGTGTAAAATCCAGTTAAAAAAACCTTCTACTTAACATTTGACAGTCTAAAAGTATGAAAGTATAATTGGAGGTCAAGCTGTGAATCAGTTTAGACCAGGAAGTCCAGTGCGGTGCTTCCGTTACACGGCAGCCGGTACTAGCTGTAACGAACATGAAGCGCACCCTTGGGCAGGAGCACGCGAGCGGCAGTTTATTTAATTGCGTCAAAATCCCGCCCACTTCTTCTTCTTCTTCTTTTTTTTTTTTTTACTCCACCGTGACTTTCGCTTCTGTTTTCTTCTTTAGCTAGCTCAACTGAAAACATAGCTAACCCTGCTGTTATTCGCGTAACA
This sequence comes from Seriola aureovittata, assembly GCF_021018895.1. Taxonomy (NCBI): domain Eukaryota; kingdom Metazoa; phylum Chordata; class Actinopteri; order Carangiformes; family Carangidae; genus Seriola; species Seriola aureovittata. The sequence continues at coordinate 19,030,226 of NC_079385.1, read as the reverse complement.
ATTCAGAAGCTAGCCAGCTCGTCAACGGTCCGAACATACGTTGTCGTTTTATTTGTGGAGGAATAATGGCGGCTGCATCGTCGTCGCCTTCAGATGCCGCTCGGCGGGAGAGTTTCGTGTCCTTCTTTTGGCTAACTTCACTGGAACCAGCATCGACCAGCGATTTATTCCGACGTCTACATCTCACCAAGGTGAGTTCTGCTTTCACTAACACTTGTTGTCTTGGTTTTGTGCAGTTTGTGTTTGTGTGATGGAAAGATTAGCAAGATATGAGACTGCCTATGCTAATAACGGGTCATTTCTGTTTTTGCTACTGTGGTCTTGCTAGGTTTGCTAGCTAAGTTATTTGATCTGTTGGTTGTTTATTCAGCGTTGTGATTATTGTTAAGGCAGAACTTTTTTTCCTTTGCTGACCTGGTTTGTTGTTGTTGTCTGGTACTTTGATAATAACAGTTTCAAGCTGGTAATTTATTTAATGTTGAATTACTAATGGTTAAGTAAGTGTGTCCTTTGTGTTTTGCCTGTTGGTTCCCTCTGGTTAATTAGATGGCTATGTTGCTTTATGGAAGCAGAAGGTGTTGTTTTGCCTAAGTATTCACCTAAGTATTATCCCTTAACACTGTCTTCTTGGAAAACTACATGATTTTAATGCTGCAGCTACACTCAGATATATGTATACCATATACTGATTTTTTATGTTGCTTATCTGTCTGCTTGAAGCTATGATTTCTTTGTGACTTTTAATATGTGGCTGTAATTATCTGCTGTATAGGTGGTACAGGTGTCTTGAAGAGCTGTTGCAGGTGTTCACCTCATACTGTTTTCCCCTTTTGGTCTGAGAGGCATGACTGTATATCAGCTGGTGCTTTAAGGAGGGGCATTTATTACTGTCACTCCTCATTATCTGCCGTTTTAAGTTTGATCAGTCACTTAGGTGAATGATCAGGTCAAAACTAGATGCCAAATATCAACTCTGCACTTATTCAGTGTATTCAGAAAATAAATAAACCGATGTGTGTTAATGGACTGAATGGACAACACTTTTGCCTTTCAACCATGCAGCTCTTTCTCTCATGCTGCTTTTACCAATTAAATACTTTGTAATAAAAGGTTAAAGGGCTGTGGTAGTCTATCAAATAAAGCGAAAGAAACCGTGCAAGAGGATAGTTTATCTGACAGGCTCATCTTAGAGACCAAAATGTGTACTGGGCTTGGATTTCCAACAAGTTGACACCTTATTATATTATTCATTGTGTGAAAATTGTCATTTTATATACAAATTGGCCACATTGTGGTGATGTTTAATACTTGGAGAACCTTCAGTATAAAAATTTACATAAATGGTTGAGATTCATATCAGATAGAGGAATTCAGTCCAGTAAAATTAATTTAATTCACACCTCGCCAACAAATGAATAAAACTTTCCAAAAGCTACTATGGATGTTCTTATTATTTTGTCCACCCACCCCCTCCTGTGCAAATGCAGATTATAGCAGAAGGGTGGGGTGCTGGCATTAATACACTTTGATAGGAGAGTAAAATGCCTGTCATCCTTTACATTCTGCTCATTCATTCTATCCTTTTCTATTACCATCTCTTTCTGGTTGTGGGAGCTGTCTGCAGATCTAACCATGACTCTGTCTTTATGATCTGTATGCCTGTTTGGATGTCTGACTTTCAGAAACTATTCCTTTTATTCTCCCACACTATGCTTTTTTTTCTCTGTTGTGTATAGATCTTCTATCATCTCTCTTCTTTTCACTTGCTGCATCTTTGCCGCTGTGTAACTTTAATATCTGGGTTTAGAACAAGGACAGAGGCAGCAGCTCAGTGACAGTCAGACATGGGGGAGCAACACAAACACCCTTCAAAGCTCTTTTTTATGTAAGCGAGGAATGAGAGGGACCCAGCACATAGACACAGCCATGAGAGGGTCTGATTGAGGCTTTGGCGTGAACATGCAAAAGGAAGCTGTGGGCCTGTAGCTTTCATTAGACTAAACACACAAACACATACACGCACATCGTCATTGTTAGCTAAGAGGGAGCGAGGTGTGGAGAGAGGGGTGGAAAGGTTACAAGATAATCAACACTCCCTCTCCACCGTAAACCCACACAATAAAGACTTGACATCAATATGCCAGAGCAGTCATCACCACAATAGTGCCTGGCACCGAAGGGGGAAAGGGCCTCCACAGTACATCCGCACTGATTAAACCATGATGAGTGTGTGTGTGTGTGTGTGTGTGTTTGTGTGTGTGTGTACATGCGTGGATGTTCTTTGAAATGTAGAGGAGAGTTTGCCTACTTTTAATTAGCAGAAAAGAGTTTGGCTGTCTTTAATTTGTTTTTAGACTGGTATGCAAGAAATAATGCACAATTAGGTGTCCTAATATGAGAAAATAACAGACCTCTCCGCCAAGTGTATTATATTGTATAATCGGACATGTAAAGCCCATATGTGTTTGTGATAACAAGAATTGAACATTCTTGAAACTGTCTTCAAAGCTGGCAATGAATGTCTGATCAGATTTGGTCAGCAAATTATTTAAATCAAAATTATTTAAATTGAATTTTGACAATTTCTTTCAGTGAAAATTCTTATTTGGCTGCTGTTTTTTTAAAATGATATATTCTGTTTAGATTTTTTTGTTAAAGAAGGTATTGTTACTTTGAAATTGTAGGTATTCTGATTATAGGCTCATTATTTTATTATTTTTTTGGGGGGGGCATAACTGCAGGAATCACAGTTAACTATACAGATACATATACACCACAGCCAAGTAGTGCTTATTCATACAGTCTATTAGACAGATACATTTCTTCAGACAACTTTAGAATAAACTGTACATTACAACTTCAACAAGTGGGAGAAGTTGTTTCCTAGTAACAGATGAAATGAGAATATTTCCAGGCAGCTGATGCCATACAGCAGTGCGGTTATCTAAAAATAAATCATACTCTCGGCCAATCAGAGGTCTTCTCTGCGAACATTTAATGAACTGTTATGGACACTTCCCCAACAATCAGATGGGTGTAAAAAAAATGTATATGTTCATTATAATTATATAATAGATATATATTGTATGAAACTGATCTTCAGAGCTTTATTAACCTTTGTATGAGCTTTCTATTCCAACTTGTTATGCTGTCTAATGTTTATCAGAAAGTGTTGTGCAGACTATAGCGCCCCTGTCCTTTGGTTAAGCTTCACAATGTAAAACATGTTTATTTTCTCCAAGAATACATTGTTATTCATAGTGTTAGATAAGAAAATATGGCAGTGATGGTTGTATTCTTTGTGTGTACAAGCAACTTTCAGCATACCATGCAGAGTATTATCCATTATATATACAGAAAGCCTTAAGACCTGAGTTTAATTACACTACTAAATGTATGTTTGTCCAGCAGTTATACCTGGTCGGGGCTTACAAGGGATTAGTGTTATCATCACTTTGTGTTCCTGCCTCTACATCGGACACAGCAGCATTAGTCGTCTAATCAAATTCCTCACCTTCCTCTTTTCTCAACCTCTCGCCCTCCCACAGCCACCCAGCAATACATCCTTGGTGACAAGTGGCACTTTGAAGCCATTACTTGATCATTTATATTTTACACAGGATAAGTATTTCACTTAGACTGAGGGGAGATGTATTGGATAAACCTGTAATGAAGTGCTTCACAGTTCTGTCACACACACACACACACACACACACACACACAAAAAAAACACTGCACAGCCCCTCAGTAAAGTTGTCTTACACCTTTAGATGGCAGCAGCATGCCACTCCATCATACAGGGAGAACCAGAGGGAGACAGGGTCTGATAGATGTCTGGAGCAAAGCTGTGAGGGGAAAAAACAAAGAGGGACAGTTAGAGCTCATTATTTCTTTGATTCTTTAATTTTCTTCATGTCTTCATCCAAATCTTTGTTATTGGTATTTCGCTGTCTCTTCCAGTGAGATGGAAAAAAACCCCTTTTAATATGAAAAAAGAAAAACCCCTATCCCAAAACTAGAGCTGCTTTGCTCGTCTTGTTGTCTAAGTTTGATGTCTCTTCCATGTAATTGAACTTGATGAATGCTGGCGTTGTTTTCCTGCGAACACGCTTTGTCTTTTCAACCTCATCTGACATATCTGGGCCGGCCGGTTATTTTCAGAACACAATTCGGTACCTGTCTTTCTGTCTGAGAAGAGCTAAGGTTTGAATTGTCAATTATATGTAGTCATGAGAAAGTTGTTTTTTTCTGTGAGTGCTGCTGCAGGTTTTGCATACAGTTGTGGAAAATCAGTATGATTCTGTTAAGTCTACACTGCCTAAATTAGATGCTGATAGTCAGTGGTAAAAGACTGAAAAGATGATGCTTTACAACAAACATTTTAGCAGGTGGTTGCGTTCCATGTCAATATTTTCATATTTGACACTGACGCAGGGTAAAATGCTGTAATAAAGCATCTTTGGAAAATGATGAACAGCAGCTATGGATGACATTGTGTCAACTCACATTTTGGCACTGTAGTCACAAGAGTTTCAGGGCTGTTGCCAGGATTTGAGAAATACTGGAAGTCATGAGTCCACATTTTCTCAGTTCAACCCCACCCCCTCATGAAATGCTTGGCTAGACACCAAAGGAAATGTTTTAGAGCTGAAGTTAAACACAAAATTCATCAGCAACTATTTTTATAATCAATAAGTTGTTTTTTTGTTGGGTCCTTCTTTTTAAAGCATAAATGTCAAACATTTGTTGGATGTTGCTTTCTCAATGAAGATTTGTTTCTTTTCTATGTCTTTTTCATGTAAATTAGAAAAAATTTGAAGATGTCACAGTGGCATTTTGGACTTCTTTGGCATTTTATAGAGAAAACAATTGATTAATTAAATCCAGAAAACACTTGGAAAATTAACTAATTAAATGATGGTCAGTCTGCCATTCATTAAACATTTTTTGTTAATTTTATCCCCTATGTGATGGACCAAATTTTGTTTTAAAGAATTCCCTACACTGCCAGGAAGATAATTCCAGTAGAATAATACTGAATCCTGTTATTTTATTTGAACTCACTCACACGTTTAAATAGATAGTGACTGCGAAGAACACCAGAGTAAGCCTTAAAATCCCACTATGTTGAATGTGGCTGCAACTCAGATTCCCAAATTCCCAGAAACAATAATGAAGACATGTCATCAGTGTCTACAGTGGCAGCTGTAGCCCTGATGAGCTTTCAGTGTTGATGCAAGTTGTCTTTTAATCATCTCATTCACTATTTAATTGTTTTCTTGTCTTTGATTAAGTTTTATATACATTTTCGTCAGCTGAGGTGGTCAAACGATACAGATAAGCAGGTTCAAAGGTGTCGGTCTTTGTGGCGTTTTCAAGTTTGACACAAAGTGATCCAATGAAAAGTTTGCATGACTAAACTCTGGACACTCAACCTACATGTCCCAGAGAAAAAATAAGGGAGAGTGCAGGAGAGAAAGGGAGGGAGAAACACCTATGAACTTAATTACCCAATGAATAATTAATGTTTGATTGCAGCGTTCCCCCAGGCTGTCAACACAAGATAATTTATCATAAGATTATAATTTATCACTAATTGCTTTGGCAAGAGGTTTATGATTAGAATAATTTGCTTATTAAATGCACAAATTTTATTAAGCAGCAAACTTTTGTGTAAAGTATGTATCGATTTAGCTGTGCCCACACTGTCAGAAAGAGTGCCATTAAACTGCGTTTAATCGAGTTACACATTCGGGATTAAAAATAGTTGTTTGCTCAGTCATAATGCAGTCCTGTTTTCCATAATTTAGTTAAACAAAACAGGTGATTATTCTAATGCAGTGAGATGCATACGACCCAGGGAGCGATTTTAGCACAGAGAGGTGCCTCAATATCCTCAAAGCCAAGAAAAGCACAACAGCATCCTAAAGACTTAAGCTCCTCTGTGAATCCTGTTTACTCCTCTAAGCTGTAATGCCTATTTAGATGAGGAGAATTTGAATTGTTTGTCTCTAGCATAATGAATGTTTGTTGTCTGGCATGGAAATCTTTGTGGAGTAGTCACAGTATCTTAGCTGTGGGCAGGACAGGTGGATGGTTTGTGCTTGCTGACTTTCTACAGGAAGTCCATGCATCTATATATCAGTATTCAGTGTTTATCTCGGCTTTAGTCTTTGTCTACACCAAGTAAAATTTTTGCAGAAATACCAAAATGCTGCTCTACAAGAGTCATATTAAGACATATGCCTTTTAATTGTGTTAAGGAGATGCAGAAAATATCATCATGTTGTTCCTGTAATGACTTGTCAAAGCATCGTGAAACAACCTGTCGTTTCACAAAGTGCAATTGTTAGTGCTAAACTTGCAGAATTACCTGTCACAAAAACTGCGTCATAATTAGTGTGGAGAGGGGGACCAGATTTGAAAAATTTGACAGCGTATTCCCCACACAGGCAAACTGTACTCTGCAAGAGGAAGAAGTCAGACCAAGTCGAACAGCAATCATTGCTAAAGATCCCAAAATTACAGTCTTAGAAAACACTGCAGATTGAATCAAACCCTCTGAGACATAGCTTCAATGAAAATTGTATGTTTGAGTGTCAGAAATCTCACTTCTGGCAACACTGCCATTTAAATTTAGAAACCACTTGTATCCAAGGCCTGGACACAAAGATGTATAACCTGGTGTCAGGAGCACAGAAGCCGGAGCCCTGACTAAAACACAAAATAACCTTTTAAATCAACACCCAGATGTTAAACATAGTGGAGGATCTGATGTATAATAGTAGCATCTACAGGGAGTCGTCTGCTATGGTTATGTTATTAACCAAAGACGCACCCTTGGGTGCAATCATTGCTCTGAGGCTGGCTTTAGGTGAGCACCAAGGGGCCCCTGAAGGTCCAAATCCAAAGAGCTGAAACCTATAGCTTTAACCTTTTTAGTTTATTTTCTTCACAACCTTCAAAATGATCATGTACAGATCTGACCATTTTCCCGTAAGTGTCTCCCCCCTCAAGTCACATTTAAACATCCGTAAATCTTTATGGGGACTAGATATTTTTATATGTATGTTAAAATATGTGTTTCCCTTATGTTGCCTATGCTTCCTTTTTACCCATGATTCTCATTATTTATTCTATTTTAGTGTATTGAGTTGTCTGCAGTCTTGACCCATGTCAAATACAATGTATTGAGTAGTTTTAAGTGTTAAAAAGCACTGGTTTTTGTTTGGTAGTGTTTCTCAAATCAGACTTGAAGGGGAACAGCTGATGGCACCTTAGAATAAACTGGGTACATCTAGTGGTTAGTAGAGGGGAAAAAAAAAAGAAGCTTAAAATACTAAAGAGCTGCTTATCATGCAGCTCCTTGAAGTGATTATTCAAAAAGAAAAAAAATTAAACTAGTTAAAGTTATCTGATATTCAGCCCCAATTTTATCTCAACCATATCCATCTACATCGCAGATGAAGAATGAAAAGCACAGCTGTTGGTCATTTTAAACAACATATATGGATGTTTATAAGCCATAAGAATTTTCCCCAGACAAAATTGATAGTGACGCACACATGCACACACATACTGTGTCTTGGCATTTAGAGGGAGGAGAGGACTTGAGTGGGCTGCTGGAAGCAATGTGTGTTCCTTGTCCTGCTGTCCAATCAATGTGAGAGGACAGGAAAGGAAGGGCTGAGGGCCAGTATAACACTTTGTAACATTCTCACCTCACAGTGTGCACACGTCACTAAACGTTACTCTCAACACACACACACACACACACACACACACACACACTCACACACACACACACACACACACACACAAACACACACAGGCGCACACAAACCTCCAGGTTTTGTCTCACTGGCTGGGGAAAGGGTGGTGTGTGTGTGTTTATCAGTGCAGCTGTAAGGTGCTCTTATCATCCTGCTGAGGAAGCTGGACAGATATCAGTTCTGGTGGCAAAGACATGGACTACATATGGCACAGATAGTACTCATTTTGACTCACACTCGCACAAAGTCACAAACACACACACAGTAGGAGACACCCCGTGTTAAAGGGTTTGGCAGCTGTGTTGAAACCGTCAGACAGCCAATCAGGGGATCGATGGCAGCCGTGACTCGCCCAATGACCCACGCTGTTATCTCCGCTGGCCATCCTCCCATCTCCACCCCCCCTTCGTTTCTGTCTCTCACTGGATTTTCCTTTTGCTTTCTTGCCTTTCTCTGCCTCCCCTCTAACACTTCTTTGCTTCATCAATGGGTAAAAAACTTTTCCCGTCTTTCTTTCTACGGTTTGGTCTCACCCCCACCTCCCTTTCCCCTCCGTTACAGGCAGTCTGGTTTTTCTGGTCTAATGAACCTGGGGGGTCTCAGGCCAGCCTCCGCTGGGTTGATTAGGATCCTCATTAAAGAGAGGACCAGACCAGACTCCCTTTCCTCCCACCCCCCTTCTCCGTCCATCTCCCATCTCTCCCTTCCCTCCTCCTTTCCCTCCCTCCACCCTGCCGTGTTACACAGAGTGCCATTTTTAATTACCGCTGCTCATCATAAAAGGGAGACCCATTATACTTATCTGTGAGAGTGCGTATGCATGTGTGTTTTTGTCCATCCTTCCCTTTTTCTTTCTCCACTGATCTATTGTAATGAACTCAGTGTGTGGTGTAAACTCCAAGGGAAGGTTCATCATGAAAACAGACATTATTGGCCAACTAGTTGGCATTTTTAACCCAGTGAATACACAAATAAACACTACAGCCTTTAATGTTCCTTTTAGACTCACTTTCATGCTTCCAGAAGGCAGTAATGAGCAAAAAAATTACTTGTTTAGAAAAAAGGTACAGAGCAAAGAAGAAAGACAGAGGCAGACATGGGAAGAAAGGACTACACAGCACCAAAATAAATGAGGTAGTTTAATAAAGTTTGAGGTTGAGGAGACGGAATGGAAAGATGGAGCTGTGGAAATAAAAGGGTGGAAGGAGGAGGAGAGGAGGGTAGGATGAAGGAGGGCAGGGTTATGTCTGGGTTTTTGCTGTTGTGCTCAAAAACGGGATCAGATCAGATCAGCGCTGCTCCAGAGGATGCTCAGGGCCAAAAACTAAATCTGATTATGTCGCCTGAGAAGACTAATCTCTCTTGAATCTGTCTTTTTCTAATTCCAAAAACAATACTGTAATCTGTGTGTGTGTGTGTGTGTTGTTTGCAGCTAACTAGGGTCATTCACTTGGATTGACTGGCACAGATTTCCTGTCAGATTTCCCAATATTATTAGTGAGATAACATCAAAGGTGTAAAAATATTTGAAATAATGAACTATAGTGCTGAAATGATTAGCCATTTAATCAGGCTAAGTTGCCATTTCGTTTCCACTTATGAGAGGTTGACCAGTTAATTGGTTTGGCCGATTAAATAGTGCCGATAGGATGAAATCAGACAAACTGGCCAGTGGCTGGGCTGCCTCAACTGGTCACACTGGGATGTACATCACCGCTGTGCACATATATGATAATGGCACTGTTTACCTGAGATAATTAATATTTAAATGAAAACTATTTGTATATAGGACAGTTTTATTTGTAAAATATAAGCATTACAAGGCTGTTGGTTATAGTATGGCATTATTATTAGACTGAAGATAACTGCTGCTCTGCTGAAAGCATGCCGTCTGTTTTACTAACAAGCATGGACGGTAGAATTTAGCTAGCTGCAAGTGCAAGCCTGGCCATATATGATCAATTGGGAGACAGAGGTGTGTGATTCACTCCTGATAATAATCTAAACTGTTTAGGTCAAACCCCATGAACTTTTTGAAACTGGGAGAGAGGGGAAGCGGCGGCACTCAATCAGTGTTCTGTCATGCGTGTGCAACAGACTTTTTTCACAAATATGGGAACTTGCTGCTTTTCTCAGTGTTAATTCATCTTTGTTAACTGAACAACTTTATGTTTTATTAAACCTTTGTGAAAAAAAAAAAACACCATGAGCTCTGGGATGTGAGATGGGCATTTTTACCATCTTCAAATATTTTATAGACAACTCAATTCATTAAATATGAAAACCGGAGTGATTAATCTATATTGAAATTGTTGTTCGTTGTAGCTCTAATTAAGTATAAAATTCATTTTCTAATGTGTACCCTATTTAATATATACGGTCCAGTAACCTCTGTTCTGGGATGCTTGTTCTTATAGACACACCCGCTCACACACACACACACGTTATGTCACAATGCATTAGGTGTCAGAACTGTTCAGTGAGCAATCGGATAAGGAGAACCCACACAGACTCGCACAAACGTACAGGAATGCTTGTTCTGCTCACTGGTTTCCTGTTAGCACACCCGTCCACTAATTAGATTCCATTAAAGGTGGCGTTCATAACTCTGGAGGTTTCTTTGGCTGACGCACCACTCGATGTTAAAAATACCTCCAATTAGACACAGCTTCAACACACCATCACGTCCGACCACCCAGAAAGATGAGACCTCGCTCTGCCTCGACAGGCGTTCGACTTCCAACCACCAGCCGAAAAAGAAAAAAAAAAAGTCGCAGAAGTTTTTCTCCTGTCTGTAATGGTCTGGCAACTCCTGGAAATTGAGGGTTGAGATAGAAATCATCCTCACGGGGGAGGAGGAGGAGACGAAGCAGCGGGTTTATCAACAAAAGCAGTGCTTGGGGATTTAGCGGACAAAGTATCACTCGGGCTAAACTCCCCAGGTGGCTGATGGGAAGGCAAAGCGGGGGCTTTTCTCTGGCTAAATATCACTGTTGTCTTCTCCTCTTCTCTGCTTTTGTCTCCCTTTGGTCTCCGTATGGTGCCATCTTTACCTGCCGCTCTCTTTATCAGTGACTGAAGCACCTGCTATTAGCTTAGGCTGCTAACTTGTGATAAAAACCTCATGACAACATCTCAACCCTCTCTGCCACGTTCACCTTCTTTTCATTTTGAAGAATGAAGAAGGGATGAGAAGGAAGAAAGAGTCGGTGCACTGGTATTTTGGGTGTTTCCCTCCCCATCTCTGCAGCTCCGTCTGTCAGCACGCCAGCAGCATCTAAGCTAACCCGGGCCGGCGTCGGAAATGTCACTCGGTACATTAGCATTTAGCCACCACGCTCTGCTGTCAATCTGGGTTTATCTTTGACACCCCCTATGGTCTATCACCTTAGCTGCAGCCCCCCCCTCCAGTTAGTCATTGTACTAATAAGGCAGGGGGACAGTAGAATTTATCAGGGCTAGACACTCCCGGCCCGCCAGCCATTACTCATCCACAGACCAGGACATGCCAACAGTGGCTAATTGCTTTCTTTAACATTGGCACATGTGACATTCAGCAGTCTACAGTGGTGGAAGATGGGCTTCTTTTCACTGCAACCATAGCGGCGAGCTCATATAGAGCTGTATTCTGTGCATCTCATGGCTGAATATATGTATCAGAATAAAAAAAGAAGAAAAACTGTAGGTGCAAATCCGTAAAGAAACATAACCTCAAATAAATGCCGTAATACATTTGATTTGGCACAGCTGTGCCTTTAGTCAAAGTTTCTGCTCCAAAACACAGTGGGCTGTGTTGAGAATCAGTTATCCTGAGTGTTTTTTTTTTTTTTGTGCTTTAATAGACTACTAACCACAAGACCTTCCTCCCCAGATAAGCGAAAGCACTGGCCATTTGTTTAAATGATTGAAAAGACCCATGTTTCCTTTTGCTGTCTGTCCTGCGAAATTGGGACAAAAAGGATTTATGCGATATTGCTCAGTTGGCCAGGTAGTAAATTTAAAAAATGATTTATGTTGAAATTTAGTTTGATAAATTGCAGATGATGTGAAAAGCTGTGGACCTTCATTATGGCCACCGCACAAATAGTCCCTGGAAACCTTTTGTGTGGCTTCTTCCTTATATATATATATATATACTACTTAATGTGAAAGTAAAGGTAGGCACAGAGGAATCTGATTTAGGTGGCAAAATTGTACAGTAAGCAATTTCCCTTTGTTGTGAGCAAAGGGGGATTATTCATCAAAGCGATGGTGGATGGTCCAATATCCAACAAAGCTCTTTGTTTTGTTCAGTGGCAAAAGATTAATGAACAGACTGGACTGACATTTCCAGCAGGAAGGACATTGATCTGGGGGCCTTCTGAAGATCCTTATTGTCCTGTTTACCCTGCAAACAATAGATGACAGTGAGAAAATATGTATGCCGTCTGCACACTATACGCACAGTGGCTGTATGAACACTCACACACAAAGACACACTCACTAATCCAAAGGGCAAACTCAGAATTTCATAAGCTGTTATATTTGTTATTAATCATGAATCCTTCAAAACATCTAAAGACTTTTTTTTTTTCTCTTCCTGTTTTTATGTGTTTTATTTAAGACAGTATGATAGAAATTGTTGGCAGCAGTCGAAAGTCAATAGGGACATAAACTATTTCTTTTGGAAATCAAAACGCGTTCAAGCCATTTGGGTTCCTGACCTACAGTAAGAGTAGAAACAAGTAACAGAACTTTCTGGAACATTTAAATGAGCCAACTGTCTCGATTCCCCGTTGACTTGATCTAGTATCGCTAACAAGTGCTGACTGGAGACCGTTGCCAATCTTGGGCTAACAGACTTTGTAGATGTCGCTTGGTTTTGGCAAGCTGATAAAATGGTTGAGCCCCTTCTGCCACAATTATCATTAATCTTTTACTTATTTAATGTGGGCATCAGTATTGTAAATCATGGCATTGACCGTGTCTTTGTCCAGTTTCATCTTGGTTTGGGGTATTTTAAAAAAAAATTCAAATAAAGTTATGTTTATCTTTAGTTATGTTTTTTTCTTCTTTATATTGAAACAAGGATATACGTGTCTCATAATTGGCGCTAATGTCTAACCAAAGTCATACTACAAGTCAGCTCTAATCAACCCAAATCCCCACTCTGATGCACCCAGATGCCTCTTAGCTTAAGAGCTTGATGTCATGTAAGGGCAACAACGAAGCCAATCTTCGTTTTTTTTCTCCATACCCCTTAAAGAGTGACGACAGCCTCTCACAATAGATTACAAGGATGACACAAATGCAGGACAACCAGGCAGGAAGGAGCAGTTGAGTAACTGACGGGCACAGGAACAAAACGGGAAACAGGCAGCAGGTGGCAAGAATCAGCAACCTCAGTAGGAAACGGCATGAAGGACAACACAGCGATCTGGCAGGGAACAGGTGGAACTGACTGGAATAAATGCTAAATGGAGACAGGTGTGTGAGTGGGTGGAGGAGATCAGGAGTTACTGCAGGGCAGGTGGATGTGGAAGTCAGGAAAGGGGGACTGGTGGGAATGACTGAGGGCATCTGGTGGGTGGATGGAGAACAGCAGGAGACAGAGGCAGAGTAGCCGAGACAGGAATTGTGACAGCAGCCATGTTAATAACCTTTTTATCTGTGTTTCCGACTTGTCCATACTAACATACCTACCTGTGATGGGTGTGGTCAAAAGTCCAACAGACTTGAACCTTTCAGACCGAAGAGAGCAGATGTCTCGGTGCTGCTTCTCCACACGAGATCTAGTGTATTGACTTGCTTCACGTTGCTCTTCTATCTAGTTAAAGGGTCAGATATGACCTTGAAATAAATAAGAACCTACTGATAATCTTGCACACCAAGAGGCGTTTAATTATACCCTGAGCATTTTATCACACAGTATACTGTCCGTGACTGTAGAGATATCTGGCAGGCATAAGAATGAAAAGACATTCATTCAGGAACAATGCTCCTGCTCTGCTCAAATTCTGTCCTTGCCATTTGATTTTTGATTATCTTTAAGGTAGGACCAAATCGTGATAGCTTTGCCATTTTCACATGGCTCCAATAATGATTTGGTGGCAAATGATACTGGATGCAGGAATGCTGCCATACCATACGGTTCATTGAACTGGTGCCAGCTGTTCTTGAGAATCAGTTTCTGTTTATTTTGGCTTCTCATGAGTTTGTTTCTGGGCAGTAACATCAGTGAATGGACTCAGTACTAGTGGAGGCCAACATACTGCAACTATCTGTGGATTGTCTGTGTTATGTCTGAAGAAAAGAGTCAGACACTGCAGAAGCTGGGTGACCCCCAGGATGGGTTAAAGGCTCTTTGCCCCGTGCCAGTCATATTAACACAACCCAGCGCTGTCTGATTACTATGCCTAATGCGAGCAGATGGAGGCCCACTGTTTGCTTCGCCAATCAAAATAATGTCATTATACTGAAATAATGGCTATGGTTGCCAGTGAAGCCAGAGAAGGGGGAGAGATGAAGAGAAGACGACGTGTTTTTATTGTCCCCGAGAGACCAGTAAGATCCAATCAGCAGGGTGTGACTTACAGTCTGGGAGCTCAGAGCCCATCCACAGCACCTCCCCTCAACTCCAACTATCGCCTTCACAGACAGTCTGGGGAGCTTGGGGAGCAGGCTCCATAACGAGGAGAAAGGAACTGTACATAAACACACTGAGCGTACAATGGCCACTTTTCTGTTTGATTTTTGTGCAGTATGAATTAATAAGCGAGTGTAGATGATATGCATTTGTGCTTGCACAGGACTTTTGCATAGGCAGCTTATAGCGTGTGCTTGTGCGCGTGCGTGCGTGTGTGTGTGTGTATTTGGCCAGCTCTCCAGTTATTGCTTTTGAAGTTGTTAATTAAACCCTCAACCATCTGGTAGCTCAATGAAATTACACTGAGCTTCTCAGCCATGAAAAAAACATGACTGACTGACTGACTAAATGAATAAATAAAAAGATTAATAATTTAATAAATGCTTCAAATATCTCTTGTCTAAGTGAGGGAAAAACAAGAAGTCTTATTAATGTAAATTTGGTGCTCCGTGCTGTCAACCACTGTTGTGTGTGTTTGTGTGTAAGTGTGAGTTGCCTGCATGCATTCCTGAGTGCAGGCAGTGTGCATGCTTACGAAGGCTTACAGGTGAATCAAAGACAACTGTCAGTGTGTCAACCTTTGATCTCTCTCGATGTCTTCTTTCTCTCCCTGTATTCCCCCCTCTCACTCTCTCTCTGCTTTCTCCTCTCTGTTATATGCGGCACGCCTCCATGCATAGTAGAAAACACACATCTTGTTTAGATTTCTGTGTGGATGCATCTGTTTGTAGAACATGAGTGTACCATTTCAGGAAGTGAAAATGGTATACCGTTTTTAATCTTTAATAGCTTACTGCTGAATGCATCCTGCTGCTGCTGCTGTGTTATAATTCAACATAATATACTGTACCACATGTTACACATCTTTAATGTTACACTGGTGACATTCCCATATGGTTGCATGCAAAATAATTACATTTCTGCTAATATCCATGATGAATTAATCCTCTTGTAAACAATAAGGTATTGACCAATTATGAACATTGTCTCACGAGACATGTTTCATCCCAGTGAGAATCTGACCAGGATGTTAAAGTGAAGTGTACATAGTAATTGAACTAGTAAGACAAATGCAGAGATGCTGCTCAGTAGATAGCAGGTAATGGCTGGTTGTGTGCACACATGACTCAGAGGGAGACTCAACACTTTGACTTGCGTACTGCTGCTCAGAGAAATAAGGACAGACATTAGTGGATGATGTCTCTAACTCACAAATAGAGATGTGAGAGAACCTCCAGTTGTGTTTCAGTCACAAAGACAACATCAGCTTAGTCTATTTCAACTGAAGCATCAAGGTAGAAGAGGTCACAAATGCTGCTTTAATCTGGGCAAAAGAATCTGTAATAACTGGGGTTTGGTGATATGACGATGTGTATTTTCAGATGACAGAAATGTGTCAAAGGGAAATATATATTTCTGTATTATTTACTGAGGTACCTACTGTGCCCCTGTAGTATCATGGGTTGTATTTGGACATCATGGGCACTGTTGCAAATCAAACTTTTATTCATGTCCCCTACCCTTCATAGTTAAAAGAGCTGACATCAGTGTAATGTACTTCAATTACATGCACTGTATATAAATGTGTTAATTGGTCAAAGCCTTACAATAACGCCTAAGGCGCTACATTCATGGCTGGTACAGTGTATGCCTCTGTGATTAGGTTTGTGTCTAGGACACAGCTGGGTGCCTGCTGTGGCAGGGTGGGTACAGACACCGATGCTGTAACTGACAGACTGCTCCCTGCTATAATCACTGTAATAACTGTGTGTTTGAGCTAGTGTTGGAAATCTAGAGGGAACAGAAATTGAGATATACTGAATTTGTATAGAGGAACAAGAAAAAGCCATGTCTTTGTTTTTAAGCCGCCTACAGTTTTATTTTAAGATGGTTAACAGAGAACTCGACACTTGGTGTTGGCATGATCGTCATACTGAAAACAACCAGTCAGTTTCCTGCTTAGGACACACAACATAGCTTTGAAGCTAGAAGGCTATGTTGCTAGAATGCCGAAGGGAAGTACAGGGGAAATAAACCCCACAACAAGACACCTACCTCTGCCATCTCTCACCACGCTGGATTTCTCTTGTATGTAAGTAAAATACAATCATAGAGAGCATGGTGATTCCTCATCTTGTTCTCTCTGGAGATTCGTATAAACGTGATTTGATTGGATGGTGCCGCTCACAACGACAGCAGCACATGACGTCGTGCTATTCAAAGATAATGCTTACGTTAACATGCACAAGTGAGTGCTGCGTAAGAACTTCCAACGCTTTGCTTATAATTTTCCAATTTGGTCCCGTCTCTGTAGATTTTCAGTTATTTATGGTATCTTCATATCATCGTCTGGTCTTTTAAAGGAAGAAATCGTTATTGAGTTTCCCTAAAGCATGAATCACTGAGCAGAGAACAGTTCATGGACAAAGCTAATATTGCATGTGATACACTGGTGACCACTGGGAGCGGCCATTTTTCCTGCAGCAGAATGAATTTCTTGAAGCTTTGCATTTCCTACGCTTTGTGTGTATCCTTGTCTAGCGGCTGATGCAGCAGCAGACAGGCCATTTATGCCTTACAGAGCTTCTGTGCCCTTTCTGTATCTTCAGATGATGCTGCTGCTTTCTGGACTATGCAGCCTTTTATTAAGACGGGTCACTTAATAGAGCTACCTGGTGAGCAGCAACTGTCTGGATGCATGGCGTCCTGCGTGTGCATTTGCTGTGTAAAAAAAGAGGCCTGGCATATAACCACGACCGCTGACACTGCAATAACTTGTCATTTTTAACTGTACTGCAGAGGCAAGTTTTAAGATGCGTGTGGGAGGCTTTAACCTGAACCAGCTGGGAGACAAAAAGCAGTGAGACTGTTTTGCGTGGTCAAGAGTGAGAGAAATATGAGATGGCTGCAAAGGGGATAAAGGGATTTCAGAGTGAAAAGAGAGTTAGGGATGCTGTCATTTGTTGCTTTTAGGTGGAAATAACAAGAAAAAAGTGGAGTGAGAAAGAGACAAGTCAAACACCGCTGGGAGTTAAAGATGCAGACAGGATCGAATAGATACAGAGAAATGTACGTGAACTATTTTTCCAGTAATGCAGTGGTAAATTACCTGTTGGGTGAATCGTGGCTCCTAGTTGGTCATTATCATAAGACAAACAACCTCCCAATACCAACAAAATCAAAACACACCCTCCCCACATGAATTAATATTATATCCTGTGAATTTGTCCAAAACATTGCCTGTTCGTCAGGTTAAAAACACAGGTAAATAAACACATATACACACCAAAATCTATGTGTACAGCATTTTATATAAAGTGTCATTCAAGAAGGTAATTACATTCACAGAATTAAGGGCGAAAAGCAAAGCAAAAGTATGTAGAGACATTAGTCAGTGTTCTCCCTCTCTGTCCTTTTTTCTCTCTTGTTCTGTGATGAGATTCCATTAGACGCCATTAAATCTCTGCCTAAGAGCCCTCTGAAGCTTCACAATTACAGAAATAAAAAAATCACAATCCTCATTGAGCGCTCTCCTGCATTAGGGGCTGCCTGGAGTCGCGTGGGAGCTGTTACACGGGGCCCCGGCACAGACCGAGTCAGAGGCTCTGCAGAGCTGCAAAGCACAGCTCATTAGAATGACTAAGAGCCCGAATGAAGGCCCTTATGTGAAAGCCATAATGGAGCAGGGCTCTTGTGCCAGAGCCGTAATGGAGGCTCTTGTGCAGTTGCGCTTGTCTCCCCTCCGCACAGCAGAGGCTTGAGCTGAAACTGCGCGGTTGGAGAGCTGACCCCCACCGAGTGGCCGCTGAGGTGCTCTAAACAGTGTGTGTCTATTGTGCCTGGCAGGCTGGTCACAGAGCAGAGGGCTATCACATCGGTCTGTCACTCAGTGAAGTGTGCGTAGGTGGTTCGTTAAAGGAATATTTGATCAAGTAAATGGCTGGAACGTTATAGAATTTTAAAAGTCATTATAGCGTCTTTCAGCATGATTTTGTTTGTAGAAAAAAATCTGAAAATTTACAGTGTTCAGCACATTTATCTTCCCAGGTCAGATCTGGCATTTATTGCCTTCATACTGCCATATTACTGCCACTGGAGAATTGAATTCTCAAATTATACACAAATTGGCTTCAAGACGCAGGGGCTGTCAGAACAGCAAACATGTACATACTTTTTAAAAGTCAGATAAAGCAGGGAACAATAAAGCTGAAGTATTTGTTGGTATAAAAGATGACTGAACAGCCTACAGATACTGACAATAGGATTTACAGATGCATAAAGACAGTTTTACAGTGTGGTAGTGGATTGCAATGAAATTTGCTGCTGACAAAGATCTACCACCAGACTTTCCTTTCAGTTACACTGCAAATTTGTTTTCAGTCTCCTCCCCGGCCCCCTCCATGAGCCACCGAATTGGTGTGGAAATTTCAAACTTGGTTTACCATTTCATTGTTCCAACTCACATTTCCCTTTTGACACAAACCTCTTTCCCCCCCTCCAACAAATGCCTCTGTGTTTTCTGTACAGCTGGCCTTGTGAGACTTTGACATTTTGAACTTCGGGAGCCAAGAATTCATGTATGATGGTGTGAATAAAGTGAACAAACTCAGCCACTATGTGATTCTGTGATGTTAGTTGAATCAGCTTTCTCTTGACACAGCTGTTGTTTGGGAGATCAGATTTTCAAACCGTCACTTCGAGTAGGTGTAGGCATCAGATTTCCCACGAGTGAGACCCACCATGAAGTGTAAGAATACACTACATGTGTATTTTTACACACAGTCTGAACATGGCAGCTTTAAAAGCACTAAGGTTACTCACTCAATCACTCACTGTATTTGGAACTCTTAAAGATGACACCAATAGGAAAAAAACAAAACAAATTTCAGACACTTCAGATCATTGCTTTCACCTGGCAGTCATCTAAACCATTTTCTATTGGTCTGAGCCATGCATGATGGTAGTTAGCTGGTCAGTAAGTGGCCATTGATTGTAGCGTACCTTTTAAACTGCACTGCGGGATAATTTGATCATGACGTCTAAAGGCTAATTTATGATCTATGCCAGATACGGACGAAACGTCCTGTGCTCCTTGTACTCTGTGTTCATTTTGTGCGTATTTCTGCACGTACCCTGGAAGCTTACGGATACGGACCAAACATAGCAGTACCATCGGAAACTGTGGGGGCAGTGTTGAGCAGCGTAGCCCACAGTTCAAGCCAGACCAGCAGAACATAACGAAGAAGAGAACTTTTGAAAATGGCGGGAGGTTAGTAAAAGATTGTGCGATTTGGTGAGAAATTATAAACATATATATGATGTTACCTTGCCGGGGAAAAGGGACAAACAACTACTACAGAACAGCTCGACGGAGATCGGACGGGAACTGTAATTTTTGACTCAGATCGGCACCCTCTAGTGGATGCATTGTTTAACATCAGTGACGATTATAATGTTTAAAATGTACGGATCTATTTTCATACATAAAGGAAGATAAATGAGAGTAAAAGCGCATGTAATGAGCCTGCTATCTCCAAATAGCAGCGATGATGATCTGCTAATCCACTCTATAGGGTTTGATCATTCTCATTAGACCTTCTGCTAACACTACAAAATGGTAAGCAGCCAAAATTTTCATAATAAATTTGTGTTCCCAGGTGGTCTGATGATTGTTTCTGGGGGCTTGCCATCAACAACAATACAGTTCTGGGGAAAAGTTTTGAAAATGGATTTTCTCTGAATTAGAATTGTCAAATAAAATGAGAATAGCTGCCGCTGCTGTTTTTAAATCGGAGTTCATAAAAGGCTTTAATAAAGTACTTACTGTTTTAATTTCATCTGAGGTATGCCTGACTCTTGACTTGTTATTCCAAGTTGAAAGTTTTGATGAAATTACTTCTTATGATCCTGTTTAGTGACTTTTATATCAGTGAGACACATTTTAATTCAGTCAGGTATTAGCTGTTACCATAGATGTCTCTTTATAAATATATCCTCGGCTGCGAGGTTGACAAGCAGAGTGTTCTCACAGCCTCTCTAATTTCTCTCCCTGTTAAATATCACTAGTCCTACTGCTGCTTATATGCAACCCTGTTTTTAGTGGAATGACATTTAAAAGAAACACAAGACCTTTTGCAACACAGTCTCTGAAAAATGAAACTCTTGAAATCTCTGCATGAAGCGCTAAAGCTCTGCTTTAATTATAGGAGAGTTAAAGTTAAAACTTATATTCATGTCAGTGGAGGTGGAGAAGATTAATTTGTGCAGTCTAAAAATGGATGAAACATTTAACTTGTGAGGGAGGAATGTGTGTATCATTGCTCGCTCGTTCCTGTAATATGGACGAGATTGTTGGCAGTCGTGAATGCCAGGTCATCTCACTCTCTACTTAAGTGTGCGTGTGTGCGTGCGTGCATGTGTGTGTTCCCGTCTGCATCTCTATCTCAGCGTGTGGGCACATGAGCCGCAAAGCTGTTGCATGGCCTCATCGATTTCATGCCCTCTTCTCACATCTATTCACATCTCTTCTCCGACTCACCTCCCTCCTCCCGGTCCTCCTCCTTCTCTTTTGGTCCGTTGCCCATGGCGATGGTTCACCTTGGTAACCAGCAGCTGAGCAGGAAGTGGGAGGCGGCCTGGTGAGAAGAGGACCTCCCGTGAGTGTTGTGTAAGGCGGTCACGTGATGGGGGGGCCTTCGATCCGCTCTAGCGGGTGGGGTTAGGGGTCGATGGTGAGGGGCTTGTTCGCTGCAGGCTTTAAAAAGCAGAGGGAGTATGTTAAACATCCTATTGATCCACGTGCTCCTTCGAGGCCGGAAACCATGGATAAAGAGTACACAATCAAAAAGCTTGTGCTCATATATCACATGGAAGCAGAGAGACTTGGAGGAAGGAAGGAACTAGAACAAGACACTGAGCAAATAGGAGCTTTAAATATAAAGCAAGGGTTTCTCAAAAGCACCTTACAGGGGTTTTATGTCTCTGTGCCAGATGTGAGTACTTTAGGAAGTAGGCCAGTGCCTGCTAGTGGGAGTTATTTTCAGGCGAGGTATTTTACCAGAAGAAGCCTGGTACTTGTACATGATGCTGGTGGGGGGCCGCCATCTGCAGAAGGCCATTCCTCTTTAGAGAAATGCTAAGTCTTCAAAGCTGTAGAAAAGTGGCTTCTATAGGGGATGCCATACAGTCAGCTCAGGGTTCATGGGTTGATGCACTTGCGGTATTTTTTTTTCAAAAAGTCTAAACAAAACTTACAAAACCTTGTGTGAGTTGTGCCACAAATCCCCAAAACCTAAACAGAAGCTGACGAGCTAGTTGAAAGCTTCAAGTGTGTTGCACCTATGGCCAGGCCCAGCGGTGATGTCAGAGTGTACTGATACACCGAGGAGTACACTTCTACATCAGCAAGCTGAGAAGTTAAACCGCTGTAGGTCAGCAAAAAGCAGATTTTCAGTTGCTCTTTAAACGTCCTCACACAAGCTGATTTGTAGATACAGGAAGAGGGTGTTAAAACTGTAATCCTGTCAGTAGTTGTGGGCTTAGACAGCTGGATGTTTGTGTTCCCTTTGACATTCGATGTAGGCAATCAAGTACGACTGGCGTTTATTCAGCATTATTGTCTGTGTGCTTAAGTTCTTGCCTTACACATGAACAGTTAATTGCGCTTACTTTGATAATGTTATATGGTTTCCATTAAATTTGCCAAAGCCTGACATACAAGAAAAGACATAGTTTGTATATTGTTTTAATTTCAGCCATATTGCCTCACTAGCGTCCATGGAGATGTATGCCACAGTATCTGGCTGCACCTTTGTCTGTTTTCATGGCAGGACAATCTGCAAGCATGTCGTGCATTCCTGTGACCAAGCATGCACCCCTCTTTTTGTGTGCATGTGCCCGTTGGTGCGTGCGTGTTGCTAGCGACTGCATGGGGCTCAGTGCTTACTCAGTAATTCCCTGGTCCCAGGCTGTGTATTAGCGGCTGATCCAGCCGACTGGGCCAAGCATCCACATTCAGTCGGCTTGGGATCTGCAGCTCAGAGCAGGATGCTGCCCAGGCTCTCTGATGCCTCCCTAAGCTCTCCAGCACAGAGCAATTTACTGGCACCGGATTGGCACAATCAGAATGTGTGTGTGTGTGTGTTGAGTGTTTGTGCTCATTTCAGTTTACGCCTGCTTTTTTGTCATCTTTCTAGCCTTTTCTCTACCTTGGTCATTGGCCTGTCATGGCCTAGCCTGGCTCGGTTTTCTGGTGCAGTGCCTCCCGCTCTGCTTTCATGCCAGGCCAAGCTGACAGTGACACTAACAACCTGAAACGTCAGGTTTTCGCAACCGCAGCACAGTCTCTGTTTTCAAAAATGCCTCTTTCCCTCTCTGACTTTGATATTTGTGATGGTCTGTGATGTTCTGCTTCTTCGCCTGTTTTATCTCTCCTGATTTGTCTTCTTTTGGAATTAAATTTTCTGGGAATACCATGACCACCACCGCCATCACTGGTGAATAAAGATATCTTGTTTTGCACTTTGCCACTTAGTAATTTGTTTATGTGATTTATTGTGAGTCTCTGTCAGCGTCCGTCCGTGTCTGTGTGTGGTTAAAGCAGCTAGTCAGTCTGCCAGCCGGTCCAGTTCTGTGAAATGCAGCTAAATTGGCTCATTTATGTAAACATTCAGTCCAGGGCTGTCTTGCCCAACCTTGGCCTCAAACAACAAGAAGTCTGCAGGGGATGCTTTGGAAGGCCCCACATTGCAAAAGAAAAGGCATTGTTAGAAACCAAAACAAGACAAACAGAAGTTTTGTTTGCCAGACGTATTGTATTCAGTATAATGGTTCATTTGACAGAGACCGACAAAGTTTATTTTTGATTGTTAGATGAGGAGGTGAGCTGCAAGTCAGCGAGCATAGACAGGGTAATGATGAATCTCTGAAAAACAGCAGAAAGATCCAAATATATTTGATCATAGCCTCCATTATTACCTCCACCAACGAGGTCATGTTTTCACCCGTGTCTGTTGGTTTGTTTGTCAGCAGGATTATGTAAAAAGCATTGAACCTGCACCAAGCTTGGTGGAGGGATGGCCCAGGGAAGGACTCATTAAATTTTTAGTGCTAATCTGATTAACGCGCCAGATCCACAAATTTTATCAGTTTATTTAACATTGTGATATAGGGCATTTATTGACACTTTCTCATAATTCTCACTCACAATTCTCATAAAAAATCTGACATATTTATGGTGTCAACATCTATGAGTTTGTACAGTTTGGTGCAGATTCAGACAATAATCCGGATTAGTGCTGCGCGATATGCAAAAAAAAATCATTATTGATTGTTTTGGCAGATATTGCCATTGTGATTTCAGTTGAATTGGTAGTTTTTTTCATTTCATTTGCGCTAAAAAAAAATATAGAAATGATGATTTTTGTTTGGTCTTGTACTAATTAAACTTAGCACATCTGGAGAATATGATTTGTAGGCCAAGGCGTCTCTGTAGCATGAACAAGACTTATGGTGCTATCAACGCACAACAATGTTTTAACAACATGCAACATAGAAATGAGACAATTCATACGACTGTAGCGCTACCACTGGACAAGCCCTGCTTCTCTGTCCCAAGAAAAACGATGTACTTGTCAAATCGCCCAACCTCTAGATAGATGGATGCATGGATGGATAGATGGATAGATATAGATATATAGATAGATCACTTTATTAATCCCCGGAAGGAAATCAAAATGTCATAGCAGCTGAGTTAAAATACAAAGACAAAAACACACAGGATTCAAGTATCTAATAAAAATGAGGGGCAGATAAATATAAGTATGTTCATATGGACCAAAGTGCAAGGGTGTTTTGGATGAGTCATAGAGATGCATCATATAGTCTGTTTGCTGGAGGCAGGAATGACTTTTCTTGATTTTCCCTTATGCAGCGGGGTTGTAACCCCATAGTGTAGACTAGACTGAGCTACCCCAGCTAGCCAGATGCAGCTAAGGCATGGGAGGCAGCTCCTACAACGTGAGAGGGGTCACTGTGTTAGCTCCAGGTTCTGGGTCCCTCCGATTGAAATTTCAAACTATTTTAAAACATAGCTCACACATTGTGATTAAGCGATGTGCAGCACATAAGACCTTGGTTGTTGACATAGGTGTCTGGAATAGTCTTAAGACCTGATGTGTCTTTTGTAAGGGAAGATGGAGTCATTACAGATGCCAGCTGGTTGGGCTTGAAGTACACCGCAGGAAATCCAGTCAGATATCTAGTTCAGTGAAGAGGTGGATCCTGAACTAGTTTTAAATCACTAGTCTTCATTCATAGCTTTTCAAAATAGTCTATATATCATGCATTTGGCAATATTCATCCAATATCAGACTTCTATTAATGCCAGTGGTAAATGCTTTGAAAATTAGTTTACACATCACATGAGAAATCTGTTGTTTATTGCACAAGATATTCAGTTCCTACATCCTTTATCCTGTTTATGCGCAGTATCTCTCCTCAGTGGAGTTTGCTCTTCCATTCATAGCACAAAAATTCATTTCAGAGCACAAGCCAGTATCATCTGAGCATTATCTCGTGAAGCCAAAACAGGGAAAGAAACGCTGCTGCATTGTGTTTGAGCTGGTAATCTAAATTGTTTTCCACTTTGAATGTTTGGTGAGCAAGTCACTGTAAATGGCAAACATAATCAACAGCCACCGCAACATATCATAACAGTGTGAAACGTATAAAACCTGCCCTGTACATGACGGCGGATACTTGGAATATAGGTCATAGAAGAAACAAGTCAGATCACATAATTCCTCTGTCAGATATTAAGCCTAAAATTAGGCAGATACATCTCTGCTGCACATGTAGCTGCACATGAATGAACACAGTAAATTATCTTATTTGTTTGCTTGTACGATAGATCAGACGGGAATGCAAAATGTCTGGCAGTCAAGGAACAATAAGTTAGTCTGCTTTTTTGAAATGATGTCAGATGCAGCAGCTGATCCAGACTTTAAATTAGATTGAAAATGATCTTTTAATTTACTTGTAATACATGAAGAAAGCAGTATGGCAGGTGATAATGGGCAATAAGTTTTAAATACAAAAATCACTATGAAAGGATTATCAGTTTGTTTAGGGAATACAAATATAGAAAATTAACCACTGGCAGTGAGCTTATGCTTCTGAAAGTATATTCTCAGTCTAGTGGAGAAGAATAATTGATTAAAGATACTGATCAATTGATATTTTGCAGTGAATTCAGCCTCTAAAATTTCCCGTTGTCGTTGAACATTTTCCACTGTTGTCTGATATTTCACAAAACACACAGGTGAAAATTTCAGTTCAAAGTCAGTTCCTCATGAAAACTGACATTTTATCATTCAGCTTTGACTTTGGCAACTTTTTCTGGCTCTGGGGTTGGCTGACTGTCAGCAGTTGCCTTTTCCAGGCCCCACCCTCCCCCTCTGGTTAAAATAACAGTCCTAGATATTATTTTCATTATGTTTCTGATTCTTTTTCTTCTTTATCACAAGTGTCACAAAAATCCATCTCCCAGATTAGCACACTTGACATTTGACAGATCTAACTATGAATATATTTGAATATATCTTAGCATGGATCTGCACATGTGAAACTTGATTTTTTTTTATTTATTTTATTTATTTTTTTTGTGTATGTGTGTGTGTCTGTGGCCCTGCGTTATTTGTGCCCTGGCCTCCGTCAGGACCCAGCTGTGTTGGCTTCTCCTCCATCATAGGAAAGTTAGCTCATTGTGAGGTAATTAAAGTGGAAGCATCTGTTCCAACTCTACACATCTCACACCTGAGCTGCTACTAACTCAACCAGCAACCAGCGGCCAAGCCGCCCTCTCTGCTGCGGTCGAGGACAGATGACGCCAATGGATTTTCATCATATGGATATTTCAAGATCAGACAGTCACTGCTGGTGTGTGGCAGCCATACAGATGATTTTCTCTGTGTGAGGATTCACAAAGATAATGTTTTACCTTCTGATCAAGCTGGGACAGTCATGATTATACCACCTGTCTTTGTTTTTGCTGAGCCTGGATTAGACCTAACAGTCTTGGGTATTGTGTTAGCGTATGGATGTGTTTAGACACCGGTGGGTTTGTCTTAATAGCTCAAATAATGTGACCCATAAACTTAACTCGTATTTTTTTAAATCATCTCTTTTGTCTTGATTTAATCTTTTATGGTGGATCTGATTTGTCTTAGAGTTTTTTCCCTTTATCACATCCTTTATTTTCCCCCAGCACCCTCTCTTGCTCTCGCTCTTGCTGCTCATTAGCTGGTGCTAGCTTTCATATCTATTAAGGAAAAGCGATTAGTGTCAAGAAGTATCTGTGACATTTATTTGAAAACAGTGCAACCCTGCATTCTGTTTCATCAGGAACCACACACGACCTCTCCCCTCACAACCTGTTCAATATTTTGTCCGTGACTTCAAGTCCTTTCATGCGAGTGACTGAAAGGTTTTTGCACTTTAAAGTTCTTCTGTTTTTCTGAGTCATGACTTCCTTTTGACTTTGATATTTGCCACACAACAAATAAGCCTTCAGATGCAAGATATTGTCTCTTACCTTGCTGTTTTTTTTTAAAGTTGAATTCTGATGTTCAGGGCCACCTTTCCAGTGTTTTTAGAAAATAATTGACCATTTTTACAGTATCATTGTACACAATGTTTCATATCAGACACATGAAATGCACCAAATATTGAGGCTGGGATGATAAGCTTATCTCCAGATTTTGATATTTGAGTTTTTTTTACTTTTTAAACGCTTGTCCTTGGAAAAAAGCTGAATCATACACTTATGGGGACTATGTATAATATATCAAGAGTCATATTTCCAAGTGTTAATGTAGTTGCTGTGAACTTGAAGCTTCTGGTCAACCGATGATGTGACAATAGCAGTTAGCAATTAGCTGTAAGCAGAAAGTTAAACCGTTACTGGTCAGTGGTGCCGTTCTCTGGTTCATGCACAAATGATAAGAGGCTAACCAGCTAGCTCCTGGGCCAACTGTCAGCTGCTAGCTGTTATTACATCAGCTCGGTGTAAATAATAGAATAATTATGGATTGAGGAATCAGCGTGGTGATTCAAAAAGAAAAAGAAAAAAATTATTGAATCGATTTTTTTGTCTTTCCCCGCTCCTGCTAAATATTGCAAAAACATTCAAGTGATTCAAGAAATCAGTGTTACTTATCCTCCATTTCCTCAGGTCGCCTTCCTAGATAGATGTCCACATTGAATGTGGAAGTATCAGACCACCTGTTGGAAAAATATCTATTTAGCCTTTTTTTTTATTTTTCTCATATCTGTGACTCTGGGTCAACATTAAAATCCAGTGTAACGAGCTGATTACAGCTGCCAGCTTTTTGTGAGGAAGTGAGCGGTGAACCTTTCAGAGCCACCTTTCAAGCCCACAGGTGGTTAATGTTCTCAAAACACAGTTTTTTAGTGGAGAATTCCTTTTGAAGAAAAGTGTTGTTGTCCTGAGGGCAACTTCGCCCAAAGTTTCTTGAATGGTCAAATAACAAACTGTACTGTACAATTAGCTTCCCTTGAGTTGGTGAATGCAAGCTGGTAAGTGCATGATTTATTTATTCTTTTTGTTTATTGTAACACTCCCTTGACTCTAAACAATCTTGTTGTACATGCAAAGGAAACTGTATCAAACTTTGCTGACAACACGCAGACGTACATGCACAGACATATACAGAATTACAGTCAATTACACCTGCAGAGGCTAAGAACTCCACATGCCATTTCACTTCCAGTTGGAAAGCAGAGTTAATCACCTCCTACGTGGCTTCCATTCTCCTGCAAACTTCCCTTAACTGGAGATTGAACTGTGGGGCTCCGGCTATAAACGCAAAGCCAAGTGTCAAAGCCACAGGTTGGCTCCGGCAAAGTGGGAGAGTGTGTGTGTGACAAAGTGTAACAGTATGTGTCTCCATGTTTGAACAAGAACCCTGTCCTCCCTATCCTTTCCAATCTCAGACACAGCAGTGGACCTATCACTGCGCAGGTTTACTCATCAACTCACCCGTGGAGCCCCTCGATTTGAAGGGATGCTACATTAGTTCTGGTAGCTGAAAATATACGAGGAGCTGTGGGGGACGTGCTGTTGTGACAGCCTGCTATATGGAGCAATTTGTAAGGATGCAGTGGTACATTGTTTTAGTCACTTCCTTCAGATATTTGCAAGATTCTTTTCAAATTAGACATGTTTTTATGGTTGGAGTGTGGAGCATGTGATGCCACTGTATGCATAGCTGGTGTGCCAACTCCCTCTTGGGATGTGAAAAAGAAAACCTACTAAAATGGTGAAAAGATATGCAACCGACTGGACAAACAGTCAGCTGGAAGTTTTTAGAGACTACTGACGGGTAAAGAAAAAAAGAATAGCAACATTAAGAGATACCTCGCAAAAAATATGTGATGTTAACTTACCAAACGCACACTTTCCAGAAAAATAAATTAGTATCCGAATTTACAAACTGATCTGCAGACAGTTATAAATGTTTAATCAGAGTGGGTTTTCAGAATGTTACACTGGGGTCTGATATGATGCACCCAGCTGACGCGTGTTCAGACCTGTGTAGGTTAAGTAGTGAAGGTGGAAGCAAGCCATGGAATTAATTACATCATGGTT
Source organism: Seriola aureovittata (assembly GCF_021018895.1). NCBI lineage: Eukaryota > Metazoa > Chordata > Actinopteri > Carangiformes > Carangidae > Seriola > Seriola aureovittata. The sequence goes on along the minus strand of NC_079385.1, from coordinate 19,001,161 downwards.
TACTCAACAGCTGCATTTTTGTCACGTTTGACTTCAGTACAAATGTTAGTAAAACTGTGTTGTTTGGGTGAATGTTTTTGTTTTGTCGTGTTTGTTTTGTTATGTATGTGAAAAAGTACTCAAGTAAAACTGTGCTGGTTTTAGTAAAAGAGGACTAAAATTTTTGCGATAACTATCAAAGAGGAGTTGGACTGTCCTTGTTCCAGATCTGTGACCTCCAGACATTAGAGGGACTTGTTAAGAACAACACATACTCATGGCATTTGATGTGTTTTCTATGCCTGTTCACTTCCTGGAACGGTACATCCACTGGCGTCAGTAAAATGCATCAGTTTGCCAATCTCCAAGGCTATATATTATTAGGAAAGAGCACTGTACAAAACATTCAGGTTGCAGCTTCTCCTTTGTAGATGGCACTGACTATTGCTTTCTCAGCTTAAAATGACAAACATATCAGCAAGCTATATCAGCTGCCGCTAATTGATTGATTGTTACGTGATGTTGCGTTGACAGGCCAAAATAAAACTTGGCTGTTGTTCCAACAACTTCGGAGTGGTATGTATTTTCTAATGCTGATTACATCATGTCAGTTTCAGGAGTCTCATTCACCCAGTTAAATGTGGATTCATATCATGTCCTTTATTTATAAGCTTTTAAACTTAATAGTTTTCAACCAGGACTTTCTCTATTTTGGATCAAGTAGCTTGTGAAAAATAGGGTCAGATTAAGTAGTCTACAGATGTTATTTTAATCTGTCAGATACACATTTAGAGATCATTTAAGTACATATAAGTATTGGATTGGACACGTTATTGGTGGATGCCTAATATTAAAGTATTCTGATTGGGGGTTAGTGACCTAAAGACCAGAATGAGACATCGCTAATTGTTTGTTTTTCCTCACAGTATCACAGTTTCCATTCATTTCCGCTACAGAAAGTTTGTTAAGCCACCACACGATATCAAGAAATCTGCTCTGTTGACATAAATCATTCAGTGACACGAGCCCCTGACGTATGTCCAGCACTGTTGAACTCAGCAGTACCTGTTGCCTACCTACCGCTCCCCTCCACCTCCCTCAGCTTTCATTAGAGCTTTCATTAGAACACCTGTCATCTCACTGTGCGATGCTTGATGCTTCTGCCCTTTGATATCCACTACGGAGGAGAACGACTCGGCACGACACGGCGGCATTGTCAGGACTCTGCCGCCGCTGAAAACCCAGCCCCGTATTCAGGCTCCCTGACATCGGAGGAGACTTAATGTGCTCCTTGCATCTGTTGTCTGATCAGAAATCAGAGGCCAGCTCCACTCAAGCTGCTGCTCGTCCTTGGACAGACTTTTTAAATGATCGAGTGAGGGGGAAAAAAAAGAAAAAGATTTGAATAGAATGAAGCACCAGAGAATTTTCATCAACTACCTTCAATCTGGCATCATTGCCAAAGTCCTCTGTGAATAGATGGTGTCTAATCCATGTGTGTGTGCACCTGTTTGTGTGCCGTTTCAGCACAAGTCACTGTACTCTTAAAAGGCTCATTAATTATAGTTGGAGTCATTATGGAGATAAGTGTGAGCCTAACTATTGGTGCTGACGATAAGAAGAAGAATTACCTGTTTTGGCGCTTCTGCTTTCTAATCAGCTGCCCATTACAGATATCAAGGGACTTCTATTACCGTGCCTGTGTTCTTCCATGTCTCTTTTTCTTTTCTTTTTCTGTTCAGCATTTCTCCATCGTTCAGTGTGTCCTTGCCCACCTAGATGTCTGCCTGTGTCTGTGTGACTGAGGGCTACGATTGTGTGTTTCCCATCATAATCCGTTGCCCATCATAATAAGCCTGTAATCATGCAATCTGGAGCACTGTTCATCATTTTATCCTTGTAAAGACATACCCTCCACATGAGTATTTGAAAACAGGAACACACACACACACACACACACACACACACACACACACACACACACACACACACACACACACACACACACACACAGCTAGAGCCTGAAACTGACACACAAATGCCAAAAACCAATCTGTATGACTACATTTTCAGCTGGAGCTGGGCGATTGGACAGATACATCTGGGCCGGTGGAAATTCCCTCGTCAATTTCTTGCTGATTCTGACTTATGTTTATCTTCAGGGTATTTAAAATGTAGCCTTGTGCGAGAGACTGAACAGAGTAAGTAAATACAGGGACAAAAATAATACTCTGGGTTGATTTAAAATGTATTTAGAGCCAAAACACAGCTGACATTTCCCAGAGCGTTCCTCGGGGTGTGCTGGTTTTATGCTGCTGCTGCTTCCTGTTGGGAATCGTCTGTCACCTCATAGTTGTTTGTAAGTTTCTTTCTTGACTCTGAGAACTTTAAACGTTATTTGAAATGAAAGAATGTCCCTCTGTCCTATAGGAATCAATGACATATGTGAGGATGTACATTTTCTCCCAGCCATGTTTTCAACACACTTGGGTTTTAAGCAATTAAATTAGAATATGCAACACCTCCTTCAGGGCGGACTTTGCCTTTGAATGACTTCTGGAAGTTTTGGAGAGAGAAGTGCACCTCTGGACTTTTATGCAAGTGAATATAGGTCAGGCAATGTGTTATGTGCATCGCTGTGTTGGGTTCTGCTGCAATTTGATTCCCTTCCTGTGCTGATGTAAATGCTGATTGACTTGTTTCTGATGTCCCCAGCATATGGCTAATAAAGGTTTTAGTGTGGCAGAGCCACAGGAGCCCCGAGCTGCCAGGATCAAAGTGACAGCCTCAAACAGGCCTTTGTGTTCTTCAGCCATTAGGGCATAGCAACGCCAGCACCTGGTGTGAGCCATATGAATATCATTAGCTCAGTTTATTTGTCCCTGTGTGTGTGGATGGATAAATATGTGTGAGTAGATTTAGCTGCTACAGAACCTTTATGAGTGTAATGTTCTCTTACAACCTGGCTCTTATTTAGTTATTTTAGCCATTATTTGTCTCTCATGATCTCGTTATGCCCACAGACACTTTGCTTAGATCCAGGGAAGCGTTAACTTCAGAGTCCAACAGGGGAGTAACAAAAGTCACGATCAGAGAGGTTTACTTCCTTTATTTCCCTGCTTTCTGTGCAAGCGATAATGAAGAAAGTGTCCGTTGAAGATTTTATAGACCAATTTATTGGCTCAAATGTTTGCAAACAGTTTTTTTTTTTTTTTTTTTTTTTTAAAACAAGGTCACCTACATCCAGTTTCACTTCCAAATAGATGCCTTAAACAATATGGGTAAACTTGGAGTTGGGGGGATTCATGTTTCCTCGTCAAGTAGGATGGAATTCGGAGATGAAATGATTAATTGGCCACTCAATTATCCAAGATACACGATAAAAATCAAATAGTTGTTGAAAAGGTTATTTAATACAAAAATTCATGGTTCCAGCTTCTCAGATGTGACCGTTTAATGCTTTTCCTGGTCCTGAATTACAGGAAACTAGATATATTTTTGGGATATGTCACAAATATATCATAACCAGATGATTAATTGATTAATCCAGGATATAATTAGCAGACAGACTATGAAACAAAGTGATTTGCAGCCTTATGTGATTAATAGTAACTGCTTAAAAAAGAAAAGAAAAAAAGGTTTCATTAAGTCTTTCACTTGTACTGGTGGGTTATGTGCTGGACTATGGCCCTGAGGAGAAGTCAAACAAGATATAACATGTTAAATAGTTAGCTTTAGAGGTGCTGGCACTTTCATTTTGCTACCTTTTGGAGCTCTTTGTGCTAAGCTAAGCTAAGTGAATGCTAGCTGCAGCCTTTTATTTCGGGGACAGATGAGTGAAAACTTCTTGGCAAGTAAGCAAATAATTGTATTTACCAAAATGTCAAACTATTGCTTTCAATGTGTAAATAAAATCTTTAAAATGCTAAATATTTACACAGTGCATCGATGCACATCAGTCAAGCCCAGGCATGTATATGTCTAGTGCAAACGAAGTGTGTGTGTGTGTGTGTGTGTGTGTGTGTGTGTGTGTGTGTGTGTGTGTGTGTGTGTGTGTGTGTGTGTGTGTGTGTGTGTGTGTGTGTGTGTGTGTGTGTGTGTCCTTGTGTAGAAGATGGTCAGGAGTCCACAGCTGTAAACCTGGACCTTTGGGCTTCAGTCGCCCAGCACCACAGATACAATCGATTAGCATCGTCATGCCATTGTCTGAAGAGTCGGCGCCGTCCTCTGATAGACAGACACACAGCGCTGCGAACTTCACAAAAAAAACAAAAAAAAAAAACACTCAAATGTCAGGGGTTCAACCTGAGTGCGAGCGCGAGGTGCGAGTGTGTGTATTAATGTTTGTGTCGGAGGTGGAAATCAAGCGGCTGATCGCGGCGTGTGAAGCAGGGCAGCGCCCTTAACGGTGCGAGAAAACAAGTTATGACTGGCAGAGAGTGATTGAAACGGGACTGAATAGGAAGTGTTGTTGTTTGATAGCATGTGTCTCCAGTGTGTGGTATCTGTCAGTAATCCATCACACCTATTGATCCTCTGAGAGTGAAAGAGCAGTTGGACACAGCAGGGAGAGAGACACTGAGTAACAGTAAGAAAGAGAGAGGGGAAGGGCGATCACACACACACACACACACACACACACACACACACACACACACACACACACACACACACACACACACACACACACACACACACACACACGTCCTTCTGTCCTGTTCAGAGGTGTCTTTGTGTGCCATTCATCTGTCTACACCTATCGATCCTCAGCTGAAATATACAACTGTTTATTCACATTCAAGCCACAACAGCAGCCTGCTGAAAGACATATTGATTTTGCATGGTTGTGTGTATCTGTTTGTGTACGTGTGTGCATACATGTGGGTGGGTGGCAGGAGGGGCAGGAAACTGAGTATTTTGGTATGAACCGGGCTCTAACTTTGATGTTTGGAGCAGTGGTAACAGAATAAGGAGAATATTTAATACTTTTTACAAACATTTTCCTTTTTTATTTCATGTAATGCAGTATTTGTAGTTCATGTTTTTTAAGTATTACACTCATCGTGCATGTTTTATTAAATACACCACATTTATCACTTCACATTTTATATTCTGTATTTTAATTTCCTATATCATATTGCTATTGGGATGCATCAAAAGCATATTTTTCCACAGAAAGAAAAGCAGGGATGTTCCAAGCTGGCTCAGTAACAGGGCTGATTATAGCGCTTTTAAGTCGTTGGTATTGGCCATTAAAAACCCGATCCATTGTGCTCCAGCTCGCTGTCAAAAATACCGTTCTGTGCTTCATTAAACCACTGGAACTTGTATTTCTGTTGCACGGTGCAGGAAATGAATGAACAGTAGAGCGACACAAACAAATAACATCAGGAAGTTTCAGTTAATGAGCAAGCGGAGCTGCTTTTGGGTTCAAATAACAAACTGTAGTTTTGTCTCTGTTGCAGTAAAACTGTGCAGGGTGCCTGTTAGTTGTGTTGCTGTTGGGTGAGAATTTAATTCATATTTTTAGTATTTTGTTCATCTTAGGGATATACAGTATAGAGAAGCTGTCCAGGTACATGCCAACACTCCATCACTTCAAAGAGATATGAAAGTACTGTTGTATACAAAATATTATAGGTAACAGTCAAGGAATGACTGATTTTTGAGAGATTTGTTTTCACATTTTTTGAGGCACCATCTTGTACAAAGATGGCTCCACATCAGCAGTCGTGCTTGCGATATCGACCCAGATCAATGAAACTAAATGTCAGCACATTAATGACAAAGTACATCTTTTCAGTATACAGATTGAAAGAAAAACTTTTTTTCTGTTATGAGAAATAAATGACAGATTCCAGCTTTTATGTAGGCCTCCTCAAGGTGAAGTGTGCACTGTTCAGCTGTGTCGTAGAAATATAAATAACTGGTCAGACTATTAAATACTCAGAATCACAGGACTTGATTTTTAGAGGCAGAAACAGAAAAAAAATCATCTTTATGTAAAAGGTGAAAACTCAAAGTTGGTTAAACGCCATGAAATCATCCGCCACAGTGCTTCCACTCGACCACAGGATCTAAAGAAAGAGAGAGAGCGCCTGGCTGAAGCAGGTGGAGGTAAATCTTGGTCAGAGGTCAGTGGGTTGAGGGACGCCTGCTGTGTTAGGGTTAGACACCCACCATCTCTCTATCGCTGTCTCTCCTCACCTTCACCTCCCCTCTCTCTCCCCTGTGGGTCTTTTGTAAGGTTATTTCCGGCCTGGCAGAGCCCCTTGTTTCAGCACGTTGACCTTTTAAAAGTGAGTGATGGCAGTTCTTATTGTCTGTAAGGCAATAACTGTCTGGACACAGGTAATCTTCACTATGCTCGTGTCAAATCGAGTTTCCTGCACGAGGCCCGAACGGCTTCCCAGCACCCACAGAATCAACACTGCACACACACACACAAGGTCGCACACCTGAGACTCACAAGCACAAGCTCATACACAATGAAAGTGCATTATCAACACACACACACACACACACATACATGTTAGAGAGCTCCACTCCATTACTATCGGAAGCACTCAAAGGCAGCGGGGAACCGCATGGTGTAAAGGTCAGAAATCTCAGCACCTGCATGGAAAGGTTAAAGGCAGAGCTCGAAATAACCCTCCCAGTCCAGGGCACGAGTGCAACTGCCGTCATCACAGTCCCATGATTCATCCTATGTGATGTCCTCTCCTCATCTTTCATATCACATGACTCTAAAGCCTCCTTTTAACCTCGCATCGCCATCGTCTCTTGTGATCCGATAGGGAAGAAAACGATGAAGCTTTTTAGACGCGACGTACACAAATAAATTGAATTAAAGTGTTGGCAGGCAGCTCGCATCGTAACATCCTTGTCAGAAATGCTCAGAAATGCTTCAGGATAGGGAACAAGCGAGACTAGGTGTTAACTGACAGTTTTAAAACATGTAAGTATGACAAGTGAAAGTGATGTGCCTGGCAATCTGCTTTGGAGAGGGAAGGGGGAAATCCAATTTCACTACACATAGTAGAGACGCATTAAGTTGTCACATATAAATGTAATCCAGCTACATCACAGCTACTAGATGATACAAGATGTTTACTTACGCCTGGTGAAAAGGTCTTGGGGTTGATTTCTGTCAGATTTTATTATGACGTATTTAGCTTGGTTGCCTGGTCAAAAGAATGACATTTGAACTTGCAGACTCGGTAAGTCTGCTGTGATTTGTTGAGGGTTAACCTCCCAGTAAGCATAGCTCTGCATAGCAGCATTTAAGTGACTGTATTTCAAAGTGTAATTAGGACCAGCCTCTGTTAACACGGGTGCAGCAATTAAAAATTATTTGACAGTTTTACCTCATTGTTTAATCCTTAAGCAAGTCATCAAGTCAACTTTATTTCTAGAGCACATTTAAAAACAGCTTGAGCTGACCAAAGTGCTGTTCAAATGACAAATAGAAGCAAGCAAAACAAATGTATAGAATAAGGAAACCAGAAGGTAAATTGCGTAAATAGAAACAACTCAATCACATAGTAAATATACTGTATACAGAACATGTAAACATACTAAGGAAAACAAGAAATTTATAATCTCAAAGAGTAAATATACAAATATGAATATGATAATGGTATAAAATGACTTTGGACCTTAGGTCGGACGAAACCAGCAACTTTAAGATGTCAATCTGGGCTCTGGAAAACTGGGATGGACATTTTGTTGTATTTACAGACATTTTATTGGCCGATTAATGAAAATAATGTTAATAGAAAAATGTTGGTAATTGCCGTCGTAATTAAAACCACATTTTTATGTTACTTAGATACTTAAAAAATATTACTTAGTAACAAGCTTTAACCCTAACCCCATGACATGTCAGTGCTTACAGGGCAACCAAATGAAACCATACTAATGTAAGGCTTAATAGAATTTAGATACTATACATCTATAGAATCTATTTACTAATAAAAGCAGACAACCAAGGGCAAAACCTTGGTCTTGACTTTTGTTTTCACTACTAACATTTAACTTTAATAGGAGACCAGAGAAGGTCAAAGTCCCAACAATGTGCTTACATAAGACCATTATGCTAATCAAAGTCACAGAGTGCAGTTTGATTTGTTTTGACTGGCAAAAATATACAGTATTTCTTCGCAAAAACACTGAAATAAATCAGCATTGTTGTTCAGGGGTCTTTTAGAGACCCTGCTGTTGAGAAAACCAACAGCACTGATTATTAACCGGTGTTTTCGTGTCACGTTTTTGTGTTGCAGCAAAAAGGTCAAAAGAAGACTTGTGTTCAGTTATAAAAAGGTAACCACACCTTAACTGTTTAGGCAGCAGATCACAAACCAATCGCACTGTTTGTTGAGATTATCATCTGGGTCATTTTGACAAACAAACTTTTTCATTTCACTTTAAGGAGCTACTCTTTATAAGCCCTTAATCCTAAGGAAATATAAAAAGCGTCAGGCTCAACTTATTTTTTTCCCCTTATCATCGCTATCATAATACTTAAATCCATCTATGCCCATCTGTCTGAAGCATAATACAATGTGGCAGTTAGTGCATGTTTTAAATCCAAACTCCTTACAGTACAACATCTGCCTCTGTGGAAATCAAACCTCTCACACTGTCAGTGTTGGCATCTTGCTCAAGGTTCACCCTCCTTTTATGTTGTCGTCCCACTCTCCTCCCCCCAAACCTGCCAGTATACTGTATCTCTGTTAATCTAGCTGTTGAACTTATTTCACAGTCGGGTCTCCGACATGTCATCCAGACTGAGGAAGGAAAACGAACGTGGCACCCGTTACAGAGAATCTGCAGAATCTCCGCTCTGACAAAACAATCTACACACTCTCACATCACCTTTCATTTAGCTCAAGGTGTCAACCCTCACTGTGTGTTGAATTGCTGTGCCTGTTCTGATCAGTTCTGCTTACTAGATGACTGCTGAGGTATGGTACGCTGCAGACAGTTCAAGGCAATTTAATGGGTTATCCTTTTGGTAGATAATGTCTTGAAGACTCCATAATATTTATCTTCGGATTAATTTATTCAACCCCTATTAAATGCATTTTTATAGGTGTATATAATATTATGTGAGATGGCAGGTTCAGTGCTGTAATTTGGGAGCCATTTGTTTATGACGCTGCCATGTCAGGCTTTTTCCTGCATAGAGAATTGGGAGGCGGCCGCCTCAAATTTCGTGCCGCCTCCCCCTCCCGACAAAATTCTAGCACTTGTTTTCTCGGTACTCGGTGGATTTGACGTTTGTAACTGCAATTGCGGCTGTATGTAGCTATGGCAATGTAGTGGCGATCTATCGTAATCTGTGCATCAGACGCGTCGGATTTTACGCCTGAAGAAGGAGGCGACCTGATTTTGTGACTCTTCAAACAGGTGAATAGGGTTGCCATCCGTCCCTTATATACGGGATTGTCCCGTATTTGAAAATAAAATGATTCTACTACTTGTTTTCTCGGTACTCGGTGGATTTGAATCAGAATGGGACGCAATTTGTCCCGTATTTTCGTTCATGTTATGTCCTCAAAGTGCTGTGAATAACGTAATGTCAAGTAAAAACAAACCAGTTGCATTTTCACATAAAATGTGGCAACTCGACAGATGAATATTATCTCTCTTACAGCCAAGCTATGACTCAAATTGTCATGATAATTGTGTTCTGATTGGACTTGAACTGATCTCAGACTTGTAGGATTTCATGGTCTGTGCCAAGTTTGGAAAAACTGGACATATCATCACATTTTTAGGATGAACTGCTTTTGGATTCTGATTTAACTACCAACCTGAAATCATCCGTAAACACAACTGGGGTTGGCTTTGCTCGTTGCCGACATATCAATGTATAGTTGACATCCTGTGTCATGATCTTCCTGCAGCTTCTCTATCATTGCTTAAGTGGACTTACTGCTTCTGACTCTGTAGTTCTTTTACACAACAGCAGTGCATTTATAGTCGTACTTGCTTAACCACTTGATACGGCACCATTTAAAGTTAAAAAAAGAAACCAAGCATTACCTTGGCTCAGTGAGAACACTAAAGCTCCAAAGAGAGCGTGTAGAAAAGCAGATGGTAAAAGCAAGGCCAACTGACTGCAAATATTTGACAATACTATGACAGAGCTGTTGATGAAACATCAGAAAGCAGCTAAAAAATGCAACAGCAGCACTTTTTTCAAAGATGAGATCAAAACATCGTCACTATTCTTTCTATGAACTTGCCTTCAGTTACAGCGCTGGAGTCTATACAGAGGAATATATGGAGATGAGATCATTTGTTTACAGATTCAGAGCAAAGCAGCTCTGCCAGTAGTGAATCAGTGACCTGTGTCCTCTGGTTGGTTATTTACAGTGAACTGACTTTTCAGAGCCAAATTTTTTATTTATTTTTTTTGTTTGTGTTGGAGAATGTCAAGGTTCTGGGTTTCTTTGCTTTGTTCATACTTTTTCCTAAAAGATTGTGTAACTGCAACTCTGGCGTCTTTACATCTTGTTATTGCTGCATTTTGGGATAGATTTCCAGTTTTTATTGATGACTTTTTAAACCCAACAATAGATTTACCCCTCAGTTAAATGTGAGAACTTTTTATATTCTACAAACCTGAGCATAGCCTGAAATCCTTCAAGACTGTGAACAATCAATCTGAGGGATTCATATCAGCTGCCCTTCTTCAATAGTGACTGAAATAAAAGACATGCCCAGGGCATTTCAAAGCATTGCTGAAGAACACAGTGTAGTACCAGTTCCAATGCTTTATGCAAAACTGGAATTTTTAGAGCATTTTCAAGATCTAAGTAATGATCTTAGTAATGATTTAGCCTGACTTCTCATGCAAAATTTCCCACAAAGAAGCTGTTGGGAAGTGAGTGACACAAGAAAAGAATTGGAAATCATACATGATGAATTATGCATTTAGAAAGAGTTCAAGAGTGCTTTAAACTGAGAGTGTAATGTTGTTAGCACATTTCATTTCAGAATAATACATTTGAAGAAGAAAGTTGCACCTCTAAGAGGTGTCGAGGTCCTGAACCTTCTGTCTTTGACTTTTGTGTGTTCTTTCAATTTTTTTTATTTTTTATTATGCACCTGCTCTCTTGTCACTCTATCTTTTACTTTCTGCTTCATAAAGGGAAGTGTCTTTTCCCCCCGACTCAAACCTTTTCATTCTTTTTCCAACCTCTTGCCCCTGATCAAACTCCTTTCATCTTTGGCCCTTTCTGCAAAGTGCGTGTTCTGTGGCAGACACGGCGTTTGCATTCACACGTACTAAATGCACACACACATATATTAAAAGAAGTTCATGTATTGGACTAGAGCCATCACACACCTCAGCACAGATCTGTCTGATTGTCTGTATTCACACAAGGTGCCCCGCTGCCCCTGAAATAACCTCAGGCCGGTGTTTGAAAGAGTGCTGAACACTGCACAGAGGAAGAGTGTTCAACCGACATGGTACTGACACAGAGGTCAGCTGGACTTTGGTAGCATTGTATCAAATCTGCTTATTAATCCGAAAGTTTTTTTTTGTTTTTTTTTTTTGAATTATTCCGATGAAGGATGCAAATTCTAAGCAATTTCCTTAATTGATTGTCGGCCATGTTAACAATCAGTCGTCGGTTAATCGCTAACAGTTTATGAAATACAGTGGCCACATTTTAATTAATAATTAGAGTGTGCAGCAAAAACATGTGTAACTCCATCTCATTAAATGGTAAAAAGTATCCCCTAGTGGTGGGACCGAGTACAGCAGCAGACTACATTGCATTTTCTGACAGTTAGTCCGCTGCATTGTTGGCTAATATATTCTTAATCGATGAAATCAATTACAAGTTATTGATAATTGATTCATCTTTGACATTCCTAATTCTAATTGAATAAAGTTTTGTTTTTAAGATACTTGTAGCAGAGGTTGGAATAATTGTTGTCAGTATTGTATTGTTTTTATTATCATACCACTGGATGGCACAAAGTTTGGAATATTTAGATTTTCCTCATTGTGGCTTATATATACTCAAACGTTTTATACAACTTTTATCATTTTGAAGCCAAAATAGTACGTTTTATACTTTATGCAAGAAGAATCCCCAGAAACCTCGTCATGACAGCAAAGCTGTGAGGAACCCGTTGAGAATTAATTTTGGTTCTGCTCAATTAATATGTAACATACTGGAGGGACCACAGTGATCAATCTCAAGACCATTGGTGCTTTATGTTTGACACCAGCTGCAGAAGGTTTAAACCACAGGAGTCGGAGCATCAAGTCTCCACACTCTTCCCTTTTCACAGCCAATAAAGCAAAAAGCTGCGTTTGTCAACCCCCACACCCCAGCCCTACCCGCCGCATGACGCCGTGCCTGCCTGCTCAGCCAACAAAGTGAGGCCTTTGCACGATAAAGTTCAAAGCGGGATTATTAAATTAGAGAAAGACAGAGAAGACAGAAAGAAACTGACAGACATCAGAGAGAAAAGGCCTTGTGAGGGGGAGGACTCGGCGGAGTGGAAATGGTGCCAACTTCTGAATCGGCACTCTGAAGAAAAAGAATCAGTTGCCATTTCCTTGCCCACACACAAACCCCTTCTACCTTTTGTGATGTATCTGCCATGATGAAAAAAACAGAAGACGTAGAGATGCTTTTTAATCTTCTCTGACTGTTGGTATTATAAAAGCCTGTGTCTCTGTGGCCTCTGTATGGCTTTGCAATAACTGGGCTTCTCTTTTTTTTGCTGTTTTTTTATGAAAAGAAGCGACAGGGACAACCAGAGAGAAAAAAGTAACACGGAGCCTAGTAGCTTCAAAATGTTGATTTTTAACATACAGCAATTTGCTGCTAAGTCCACTTTAGTCAGTGTGTAATGAGAGAAGTAAGAGTCTATTTATCATGCATCCATTTAGCTCTGTCTTTGATTAGAGAGGCCTGATGGAAATGGGATTGACTCAGTGCACATTAAAGCATAGGTAAGCACAGACCATTATGCCTACAGGCCTCTTAACACAACTCAACTTCGTCCCCTAACAAATTAAGCACAAATGTATCATTAGCTCTGATGCAGATTTAAAGAAGCAGTTAGTCGAATCGAATAGCGCCTAAATTAATGGATTTGATTCAAATCTGGCACTTAAACTGTTGCTTAGATGAGATCATATCACGAGGAGAAGAGTCATATGCAGATGAGGAAAAACTGCAGGCTTTTACCAAATGAATATTCAACGTCTGAGCAGATCTGCAGCACTCGTGGTCATTGTCATGTGTGACCTATTGCTGGAAGATGCTGAGCTATAAATAGCCATCAGAGGCAGGTTTCTAAATGGAGACCTCACATCTCTGTGACAGCCCTGAAACAAACATGAGACATCGAGCACACGTTTTTTTTTTTTTTTTTTTTTTTTTTTGTGTGTGCTGGCTTGATCTAATGCTAACTGATGTGGATCATAGTGTCTGTCACGATCCGTCTCTCCTCTCTGAGTTTAAAGAGGCAGGCAAGCCAGGCAGGCTTCCACTGAGACACTCCGCTCCACGCATGGGGCCACTTCTTCTAAACTATACCACTGGGAGCAAGAGAGTAGTATGTTTCGTTTGAAGGCAAAAAATAGCCGGTGACATCTACTGGCTCCTTTTGAAGTGAATTGCATGCCGTTGCGTAGCTCGGAGTAAATCTGGGGAGACACATCCTCATTCTTTTGCTTCCTCCTCGTGCATCGTGCTAAAATATTCTGGGTGTACATTCAGAGGGAGTTTTTATTTTTTGTAGTGCTGGATGACAGTGTATGTTGGTGCATGTTGTGCTCTATACAAGATGAAAGTTGAGGAAGGAAAGCTCTTATTGTAACAAGCACGTGTCACAGATGCAAATACGCCCTGCAAGTGTAGACTCCAGGATTAATATGTTGTCAGTAGACTCCATGGGTTGAGATTGTATAGAGACAGTGATGTAGTGTTGTTCACATCTTTCTTAGAGTTATACAGAGAGTAGTTCCAGCCTGGGTTTTGGGTTATTGTTTGCCCACCTTGAAATATATTTCCCTAAATTTCCACATTCGTCACCGTCATCTTCAGACACGTTTACATACAAAAATCTCCCTTTTTAACTCAGTCGCAGCAATGGTTGGTGAATGATGTTGCCATGGACAGTTTCTCATGTAAAAGTGTTCCAAAATTCATGTCTGATCTCGAGGCCTCACTGAGGCATTTAATGGTACTGCAGGTGAAGCTACCAAGGTCTGGTCCCCCCTGCTGCTTTGTCATGGGCTTGATTTGATTGCTCTCAACTGATAAAAGCAGGAGCACAGCCAAATTCACACAGTATATGTAAATGCTTGTAGTGATATGCTGAGATCTGAATTCATTTGAACAGAGCTTTTACCTTGAGCTGCTTGAAAAAAAAACGCTAAAAAAGAATCAAAGGATATGATTGCAGGAAGTGCCATCCAAAGCTGGATAAGAGGGAGTCCACTAGAGGACAGAGGCATTATCTAAATGAGCCATAATCTTCAGCTTTCGTGAGGAAAATAAAGGAAAAAAATAAATAAATACAAGCCTCCAAGGTCAGTGACCTAGAACTTTGCTCAGTGATATTTGTGTTTGGAGTTTGACTGTGTACGCTGCGAAAACATGCTTTACTTTCCGAAACAAAAAGGAAGATGAGGACAAGAGGCTTGTGTTTGCCCGTTTGCATTTGATTGGAGAAGGGAATCAGAGGACCAGTCTGATGAGGACGCTTAATGTCAGCCTCGCGTTTGTGTCCAGTCGAGAAGGCACAGCAGGCACAAAGGCCAAACAGAGAGGTGTCTCTCCGAACCACGGTAGACTCGAGTTACCTGCCACGACCGGTCTATATTTTCCACACAGGAAAACTGAAATCCAAATGGCAGCTGATGTACAGATTATACAGCACACAGACAAAGGAACCTAAAATCTTTAAAGCCTTAGTGAAGAACAAGGGAGAGACGGAAACATTTATAGAAATATTTTGTATTTAAAGGGTCAGTTCACCCAGATTACACACTAAAAGGCTGTATAAAGTCTTAAAGGCACCTCAAGATATTTCATTTTGTGCCTGATCCAAAACAGACCCGCAGAGGACTTACCTGGACCAGATGTACACAGATTAATTTTGTAGAGAGAAGCGGAAAGGCAGAGCTTCTCTGAAACAGGCCCGATCGAGAACGTGGTTGACCAGAACAAGCTGAAATGGTGAAAGAACACTTCCACTGGCAGCAGGACTGAGTACACCCACGAAAAGCTTTTGAATTTTCAGTTAAAAAAATAAAGAATAATAAATGTTGAGGTTGCTCTAGATAATCCTCCTCCCTGGCAAGTGTTTTCATATGTACTATTACTTTGTCAAAAGTAGCTCCAGTGGAAACTGCCAACAGTAATGGGGACATCAAGCCTGGAAAGAGATGATACTGTTGAATTTTTAAAATGTGATTCTTATTTATTTATTTTTTTTTCCACTGTGTGGAGGAAGTTGAATCTAAATGACTGGATGATAGTTTAGCTTGAAATGCTAGTTAAATGTTTTTAGCACCAAGTGAAAGTACATTTCATTCACCTCCATTTTTTTATTTATTTATTTTTATTTAGTTGAACTGACCCTTTAACTTAAATGCAAATAGTGAAGATCAAAAGCAGGATATCTGGGCTAGCTGGAGATGATTAATAGTGCAGCAGCAGACATAGAAGAAAAAGCCCGTTTGACCTCGTCCATTAGTCAGATAGCAAAGGAGAGACGTAGGGAGACCGCCTTCCTCTGTCGGCAGTCCATAACAAGCAGAAATGAGTATCCTAAGGCCCTCCAGCCTCCACCCCCCCCCCACTCTATCCCCACCCCACCTCCACTCTCCTGTACTCCCGTCTCTGTGTCTGTTAATGGATATTTAAAGGGTATGTCAGAGATCAGGAAATAAAGTGTGTTGAGAGGTCAGACTAGACACGCATTATTCCCCTCTCCCCCCCTGAGGAAACACAGAATGAAACATGCATTAAACACATCTCTCTCAACGCCGGAGCACCCCCCCTCGCCACCGCCGTTGCTGCTGCCGCCACCCCTTTTTGATACACTTCACTCCTCTGCTCCACCACCACCGCCCCTAATATCTTATGGAATTAAAGCGGTGACAGGTTATCATAATCCAATTTCAGAGACAATCGCGCCGAGCACCTCGCAGCGCACCAAGAAACCCGGATCGGAATTGAATATGCACTCGGCGGATTAAATTACGCAGGGAGAAATAATTATGGCCTACATTGGGAAATATCTTTTTGTGTTATTGTGAGTGCCGTACTGTATTGTGTACAGTGCTCACTCCGGTGCACTCCACAAGATATCCAATCCTGGGTTGTCAACAGCAAGAGGCTGAGGTGGGAGGCGGCGGCGGTGGCAGCAGTGGGTGATGGTTGTTATTGTGTTATTGTACACTCTGTCTCATAGCGCAATATCTGTTCTCAAAATAATGTCACCCTCTAATGAAGTAAGGCCCCTTTTATTATTTATCATTTCCTGCCACAGCCAAGAACTGCGCGGCGCTGTATGCCTCGGAGATGTTTTTAAAAAGGCCTCTTTAAATGAACACATTTGAATTGTAATGTGATTTTTTTTTTTTTTTTTTTCTCAACGAGGAAGAAATAATGTATTTTCTCTGAGGCTGCTATTTGGTTTCAAGAGTTGTGGGTTGTAGGGACTTGACGGTGTTGCATTCACGACCCTTTGTCAGTTCTGGTTCTTGTTTGTTCGGCTTCCCTCAACTGCTTTTTTTATTTTTTTTATCTCCCCCAGAAGTGGTGGTGTAGTCCTTCATGACAGACTCTTCTCCTTGACCACAGAATATTCATCATTTTTATATTTCAGACCGAAAATTTCATCTGTGGAGAAATTTGGCTCGCCTTCTTTAGTCGAGCACTTCTGTTGAGATTGTTAACAGTGCTGTTCTTCGTGTGTCACATGTCATTTACCCTTCTTTTAAACTAAACGGCACTTTGGCCACGTATGAAAGCTGTTTCTTGAAATACTTGCGAGCACTTATACACTCAAGGACTCATTTGGCATATGGAAATGTAATTAATGCAGTGAAATGAAGTGAAGATGTTCAAAGCAGGAAAGTGGTAACCATGTCAACTGTTGGGTATTTGCTTGAGATGTGTGGTAAATTCAGAAAATTTTGTACTATAAATATTTGCCTCTGCTGAAAGGATCTCTGTGAAAAGTATATTCTCTTTATCTGGTCTTTTTTTTAACTTTCACTGCCATGAAATACAGTCATTCAAATACATGTACTGCTCTGTGGTGGTGTCTGTGATGATTGTGAAGATTTTTAACCTCAGTAAGACAAAAGGTTTAGGTTGAAATGTGAATTGTAATTCGGTGGAAATTGGGTCAAGGAACTGGAATGATTAGTTGACTAATCGATGAGCTGATTGGAATTTAAACCAACATATTGAATCAGGAGATAAATTTGGATGTTTAGATTGTTAACAGAAATAATAACCTAGAGACACTTACAGGAAAAGATCATTGAAACCATTGATATTCAACAGTACACCATTCTTGCACAGTTAAGTTATGATATCTATTTTACACAAACAGATTGCACCCTTTGGTCCAGTAAAAAGAACTGAACCATCTCCAGTCCACACGAAAGACACAAAAATGTGGCTGAAAGCTCAAGGAAATTTCCAGTAAGTGGGCCTTGTGTTGAGATCTTTAGTTGAGAGGTTTCACTATAAGTAGTCCATTGAGTTTTGGTCTGTTTGTTGAGGAAAACAAGCCAGACACCTTGGTTCTGGTTCTTGCTTTTTGGGCATGTTAGACTAAACACTTAATTGATTAATCAAGAAAATAATGAAGAAATTTAATTATAAGTAAGGTCCTTCAGAAACCCACATCAGCTGAACTCCACTCTTGCAGAACAACAGAGGGAAAAGAAGGGGGTGGAGGTGATGGGTGTAGCTGAGAACGTGTTGGATGGGAGATAGAAAAGAGAAAAAGAGTATGAATGAAGGAGGGTTGGGAGGTGACAGGGTCAGCATCACCCCCCCCCCCCACCCCTCCCTCTACTGCCTCTCTGCTGCTGATTTTTATATCAGCTGCACACCCTGGAGATTTCTCCCTCCACCTCCATCCATCACACGCCGCCGCCCGGGCACACTGTCAGCCTCACAAACGCACATAATTGTGAGTACACAGATACAGCCATGCATCACCGCATGGGCCAAAGAGGCGAGGGCTCCACGTGTCGGCCGCTGAAGTAAAAGAGATGTCTTATATGCCATCATGCACAGGAAGCGAGACATGGATGCATGAAAGCCATTTGTTCTGGCTGAATAAATAGAAAAATACAGTCAGTAGCCTGCATCACTCTCTGACCTGTTTCCTTAGCCGCCTGAATTATTATTATTATTTTTTTTATCTGCAGCCAATTACAGATCAGCTAATGTTGGTCAATACTTAACTGTTGTGCTCTGCGCTGATTGGATGCATGAACTTTCCTAAATGAGGTGGTTTCTTCCTGTTTTCTTCAATTTGTTCCTCCCGCTCCGTGTACACAGTATCTCTTTCATTTTATTGATGTGTTTGTCGATCTCTGTCATCTAATTATTTCCCTGCTCTGTGTCTCTTGCTCCTCACTCGGCTGCAGAAGGCGTCTCTTTGATTGCCAGGGCTACACTCTGCTCGCCGGAGATAATACCCCCATCGCCTACCCCCCCCTCCTGAGTTGAACCAAATTGTTGCTCTTTGGTTAGTCCACACTTAAATATTTTAGGGGACAGGGCTTTGAGATCGCCACAAAGGGACAAAGCTGCGAATTTAAATGATAGGAACATGAATAAAGATTTGAAGGTTTGCGGCTTTCATCTGAGCGCCGCGTGCCGATTGCTGGCCGGCAAAGAGGGAAGGAAAAAATGACTGTCATAAATATGGTTTGGATTTTCTAACCAGGCGAAACAACAAAGTTACGGCGAGAACATTAGCTGCATTGATCCCGTCTGGTCGATGGAATAAAGCAGACGGTGACCTTTCCCTCATTTGGAGGCATAAAATTCCTTGTTGAAAGTCTCAGAGGGCTCCGGCTGAAAGCATTAACACAAATTACCAGCCGCCATTAAAGGCCCGCATCAATTCCACCCTGCGCCATCATTACGAAACGGCCAATAAAATGCTGGAAAGTCATCGTCCTGTGCTCTGGCATGCCTCGCGCGCACACAGAGGAACATGTGCAGACATAACACACACTCAGCCCTGGAGACCGCTGCGAAGCCTATTACACACAGTCTGATTTACAGCTGAGCTGCCTGTAGCCAGGACCATCAAGCTACCGGCACACCAACCTGCCGTGACAGTGCAACTAATTGAGCCCAGATATATCTGCACCCCCCCCCCCCACCCCTCCCTCTACTGCCTCTCTGCTGCTGATTTTTATATCAGCTGCACACCCTGGAGATTTCTCCCTCCACCTCCATCCATCACACGCCGCCGCCCGGGCACACTGTCAGCCTCACAAACGCACATAATTGTGAGTACACAGATACAGCCATGCATCACCGCATGGGCCAAAGAGGCGAGGGCTCCACGTGTCGGCCGCTGAAGTAAAAGAGATGTCTTATATGCCATCATGCACAGGAAGCGAGACATGGATGCATGAAAGCCATTTGTTCTGGCTGAATAAATAGAAAAATACAGTCAGTAGCCTGCATCACTCTCTGACCTGTTTCCTTAGCCGCCTGAATTATTATTATTATTTTTTTTTATCTGCAGCCAATTACAGATCAGCTAATGTTGGTCAATACTTAACTGTTGTGCTCTGCGCTGATTGGATGCATGAACTTTCCTAAATGAGGTGGTTTCTTCCTGTTTTCTTCAATTTGTTCCTCCCGCTCCGTGTACACAGTATCTCTTTCATTTTATTGATGTGTTTGTCGATCTCTGTCATCTAATTATTTCCCTGCTCTGTGTCTCTTGCTCCTCACTCGGCTGCAGAAGGCGTCTCTTTGATTGCCAGGGCTACACTCTGCTCGCCGGAGATAATACCCCCATCGCCTACCCCCCCCTCCTGAGTTGAACCAAATTGTTGCTCTTTGGTTAGTCCACACTTAAATATTTTAGGGGACAGGGCTTTGAGATCGCCACAAAGGGACAAAGCTGCGAATTTAAATGATAGGAACATGAATAAAGATTTGAAGGTTTGCGGCTTTCATCTGAGCGCCGCGTGCCGATTGCTGGCCGGCAAAGAGGGAAGGAAAAAATGACTGTCATAAATATGGTTTGGATTTTCTAACCAGGCGAAACAACAAAGTTACGGCGAGAACATTAGCTGCATTGATCCCGTCTGGTCGATGGAATAAAGCAGACGGTGACCTTTCCCTCATTTGGAGGCATAAAATTCCTTGTTGAAAGTCTCAGAGGGCTCCGGCTGAAAGCATTAACACAAATTACCAGCCGCCATTAAAGGCCCGCATCAATTCCACCCTGCGCCATCATTACGAAACGGCCAATAAAATGCTGGAAAGTCATCGTCCTGTGCTCTGGCATGCCTCGCGCGCACACAGAGGAACATGTGCAGACATAACACACACTCAGCCCTGGAGACCGCTGCGAAGCCTATTACACACAGTCTGATTTACAGCTGAGCTGCCTGTAGCCAGGACCATCAAGCTACCGGCACACCAACCTGCCGTGACAGTGCAACTAATTGAGCCCAGATATATCTGCACCCCCCCCCCCCCCCAACAGGGGCTTGAAAGGGTGATAACATGCCAACCTGCACAACACTGCCGGTACATATTTTACAGCACAAGAAGAAAAAACCAACAAGGGACCTCTTGGCTTTTACCTGTGGATTCTTTGTCTAAGACAGCGCTGAAAAACTTCAATTATTTGAAAATCATTTATAGAAAAATTGACTGGTAAAAATCAAATTTTTAATAAAACTATAGTTTCACATCTTTTTTGTTCTTTTCATTGATGTTATCTACTTAAAACTAGTGTGTTCACACAACAGTGTTCAGTGTCACAAAGGTTTTTGTTTCGTGGGGATGTAAGTCTCAGTTTAAACCAACATTAAAGTGATCGGCTTCTAAAGAATGACAAATGGTAAAAGCTGCAATTAATGAGATTCATCGAAACCTGGACACGATCACATAAAACATTAATACATTAAACTTTATTAGCAACGTAGAACCTCCTGTGTGTTTTGTCAAACTTATTATCATGAAAATATTCAGCAGCACAGACCCCCAGTGTAACTAATCAATCTACTTTTTAATAATGCAATATTAAATAAAGGAGACACTTGTCAGTGTTATCTGTCCACCCACACACGGACCTCATGCCCACGTCTGCTGTACCTTGTTGCTAGGTTCTGAGCTTCTAACAGACTCCAGATCAATGTCATTAAATTAGGTCTATTCTGAGTGGATAATAAAGAGTCTGTCACCTTATGTGTGCTGTGATAAAGCTCTGATCTCGTTAGAATTACAACACTTTTCTGCTAAAGACCACTGAGCCGACGGAGAGGACAGGATGACTGATACCAACTTCCAGGACTAACGATAAAATGTTGTCACATCAGAGTGAAATTTGTGGATTGAAGCTGCAACAGAAAATAGCCTCCTGTCCCATGTGATTACATTTATTTAGGTTGCTAATGTTATATGTGGTCACTTTGGGAAAAATATCTCTCCATGCAAGATATTAATGGTCCCCAGAGGATGAATCCTACTAATGTTGGTGATCGCCTGACTTTTCCTCTAGCTCTACAAACAGGTTGATATTTGCCTTTTTGTGAAATACCTTTACTTACAATTTGGTCCACACATTCATGTATCCATCAGAATAACTGTAATCACTTTATTGATCCCCTAACTTTTTATCTAACACACAATGAGGTCAAAATCTCAATCTGTCCAATTCCAGTGTTGAAGACCAGTTACCTGCAAAACTACGGAAACTACAGAAATTCACATTTGCCTCAGCTGTACATTGTTAATTAACTAATATTAGCATGCTAACACACTGAACTAAGAAGGTAAATGATATACATGCTAAACATTAACATGTTAGCATTACCATTGTGAGCATTTTAGCATGATGATGTTAGCATTTAACTCAAAGCACCGCTGTCACACAGTCTCACAGTCTTGTTTAAATGAGCAGAAATAATGAAAAAAAAGGTCACCTCGCTTCTCCCTTTGCATTATGGCTCCACACAGGTGTGTCATGCAGTTCACCAGGAGTTAGAATAGAATAGGCGACTCTAAAGGACTTAATTTAGGCCAGAAGCCAGCTACAACACCAATAAATTTTTTTATTTTTTATTACCATACAATCGTTAATTGTGATTTTCTAAATTATAATTCATGTGTCAATTGCTTCAGTCGGTTTCTTTCTACAAAAAACAAAAAACTTGGAATCTCCACATATAGGGGCTTTATTATTTGCAAAGAAAAGCAACATCTGATGCATCTTTTAAGTCCAAATAGCAACTTAAAGTTTAAACGTTTGACTGTTTTTATATACAAGGAATTAGACCATTGACTGTTTTTTATATATCCAGAGGAGGATGGAGGATTCACGATAGCTGAACCTCCTCATCATCTCCATCCCCACTGGGGTAGAGAGAGGAAACTGTGTCAGCAAGAAGCTCCATATCATGTTGAATAATTTCTGGGCAGTAAAGTCCTTAGGCTTTGAAAAATTAAAGGTATTACATCACGCTGCTGCTTGAGACTGTTGTAGATGCCCAGTGCAGCTTTTTGTCTTTTTTTTTTTTTTTTAAAAACTCTTTCCCTTTGTATTTCAACCTGTATATTATGGGACATGACCTGACATGTGTAGCATAGAGGACTGGATGGTTGTTATTGGTGTTGAGATTGTATGCAATCAGGAACCTCGGGGCTTGTCCAGGCCAATAAGTGTAAAGCAGGATTGTGTGTAGATTTTCTTTTATGTGTGTGTGCGTGTGCATGTAGTGTGTGTGTGTGTGTGTGTGTGTATGTGTGTGTGTGTGTGTGTGTGTGAATGCATGTTTATGTGTGCGGTTGGCCCTCAGTGCTCTGCAGGCCCCTGCTGCTCTCTGACCTTCACGGAGCTCTGGGAGAGGTCAGGATGTCCACTTCTCTCTGCCCCCATCAGCACCACCACCCCCACCTCTCACTCACACAATATAACCAGAGTGGATTTCATCTGCTGACAGTGGCAGGTGGACGACAGGTTATTCGCAGGTTGAGTCACGTCAAATTAATGTCAGTGGAAAAAAAGTGTATAAAACAGGTTTTTGCGGCTTCACACAGTTTCCCGGAGCATTCATTATTCACAAAGGAACAGACCCATCTGCCGCTGTTCTCCGGGAGAGAGAAGGATTAGAAAACAGTTGGATGGAGAGATGGAGGGACACAATGCTAAGATTAAAGTCCAGTCTAGATAGGAGGACTGTGCTGGAATGCTTCAGTACACCTTCTGCTGTCTTTAACCCGCGGCTGTAATCACTAACAGATTTAGGTATGTACGAAGATACTAGGGGCAAAAAGCGGAGAAAAAACAAGTTCTGACATCGGAAATCGCTGTCTGGAGAATGCATTAACACCCTAGTTTAAGTGTTGAAAGATGTTTTACACTGCTCTTGTTACTGTGAAGTTTTTCTCCAGTCTCAGATTCAGGTTTATATATAGATAGGTTGCACATGAAAACTAGTTTCACAATTTTAACTTTTTCACAGTTATTATTATAATGGACCAACATTGAGGCTTCAAGAGCATCACTTGGAGTTTGTATAGTTGAAGCTCCAGATTGATTGATTCACAAATGGCCTATAAAATGTAAAATTATTGTGAACACAAGTCCTGAAAGCCTGACATGTTAATATTCAAATTGCCGACTCTTTCCGTCTATCAGTTCAGAAACCCAAAGATATTACATTTAAATAATACAAAGCAGAGAAAAACAAGAACAGTGGTCACATTTGAGACGCTGGAACTGGAGAATGTTTGGCAAATTCTGCAAATATTTGTTGGTACATTTTTTTAGCGATCAACTAAATTATTAACTGACTATTTGTTCTAGCACTTAAGCTAACCATAACCACCTTTTACGAACTGTGTTAACAAACCGGCACTAACCTCCTTACAGAATGCTGATATCATTTATTTCTTTAAAGATATTTTTATTATTATTATATTTCTTCCGACCTGTTTTTTGGCCTGCTACTAGTTTTATTTTATATATTACTTACAAATTAAATAGTAAAATAACACAGTGCCTTACACTCAGATAGCTAGTATTGCTTCATTGGTTCTAGTTTGGTTTATTGGACAGAGAAAAGATGCTGGATATGATTTGTACAGGAATTTCCATTCATGTCATTAAATCAGATCCAATGACATTCAATGTGAAATGCAGTGTAGAATAGAAGCTGCCAATTCTCAACATGACGTTACCATCAGGTAGGTAGGAAGAGGTTATGAAAACATACAAGGGCATAATTTTGAGATGTTAAAATGCTCCATACTTACAGTTTAAAGAACTGAAGGTTTATTGGATTTTGGGTTTCATCATTCAAAGAAAAAGCTCCAATAACAAGACCTACCTTCAATAATGTCAGCACCACTTTATGAAACGACAAACGAAGTCGAGTCGGGATCAGACCGATATGAGAAAAAGTGATTCATTCTGCATTTGCACGTTTGTATAATAAAAATAGAGACAGCGACCGGTCTCATTGTCAGTCTGGCTTCCCAATAATACGTCTCTGTTTCACACAGAACTCAACCTGTGACTTTTGGAAAGGATTTCTAGGCCAGTTGTCAGCACAGGCACAGGCACACCACACACACACACACACACACACACACACACACACACATGCACACGCATACACACACTGAGATGACACACACACACACACTGTGATGACACACACACACACCCAAAAGACACAGAGACGAACATGTGAGGAGGGAAGCGATCCATGCTGGACTGTTCTTTGAACAAAGCTTTGCTTTCACCTTTATCTGCCGTCCCATCCTCCCTCTCTGTGGGTGGGCATTTGCGAATACGGCGAGCTGTCCAGCCTTTCGTCCTGGACGCCTGCCCTTGGCCGAGAGGGATGATGGGAAATCGAGGAGGTTCCAAAATTCCCACGATGCTCGTGTGGAGCAGGTTCTGAGATAGTCGGACAGCAGGAAGTAGGGACGGCTCAGAGCTCTGGACAACAGATACGAAGGAGTGCCGATATATGTGTGTGTGTGTCTGTGTGTGTGTGAATGTTTCTGAAAAGCTGGCATCAGGACTGCGAGTCTGTTGCCAGACTCCCTCCATATGTCCATCCCAGTCTGTCTGGGCTCACTAGCATCCAGCACTAACAGGCTAAAAGGCATTACTGGCTATTTAACTGGCCGTTACAGAAAGGATCAGAGGAATAGATGGAATGGAAGTGACAGCACTTGAATGAGTCTGTCCTTAAGGAACACAGTTACAGTAAGTGGAGAGAGATCTCATAATTCAGATGTGTACTTGGCCCAGTAAAACCCTGTGATACTCAATGTACAGTCTCTTTTCTCTTGTGCTCTCAGATGCATCGATGTACAGACACATTCTGTGTCTACATCTGCCCAAGATGAGACGGAGATGATGCTGATGGCTGAGTGATAAAGAGCAGTACAGTTTCTGATATGTTACAAGAGAACAAAAGCACAACTTCAAATGGCTGCATTAAATCGGCTTGACGTCGGTGTTTCTCACAGGTTGAGAATTTGCTTGTGGTGGTGGGTGGCGTGGCGTGTGACTGACGTGCATGCACAGACTCATGCAGTTTAGAGGGGGAGAGTAGGGCTACACGAAATGTGAAAAAAATAAAAATCGTATTGTGATTATTTGGCTGTGATTGCGATTTCAGGTGGAATGGCATTTTTGGATTTCATTTTACCCTGGAAAACATGTTGCTACCAAACAAACATGTTCGTTTACATCTGGAGAATATGATTTGTAGATCCGTATTGCGATTTCAATCATATTTCGATTAATAGTGCAGCCCTAGAGGAGAGTGTAACGCAGGTTAATTTGTCTCCTAAACGCCTCACGTGCAGACTACAGACTGCAGACAGGTGTGCTGCCACAAATCCGTTTGAAAAGAGTGAAATAAATAAATCGTTTTCATGGTTGCATGGATGGCAGTGTTGGTCCTTTGGTTGGTTCATCCATCACTTTGAACAGAAACATCTAAAAGACTATTGGATGTTTTTCCACAAAACATTGTGCAGACATTCATGACCCGCAGTGGATGAATGGTGGTTGGTGATATTAGATGAATTGCTGTGAAATTAGCTACTAATGTTCATGGCACCATGAGTATGGATCAGAACGGCTTTGCTGACTTTTCTTGTGTCAGAATTTTCCTTTACCCTGTAAAATATCTCAACATCTACTGGATGGATTGGTCGTAAAGTTTTTAGACGTTCACAGTTCTCGCTTGATGTATCCTAATGACTTTGAAGATCCGTTGACTTTTCCTCTGGAGCCACCACGAAGTTGACATTTGTGGTTTTAAGTAAAATCTCTTCAACTATTGGATGGATTCCCGTAACGTTTGATCACAAGTGGATGTTTTTAATTGAGAGGCAGCTCATCAAAAGCCTTGCAGAGAGACTCGCTGATACCAAATATGTTCAACTCAAAGCCCTTTCACACTCCCAATATAAGATTAGATAAGATAAGGATAAAGAAAAAGATAAGATGAGCAGAATTCAAAAGACGAAATGGCATAAAGATAAAGATGAGGATAAGATAGAATAAGAATAAGTTCAAAAAGATGAGACAAAGTAAATGAGATAAAGATACAGATAAAGATAAGAATAATGAAATATAGATAGAATTGATAAAAATAAGGATATGACTTTCAATGATGCCCTTTGGTCATCAGGTCATTGGCTCATTGAAGCTTCCAAATTGGTTATATAGACATATGCAGATGGCAATTCATCATGTTAAGTACACTCCCCTGCCCCTGCACAAACACACACACTCACTTACTGTTGCTTGCTCATATGGGGCTGTAACTTGATCTTTCTGACAGCTGCAGAAAGGAGCCTGAGGACTTATTATTACATTTAGCCCTTTGGAGGAAAAGAACATTAGTTTTAGGTTGCAACTCTCTCTCTCTTGCGCACTGTTTGTCTCTCTCGCTCTCTAAGCGCAGCTGCTGTGGCTTTTCTAAGTGGGGTTGGGGATCCCCGGGGTCCTCAGAGTGGCTCCTGGGAGGCCCCTAACAAAACAAAAATTCACTGTGATTCAATTTAGGAGAAATGATCCCAGTTACAGAATGTATAAGAATGAGTATTCACAGTTTTCAGCCCTCCACATACAGTGTAGTCAGTTCTGAAATTCAATACTAAATCAACAAAGATCCTCCCATATGGCTGCCTTGGATGAAATCTTATCAAAGGAGGGGAGGGGGGGTCTGTGGACTAATGTGGGCTTATTTGGGGGTGTCTGACATGAAGGAGTTTGAGAACCCCTGCGGCTGCATCTTGCAAGTCAGAAGACAGAGAAGAAAAGTGGATGGCAGAGCCAGAGAAAACAAATGGGGAGTATTTCTCAGAGCACAGATGGCAGTCAGCTCTGAGGGAAATGGCACAGGGTGATGAGATGGACTGAGGATGATGCGATAGAAGGGTGGTGGCATTACGAAAAAGAAGGGGGGTGTTGGGAGGGTATGTTAATGGTACAAGCAGCCCCCTCACTCCCCTGCTGGTCTTGGCAACGCTTCTGGCCTTTGTGTTGAGTATCCCTGGTAACAGTGACATCACCGCGGGGACGGGCTGGGCGGGTCTCTCACCTCCGACGCCGATGCAGGAGGTGATAATTGTCTTGGCAACCGCTGCCACCGCGTTGCACACTGTGTCAGCATCAACAGCACCTTGCTCTCCGGTCAGGAGACCGACCGCCTCGCACTCCTTTAGATCAGATGGTGGAGACGCACAACATTTTCCCTCCACAATGAAGTCAGAGCAAAGAATAACACATCAGATGATATCGGCCCGTGTCCATCTGTGTCCGTTGATACCGCGAGTGTGCGGAAGTTTATCGGAGCTCTGATAAACTGGGACATTGGGTTAATAAGGACGTCCCGTCACTCCAACAAATACAAATACTCAACATGGCACAATCTGGTTCAGATGATTTGCTGGAACAAGTAACGACCAACCGTACGGTCCAGCAGTCACAATCAGATGCACGGCTGAATGGAGTAATACAAATATTATAAACATTACATCAAGTTATCTAGAAGCTTGTAGGTCAACTGAATACTGTAGTTTATAAGCGAAAGAAGTATTTTGATTGGTTTCTGTGGGATAAACATTTCTATATTTCTTAAAATCTTACATGATTATTAATATTACTTGATCACCATGTGTGTTTCTGTCATAACTGCGAGTTTAGTAATAAATGATACTGAAATACGCTGTATCACTGTACATGGTTAATCTGATATAACAGATGTCATACATAATATCAGGAATAAAAAGTCCAGGTGAGCTGTCTGCCCTTTACAAGGAATATCTGCCCTGTCAGAGGAGTCCTCTCTCCCGACACAGAGGAGAATCATTGTGCAGAGTGATGCCAGCTGGCAGGAAGGACTTCCTGTAGCCTTCCCTTTCCCAGTGGAGCTGACAAAGTCTCTTACTGAAAGTGCTCCGCTGTTGGTCCGGCAGGTCGTGGAGGGGATGTGAAATGATGCTCAACAGTTTGTGCAGCATCATCCTATCAATGACCGACTCTAAGGGCTCCGGACAAGTCCTCTGAACACAGCAGCCATCCTGCTTCAGTTTGCTGCAGGATCGGAGCCAGTGACACCAACAAAGAGTATTGCACTGGCTAAAGATGATTAAAGATCTTCAACATCTTGCTGCACACATTAAAGGACCTAAGCTTGTCTTTTGATATATTTTTCATTCCACTATCTCCTCCTCTTTTTAAGAATTGTAAATGTTGTTTAACCTAGTCCTAGTCCTCCTGAAGTCCAAAACCATCTCCTTGGTCTTGGCCACCTTCAAGAGAAGTGTTGAATGTTGGAGGTGTCTGTCAGGTAGTCTGTAATCCAGGAAGTTGTGGAGGTGTCTACCTGCATATTCTGGAGCGTCTCTCTCAGCAGGATGAGCTGGATTGTGGTAAAAGCACTAGAGAAGTCATAGAACGTAATTCTCACAGTGCTGCCTGTTTTGTCCAGGTGAGAAATGGCTTGTTGAAGCAGGTAAATGGTGACATGGTCGACTCTGACCTGACGACGATAGGCAAACTGCAGCGAGAGAGGTCCTCCCCTGAGGTCTGAGGCCGGCATTCACCAGTCTTTCGTTGTGTGGGATGTGATGGCAACTGGTCTGTAGTCATTGAGGGTAGATTGAGATGTCTTCTTTAGCATTCCCCGAATTCCCATTTCGTTCAATTGGATTAATTTCTGCAGAGTTCATGTTAACTCTAACGTAGCACGGTGGCCAGCTAGCCATGTACGACGTCCCCATTCTTAATCATGCGTTTATGCATTATTTGAAATGGGTTGAAATCCAGAAAAGTTGCCAAGAACTTGTTTTTAAATCTAATCTGGATTCATCCGGATATGAGACTGACTTGAAATGACAAGTGTAAATGGTGCCTGAGATGTGGGTGGTGATTCACAGGTCCATGCTAGAGATGGAGGGCAGGGCCACTAACACGCTTTGCTGCCTCCATCATGGCAGAAAGTGGCATATTGCAGGTTTAATACCGTGGATAGGAGCGATGGAGAGATTGCAGGGAGGAGTGGGAAATTTTGATGAAACAAGTAGAGAAAGGGACACTTGAGAGACTTTTTGATATTTAACTTTTCTCAACATTTGAACTTTCAATTCGTGTACAAGGTATAAGGTCAGGGTGATGTATTAGCTCTTCCATACTGAGTAAATACCAGCCTTTTGGCAAATATAATTCACTGGGTGTTTGTTTTTTTTGAATTTCTGATTAAAATTATCATAAGAATAATATCTGTTCCTAATCTTCATCATCTTGAAACAAATCTTAAGACTTCCTGCTGCACTTCAGGACTGCAAAACGAACCCAATTTGGCCTATTTCTGAACCAATCACAATAATTGGTGTCGTTGGCTTGAGTCAGCAGAGCATATGGATCCCTTAAGGCATCGTAGGGCGTCCTCCCTCGTCCCTTACCCTCATCCAGGCCCATTTTCTCTCTCTCTCTCTCTCGGCCGAGGCTCCAGTCCATCTGCGGACCTCCTAGGGCTGACGGGTTCTCCAGTCGCCCCTGGGCCTCCCAGGTGTGGGGCAATATGGTGCTTAGAGACCAGGCGCCAAGGTCAAGTCACTGCTCCTCCTCCTCTCTCTGCTTGCAGGGTGTCATGAAAGAAGTGGAGCACAGTGACAAGAAATTCACTCTTATATTCTAACAATCTGAGCAGGATCTGAGAAGTTGAGATATTGCAATAATTCAGAAGTAGTTATGGAGAAAATGAAATTTTGGCTTAATTGAAAGTTATTTGACAGCTGTTCCGAAATGCTTCCCATGACTGACATTAGTTTTACTTTGGTTTTTAAAGTATTTATAGATCTAATGAACTGAAAAGTAGTGAAATGTTCAGTCCTTTCTGTTTCCTGTCCAATTACAGCATTTTAGATAAAAATATATCCCTGGAAGTTTATCATTTCTTCAAATGTATTTCTCTGATTTACCATGATACTTCAGACTTACTCTGCAATTCAAAATATGGGTAATTTCTTTGCTTTTATGCATTATTTACAAGTACGTGGAAGAAGAATAATAAGAAGGAAAAAAATAACTCAGCTGGAATGATGCTCATGCCACCTGTATGTGCACTCAACCATCTCTATCTCTTTTTTATTTGGAGTAATAATATTGTGTTAGCTCAATAATCATCTTCGTTCCCTGGATAAATCTGTGCTGAGTCTGTTGCCGCTGCCGCCGCCGCTGCTGCTGCTACTTGTCAGCTGAAGAACAGGAAGGTATTGTTACAACCCCACGAACAGCAGCAGCGGCCGAACCATCAGGTCTGATAAAAATGAAATTCTGGACACTATGCCACAAAGCCCAGAGTTACAGCAAGTAGTGCAGAGCAACTGCTTTCCCAGCCCAGCTTGTCTTGTCCTGACCCTGAGGAGACCTTTTTTTTTTTTTGGACTGAAAGCTTTTCTCTTCTCCTTTATAATAAGCAAACCGGGGCCAAACAGTTGAGATACCTTCAGTCTGAATCGCAAAAGTCAGTGTGGAAGGAATCCAAACAGGAAAACAAAGGAAATGACAAAGTCTGCTCTCTAGTGTATTGAATACACGGAACAGACACGACCACGCACTTTTCTTTATTAAGCCGCACAAATGTGTGAAAAGCACGTTTTGAGTCATTTCGGTGAAATACAATCAGATTTGAAGCCGTTTAGAAGCAAAGACCGACATAATGATTTCAAAAACATCAGAAAAGTACATTTGGTTCAGAATGATGTCGTTATGTAGATCATATTCAAACACATCATGGCTCTGCACATGGTGTTTACTCTGACCATAATAATTATCAGGCACTTACAGTGTTTCGATGCCTCCTAAGCTGCACTTCAAGTAAAGTGTTAGCCAACATTTGTGCAATCAACACTTTATCTAAAGATTTTTTTTTCTTTCCCTGTGTAAGAGAATAAAAATATTTTCTCATCGTGTGGTTTACAGTGAATCCACATCCCCGAGAGGCAAAGATGAGATTGTCAGTCGGTGACAGAGAACGAGATCGCAGCTACACAGAGAACACTGCATTCCTGTCACTCCACATGTCTTCTATTTGTAAAAACAATTACATTATCCGCTGTTTTTCTTTCTTTTTTTTTTCCTCTTTCTGAGTCTTAAAAAAGTGCAACGACAAGTAAAACAACAAAATGCAAAGGGAGAACATTTTGTCTCCCACCACCACCACCCCCCCTCCCTTTTCTCCTGGATGCTAATTTTCATTTTAATTGCGTCAAACCGCTTTTTCTCACATCTGAAAAATGTGTATGTGTGAGGGTGTTGATTAGAGAAAGTAAAAATACAGCATGTAGGATTTTTATGCTAATTACCCTTTAAACCTCGCTCACGTCAGTCGGCTTCCCTAATTAGCATGTTTCCGACAGGAGCGAGGAAGAGTGAGAGAATGGTGCGATGGGGCTCTGCATGGCTAAATTAACGGTGTGAACACCCAGACGTTTGAATTTTTTTTCTTTTTCCTTTCCCTCCCTTTCCTCCTCTTACACCCACCCACACCTGTGAACGAGTCTGTGAGAGTTGGAATTAACTCTGTGGCTCCGTCTATCTACAGTATCTATCTTCTGTCTATAGGTCTAGTGTCGCTCTTCCTCTCTGTCGCTTCATATCTGTGTGCAAATATTCTGTCTCTTTATCTGTTTCCCTCTATTCATCTGTCCTTCTCACTCTTCATCTACTTCCCTCGCTATCCTTCTATCTTCCTCGCCATCATTTCTATTTCTATCAGTAACTCCTTTATTTATCTTTCTGTCTGACTTTGTATTTCTCCATCTCTTTCTCTTTAATCTTTTTTTTTATCCACATCCTTGAATCTATTTCTCTCTTTCAGTATCAAACGATCTTCTGTTTACATTCGATCTCTTAAATCTTTTTCTATTTTTCTATCTGTCCGTCTATCTCGCCTTAAGCCCCGTCCAGCACCTTCAGGATGAACCTGAACACCGACTGTGAGCCCCGGCCTTATCGCCTAACATCGGTGCTGGACCTCACTAATGCTCTTGTGGCTAAATGGGAGCAAATCCCTGCATCCAGGTTCCAAACTCTGGTGGAAATCCTGGAATATCGTAACCCCTGTGTTTTGTTTTTTTCTTCTTGATTCCTTTGTCTGTTTCTCTTTATCTCTATTACCTACATATGTATTTCTATTTCTTTGCTATCTCTTCACTCCTCACCTGTCTTTCATCTCCTTCTTTTTTAGCTTTTCTTTTATCCTCGAGCTCTAGTCTACTTCTAGTTCACTCTACACTTTTTGAGTTTTGTTTAAAAAAAACAAAACATTTTTTAAATTAATTTTAGCTCTCACAGAGTTAAAAGACTGTTGAGACGGCGAGGTTCCGGTTAAAAGACTGTCAGTTTTCAGCTTGAGTGGCTTCAAGGTTAGACACTATCCATGCTGCGGAGGTGGGAGTTGTATGGCTACACCTGGCTGATGCAGCCGCCTATTCAGCAGGTCAGGAAGAGGCTGTAATGATCACAGACATCACATTATTATGCCCTTTCTCTTGCTGTTGTTTTTTCATATTTCAGAAACTTTACTTTTCTCTACATAGTTTATTTTTTTGTTTTTTTTTCCTGGTCTTACAGGATGCGATTTTCTCATAGTGACTCATTTATTTTTCAAGTGTGTGTGTGTGTGTGCGTAATTGGGTTAAGCACAGGTGCAACCTCTAATTGATATGATGTTGGCTAGTGCTATTCGCCAACATTAATTTTTCCGTTGTGAGTGTGTCATCACAGGTTGGAAACGGCCTCAGGGCACAGAAAAGTGCTAAATTGAAACATTAGAGCAAAAGTCAAAATGACCTTCAATAAAGCAGCGAGAAAACATTTTCTCTCCGGATAAACATTTACCAACATCACTTGATGATTTCAATCCATCAGAGTTTGAATTTTTTTTCTTGTTCGTTAAATTCTATTTAGCAAAAGGAAAATATACAAATCAAGCCAGAGAACAAATATGCAAAAAAATCAAGGACAGAACTCAATCAACAAGTGGTGGAAGTCAAATACAACAGAGGTGCCATTAAACTGAAAGCCAGGAGAAAAAAAAAAAAGGAGCAAGGTAAGAAATATCAGAAAAGCAAGCAGTGAGATATAGATGTGCACAGTTCAGGGCTCCAGACTGCGACCCGAGCGGTTGCATTTCCCTGCGCGCAGTTTCACCAGATGACGATACGCAGGAAAAACAATCCATTTAGCTGTTACCGTGTTCCACAGATGAAGTAGTCGTAGTAGAAGTAAAACCATCCTCAAACTAGCAGCTTGTAAACACAGAAACATTTACTGATGTCACCAGATGATGTAATGTTATATCATTTCCTGCCACATGAGGTCTCCAGAGTTTAAATTGATCCATTATTTATGTAGTTTGTCTGTGAAGCGTCAAACTGACATCTTCATGTTGCTCGTTTTGCCTGATTGATGATCTAAAACCCAAAGATATTCAATTTACAATGACATTAAAGAGAGAAAATCACATTTGAGGAGCAGCATTTGGTGAATATTCAACACTTTTATCATAAAATTATTAAAATCGACTTATCAGTTCAGCTCAAATTTTCTCTCCAAGGATGTTTTCTAATGTTGTCCTTTAAATAAAGCTACTGCATGCGGTGCAGTTCATTTTCAGCCTGTCGTACTTTTTCTGCACCTGGCTCACCTTTTACTGAACTAAGTACAGCTTGCCGCTAATTTAAACACCAGAGAATAAGAGCGTTACATTCCCAAACTCTCTTCTTTGTCATCCGTTCTCTCGGCAGGTGAAAATTAAGAGGTTGATCTTTTTTTTCCTCCTTGCTGCTAAGGTGCTGTAACAGGAGGAAAAGGTGGATGAAACCTCGCTCCTCTCTTCCTCTCGGGTGCATGCGAAAGTGCCTGATGTAGTGTTTTTTTTTATTTTACCTCATCTGCTCTGAGAGGACTCATTTCCTGAACACAGTGGTGGTAGTCGTTCGAATTAATTAGCCAGAGGAACGGTAAGAAAATCTCCATGTAATTAGCTGATTTAGCCTAATGGGCTAATCCCTATAACTCCACTTAAAGCAGTTGTGTTCTTTATCAGCATACTGCTGTGATAGCCTTGTCACCAGAGAATACATCATTACACTGAGGAAATCACGCTTTCACAGCTGTCATATGACTTTATGTGCTTAAAACATATTACTTTTCATGACTTTCAGCCATTATTCCCATCAGTTCTAATTTTTTTTTTCCCTCCAACTTATTTGTTGAGATTTGAGAGAAAGATTACTCAAAGCAGGAAGTAATCACTTTACTCTTTACTTTTAAATTGCTTTCTGAAATTCAAACGGATCCTCACCTGCCATTGTTTTCTCGTTGAGAATTTGTCTGGCAGATTGGATTTTACCTTCGACTCAGGCGGCAAGTCTCATCATCCACGCTGGCGTCACGGCCAGTCGGGAAGTAATCCTCATCTGTTTTGCAGGTTTAGGTTTTTCATTCTCACTAACATCTGTAATATGATGAGATTCTTTGCAGTGTTTTCATATCGGGTGCTTGGACAGATTGCTGGTTGAGTTTTCTGCCGCGGACCCGCTGATTGTGACCTGGACGCTACTTAGATTTCATGGTTGTAATCTTAACTGCACATAACATCCTATAAAAGTGCAATAATTTCCGCTTATTTCAAGCTAAATTCATTTCCAGGCAGTTCTTTCTGACATTTCGTACCGTTTCCTCCTGAAAAGGTGCAGTTTGGCATGTGCACTAGTGCAGAGGCAGCTGCACGCCGCATGTTCTGACAGCTGAAGAGCCAGTGAGCTGAGGCGAAACAGTTCTCCTACACAGAGACATTAACACAGGTTTTTAATCCACTGTGTCACAGTAGCATTCTGCTCAAATTTCACGTGTAACACATTAACACAGTTTTCATCATGCCTGTATCTATAATGCAGTGTTAGTACTGTTACTGGAGGAAGTGAGGTGCTTACATTAACAACTTACAGTCCAACTACAGTAACTTTTCATGCACTGCACAATTATAATGTGTTCTGTCATTGTCATTTACATTCACAGTTTGACCTAAAATTAGAGCTGGACAGCCAATTAATTAAACTTTTAAACTCAAGCGAATAAACCAAATATTTCCTTTTTTGGCTTTTCTAGTTGTGAGAATTTGCTGCTTTTCTTTGTCTTGTGTGATTATAAGTTGAATATATTTGGTCGTAGGACTGGTTAAAGAAACACTCAACTGGAAGAATTCATCTTGGGTCTTAGGAAGTTGTTTATTCACTAAACGATTAATGTCATATCACTAACCTGAATGACCCATATTTGCATTTTGTTGCTCGGCGACATCTAGTGGTCGTAGTAATTATGACAGGAGCAAAGGGGACAGTGCGTTGACGCAGTATAAAGAGAGACCACGTCCACACCAGGAGGAAGTTGTGGTGGATGGATGGGTCAACAAAACACAGGAATATCACACAGGAGAGCGGTTTTCGACTCCCGTGTGAACGTAGCAGTTTATGTCGTTTATTTTATCTGTGACCGTTCGTTAAAGTTGTCATTATCGTAACCGTGACGACAAAGATTGTGTAGCGTAAAAAGGAAGTACTTCCTCTAAGATCTTTTCACTGAACGTAACCGAGTAGTTTGTGTTCCTAAACCTAATCATGCCAACGACTGTTTGTCGTCGTTACCATGGCGACAAAGGTCCGGCACGCCTGCCGCTGTATGGTTGTTCAGGTTGGGGGACGCGAGAACAATAGCAACATAGATAAGTAATACAAACTATTTTCAACGCCCATCATAGAATATTTTGATACTCAGCTTCGAGTAGATCGTACTAACGTCTCTGTAGAGCATTAAATGATGTTGGTCTGTTCCTTTTAAATAAAACATTGATTCTTGCTTCATCCTGCTTTCTCCTCACAGTGTGAACACTTATTATATCAAGAGGAGATAGGGAGCTTTGGGTTGCCCGGGACGCTGATATTGAATGCACTTTGCACCTTCATGCATTATTCTCGACAAGCTAAGTTACAAAGGGGCAAAGATATTGTATCAAAGCTTCAGGTGCTGGGTGATTTTTTTTATTTTTTTTTAACCTAAACAGTCTAGGTAGATTAATGGCCTCGAAATCGAAGAAGCAGAGCATAAAAAATGTAGTGTTGCTATTGATATTCAGTCAGATAAACTGTGGTCAGTAGAAGTCTTTAGCGGGGAGCGGTGCTTAGTGGCCCGCACCTTGTTTATCGAGGAGGAAAGTGTTATGTCCCCGAGGTTTAAAGGCCTTACGAGGGAGACAGATGGAGGTGGAACGGCCCTGTTCCTCCCGTTCCCCTGTGGGGGAGACTGTAAATGTATCTTGGTGAGATCTCTGGGGGCTGGATACACTGTGTGTATTAGCAGGAGCGTGGGCTGCTTTTGTGTTTCCAATTAAACGTCTAAAACAATGGATGATAGCTGTGGGCAATTGTGGCTGCGTACAATACAAGTACAGGCATTGTGTGAGCCTGCGTGTGTGTGTGTGTGTTATTACAGTAAGAAGCTTGGTAGTTATTATTCATGATATTCAGCTCCCTCATAAGCTGCACATTCGAGCTCAGCTACAGATTTCTAGATCCAACTGGGCGAACATCCAATACATTTTAGCCTGGTTTCTCGTAAAGTATTATCAGGGGAGGGAAAGGGAAGGAAATATAGAAAAGAGACGGACAGTGGCTCGGGACAGGACATCAGAAACCGAGGCACACTGTTAGATGGAGAGTGGAAATAAAAGGGAAAGAAGAGGTCAAGCTGAGGTATAGAGAGCAGGAGAAAGCCACGAGAGCTGTGTGAGTGTGAGCGTCGTGCCGAGCGAGAGGATGGTCTCCAGCAGCTCCATTGATTTCCTCTCCGTCTCCTCGACCGGCCTCCGACGCTCTCCGCTTCCCCCCGCAGTCGCGGAGAGAATGGGCTTTAACAAAGACCTCAGCAGACACCCGCCGATCATGACCGCTCTCGCCGCTCTCCAACCTCCGTCCCAGACCTCCACTGTCGAGCTAAAAGCAACCCCCCCCTCCTTCCTCCCAGCTCCCCCTTCACTGACATTTGACTCGACACAAATTACTGAGGTCACCGCCGTCCTTCCTTTCTGTCTACTTTCGGTGTGTTTCTTTTTATGTTGTGTGTTTTTGTGCCTGTGTGTTCCAGTGTGTGTTCAAGCCCGGGCCTATTAGCGTGCGGCTGAGATGACATGCCAAAAAAATTCAGCATCAAACTCTATGAAACTATGAACTTTATTTTTGCAGGGTGGAGGAACCTCTAATTTAGACTTAAAAACCCTCCACTCCACCCTCCACTACCACTGCAATTACTGCTGCTATAGAGGAGGACAACGGGAATATGCCAAAGCTTAGAAATTACATCCAAATCAAAGAATACTGCTTCACAAAACTAAACTGTACATGTAATTTAGACAGAAGACAAGAGGTTGTGTGTGCTCGGTTGAAAATTGATAATCAGATATAAAGAGCCAATACCTTGATAAGTGGCTTTTAAATGAAGGGGTCATTGTTATGGAAAGATTTATATTAAAAAACAAAACATTGACAGATTATCCCTGGGCTTTCCACTTGGATATGGAGCAGCCATATTGCATATTTAAATGAGTTTGTAAACATAGTGAATTATTTTAAAGGAGAATTGCGCTTCTTGTGCGTTTCAGCCCACACAGTCTGTAAATAGCTGTTAATATTTAAAACCACGTCTATTCCTGACTGATCAGCTATTGTAAGTAAGAATCATTAGGCATTATTTATTACTTTTTGATTTATTTATTGACACCTTCTCTTGCCACATGTGGTATTTTACTAGAAACATAAAGGCACCTGTTCAATGAAAATAAACCAGATCATTTTTAAGAGGGAAAATATTTTTTAATCTCATTTCTTATCTATTCGGTACATTGCTTTTAAATTATGATTATTAATGTGAATTTATTGACGCAAACCATCGATACCATAAATGTAAACCATGGATAACATATACATATATATAGGAACAAAAAATGGTCTTAAGCATAAAACATTTTGATTTTAATCTGTAAAATTAACATAAGTAAATTTTACTGTTAGTTTGATCCGAAGCACATTTCTTTTGTTTGTTAGTCACAGGCCGTCAAAGGTAGATAAATCCCTGCGTCGCACAATAATTAGTTCAATAAGTGAGATTGTCTCTCACAGGTAACCCCCCTCCCTCCCTCCTCTTTATTCAATAAAGAAAGCATGTCTCCATTAAAAAAAAAACACGTTGGATGTTGTGTATGAATCAACAGCAATTAGCCCGCACCATTCCTTGGGTGGGCCATCTGCTGAGCGAGCATCGGATACAAACAGGTGGGCTCCCATCACCGCAGCGATCGCCGCGTCACACACCATGACAACAGTGAGGTGATTAATAGCCGCTCCTAAGTATGTCGCCGTGCTGAGACGCTGCACGCTGGTGCACCTATCCGCCGCCGCACGTCTCATGAAGACATCTTTTGTCTTCCCGGCACACACTCACACAGCGCACATTTGTTAATTAGCGATTTTAACTGAAGTCATAGTGCAAGCTAATTGCTGGTAATAATGATATTCGATTAGGGAATCAATTGGCTGTGGTGCCTTGACTGCTTTGATGGATGCAGCCTTGGGCAGTGGCTGTGAAAGGCTCAGGCTGTAACTGAAAGCATGAAGAAGAATAAAACAACTGAGCACAGAACAAAGAATAATAAAAACCTCTGCAGGGAAACAGTGAGTAACAAGAAACGCTAGTGAGCGCTCAGGTAGGCCTCAAATAGAGACTCGATAACACTTTGCTGTCAAACCTGAAAGCTTTTTGATAGCTTTCCCTGATCCACAAAAAAAAAAGAAAAAAAAACTTAGATCTGTGCCACTGGCATCGTCTTAACAGCAGCTGGTGTGTGTGAAGTCAGAGAAGCCAACAGCATCGATCAGACTCTTATCGATTCCCAATGTCAAGTCTAAACACTGTACAAGAGTGTGCTTGTTGTCCACATCTGTGTGGGTTCTTGTGTATAAGTGTGTGTGTGTGTGTGCGGCTTGATGCATGTGTCTGTGCATGTGTATGTGTGTGTGTGCTCATAATCTGCCCTCAGAAATTCAATGATCCATTCCTGCTCTGTTACGGCTTCAAAAACTGAAGATGCTGCAAAAAAAAAAAAAAAAAGTTTCTGGGAGCAGATTCAGCTACGAGCTCCAGTTTTTTTTCTTTATTTTTTTGGGAGGGGGGGGGTGAAAACGTTAATGTGTTTTCATGTGGGCAATTTCTAATTTGTCCACAAGCAGAAGGAGCTGCACTGTTGTCAATAAAGGCAAATAAAAGCTTAACACAAAGAAAGACAGATGGATATTTTTCACACGAAATTCACAGAGAAAGAGAAACCAGATATCTTTGAAGTGAAGAAATGACTTTAATACTTGAGCTAGAAATAAAATCGCACAGTGACAAGAACAAAAAAAGAAAGGGAAAAAAAGAGAGAATGACACGTCTGAGTTGACATAATCGTCACTGTCTTACTGGCAAAGATCTCAGGCTTGAGATTGGCAAAAGGTCTTTTTGATACTATGCCTTTTTTTCTCTTCTAAGACGCAGTTTGTGTGTTTTTCTTTTATATTTTCTTGCTGTTGTTTAGAAAGTGACAGACGTATCTTTCATTTGAGAGCCAAAAACTCGCAGGATTGTGAAATTACCAAAGCTTCTTCTTACAATTAACAGGCTTTTAATAATAAAATCGTTCTTTTAGCGAAACGGATTCGAATGTAATCCAGCTCATCTCTTGACTGTAGGTGTAACTGAATGGTTAGTTTGTCTCCTGGTCCCTGGGGCTGCCCCGAGGCCACCTCATACACTCAGCACACGCTAATCCATCTGACAGCTTGACAGCACAGTGTTATTTATAGAGCTGAACACCAGCTATGCATGTTTTAGCGAGATGGCGCGAGAGATGGGGAGGGCGACGGCGGCGACGGCGTGAATGTACAGCAGTGTTTGACCTGCCTCACAGGTAGCTGACCCTCTCCTTGTCTCTCTGCCTGTTTATTACCGCACCGCTGAGACAGAATTCACTTCATGTCTAATTACGTAACCGCCCCCTCCTGCCGTCATGGCTGCGGTCACAGTGTGTGTCAGCCTCTGTGTGTGTGTGTGTGTGTGTGTGTGTTTGTGTATGTCTCCTATACACTGTCATCACTTCAAGCAAATAATATAACCGGTTTTGAATTTCCATTTCCATACACCACCTGTAGCACTGTACTTCACTGTTGTAATTAAATCAGCCAGCGGAATACGCAAACCCAGACAGAGGCCAAGAGACTCATCAGAGAGCGCTAATAACTGTCTCCTCCTCTCCGCTCAGTAAGAGCATTTTGTTTTGTTTGGCAGACGTGGCGAAGGGAGTCGGCGTGCGAGCGAGCGAGGGGCGCTGATGTGTTCGGCTTGAGTCAAGGCCAGTCGGTTCTGATGGCAGCATGAAGGCTCTGCTGCGCAAAGAAATTACCGCCCTGATTCTTCCACTGACACAAGAAGAGTGATCTCTTGCTCCTCTCTTTACCCCCCCCCCTCAGATCTCAATGCAGAACTCATCATAAAGGAATACACATTTCCTGTTGATGAGACCTTTTACCTTTTTGTGTGAGTGAGTACCAGGTCTCAACCCTTTGAGCTTGTGACCCCTCAATATAAAGCAGTGTCAACGTGCGACTTTGAAAGATTCTATCAGTACTCACCGGTGGCAGATGACATGCAGTAAAACATCTGTGCCAGTTGTTGTCTCAGCGAGCCCACTTCACAGCAGCATCAAATGAGGGCTGCACCATATGTTCATTTTCGTTGTTCTTTTAATCTTATATTTCTGATTTATTGTTCAGTCCATTAAATGTCACAAAATAAGAAAGAAATAAGAGAGACAGTTGCAGCCTCCCAGATGTGAATGTGACACCTTCAGATGTCATTAGTGGTGTTGTGATGTATCGGTACTGACGATAACTCTGATAGTGTTGATATCATGTCGATAACACACATACGATAATATGGTGATGGCAGATGTTAGGCCTCGTGTAAATCTTCTGAGTCTAATTCATTTGCCAAAAAAAAAAAAAGACATAAAAAGCACAATAAACAAAGTTAAACATGAATTTGTCAGGTATTCAGTGAAAATCTGATACTGTGACGGCCCCAGTCTGAAGACGCCGTCCACAACACAAGGATATTCGATCGACAGTGAAACAAAAGAGAAGGAGAAAAGCAACGAAACCTTCAAATTTAAGAAACTGGAGTCGGATGATGTATTGATTTCTAAGTGATTAATCTAATAACTGTCTCAGATTTACCTTTAAATCCGAGCAAGCAACAACAACCAGTACATTTTTCCAGATACTATGTTTGTCTCTGTCTTCTGGAAAAACACCAGATAAACAATGAAACAAAGGCAGTTTGTGGTGTATTATGATTAATGAAATGAAATGTATTTGAGCATCCGAATATCACAATCTGTGTTTTCTTATCAAGAGTCCAACACTGATAGGAAAACTGCACA
Source organism: Seriola aureovittata (assembly GCF_021018895.1). Taxonomy (NCBI): domain Eukaryota; kingdom Metazoa; phylum Chordata; class Actinopteri; order Carangiformes; family Carangidae; genus Seriola; species Seriola aureovittata. The sequence continues at coordinate 18,958,827 of NC_079385.1, read as the reverse complement.
ATCATGTAATTTGGCAGAGGCAACATCATGACATGTTGTATCACAAATCAAGTCTCCTAACAGGGGCAGACAGATACTGAAATAGACGTGTGTGACAGAGCAGTCATCTGCTGGCAGTCAGCAGACCTCATGATTTCTCTGCTCGCTCCCAGAATAGACGAGGAATTTGAGGTCAGGTTGCATGAAAAGAACCTTAAGGGCTAAAACACTGTTATCTATTAAGGATAATTTTGTCCCCGCGCACTCATAAACTCAGAAGAAGTTTCATGAAAAACAGGGTGTTCAAGTTCAAGTCCTTCCATGTCCTCAACCAGCACATTTAAACATGACTGAAAACTTCTTGTAGAGGAAGAACTGGAAACTTTTTCTTCCTCATAGCGGCGCACGCATAACGTGTGCTGTTATTTCTGTTATTTTGTCCACCCTCTGTAGTTGTTTACAATGCTTGTTTTCATTTATGTTTCCATATCAAAGCATTGCAAATGTAGATTATTTACCAGCAGCATCTCCTAACTCATATTTCACGGGCCTTCCACTGCTTATCCAACCAAGTGAACTCTGCATCATTCACTCTCAGCATGTGGTGGGTATGAAATGTAGAAACACATTCGGCGGCATTATTAATAACAGCTGTTCTGAAAAGAGGGAACAAAATGCAAAATGGAAGGCGGGATTGAAATGCAGAGGGAAACAACTCAATCAACGCTGTGATCTAGCGCGTTCCGGCTGACTGAAGGGACAATTTGCAGGATGTTTTATGACCCTGTAGAATGTCATGACTATTGTACGTTATGCGGCAGTCTGATGGGGTTATTGATTAGTACAACTGTAGGATGCTTAAAGAGGTACGGAGAGATTTCTGGTCATCGTGCAGATGTTTTGCTGTTGTTGTTGTTGTTGTTGTTGTGATTATTTAGGCTCCAAATGACTAAATTAGCAAAATCATCATTAGGAAATTATGCAGTTACTGCTTTTACGCATGATTCTGCAATAAGTTAATGTAATGATTAAAAATTGCACAACAATAGGGATAACTTGTGTTGACATCCCTTTGATTTAATGGAACCTCTGCATATTTTACACTGGTTGTGAGGATCATTACTAGCATTAAAAATCAGTATTATTTAATGATAAAATAGATGATTGTAAAAAGCGAGTTTTGGGTGCAGAATCCAGTGTTTGCAGAGCGATTTCCAAAATTTGATAGAGTATGATAGAGTCTGAAATATTGTGATATATGATATTATTTACTTCATGCTTCAGGTATATGTGATGCAGCAGTTTTATGTGTCTCATGCATTTTTTCCCCCTTGATATCATGAAAAATATCACATTTGGCAGGAAATATTACGATATTCAATATCAAGCCATCTTGACACATACTAGAGACTAAACGTCAACATATCTCAGCCTTTGCTTCATGGATTATGACGATTATTCTTTGTAACCTGTTGCTTTACCACTCATCTTTATGGACGTCCAATACTAAATTTCTACATCACTCTGACTGTATTTAGAAGAAAGTTAGTTAACGAGCTGAACCTGCTTATTTAGGTCGATCTACCATCGTGCTGCACTTTTCTTTTCTCTAGATTTCTAGATAAAAGACACAGAACTCATTCACACGCTTCCTTTATACAATTGTTTATATGTAGATACAAGATATCAAAGGACGACAAGTTGTTGCTGGAAATACCTCAGGAAAAATGAAAAAAAAAAAACAATCCAGGTAAATGGGTCAAGATGGCGTCTTGTATTCATTAAAAAGCTTAGAAAGAGACAAAAGGTAAATAACAGCAAAAAGTGTCAGCAATGTGTCCTATTTTATCATAAAAAGAATCAACAACATACATTTAACCACTGTTCAAAAGTCAAAAAATCATTAGTTTAATAAGAGACTGATGTAAGCTGTAAGATTGACTGGATCATGGAACATTATAATCAGTGAGACGTATCTGGTTGTACCAACCTTTTAACCAATGTTATAAATGCAGGAGTTTAATCAGATTCCTCAGCATCCATACAACCCTATAGAACAGCTGATGATGCGTTACGGCAGCAGTTTTCTATATACTTCTTTCTTTGTTTTCACGTTGTGTACCGTTCGCCTACATTACCAGCGCCATGTCAGTCTCGAGATAATATGAGATGACAGCCGCAGCCCAGCACAACCCCAGTATATACAGGAGGCACCGTGGGGGACAGCACAAACCTAACACACTCATCCCCATCTTATCCCATCGTTTCCAATCCATCAGTAAACAGAAAACAACGAAATGACAGGTCCTGGAGTGATCAAGGTTCAGCGCCAACTTCAAATAACCCCCCCCTCCCTAACAAACATCACAACGGTGAGTTTCTGTCGCCTCGCTCTGTGGCCTGCAACCCTGCGCAGAGCTTTCCAGGAAACTACTGAGGTCTGCACACTCCTCTTTTTCTATTATTTCTATATCTCTATTCACATTAGAGTCGTATTTATTTTGATTTAAAAGGAAAAGAGAAGGTGGAAACAGTCGGATTTAGTCCACTAGACATCAGTCTTGCAAAAATAAATAGAAACACATTGATGCAATATGCACCGTAATGGTTGTGTAATTGAATTACATCATACCTGCCATTCTGGAGGATGCTCTCGATCAGTCTTCTAGTAATGAGAAGGTAGCAGCTCAAAAGTGTCAACAGACCAGGCGCTGAGTTCTGCTTGGTTGCTCCAGAGGTGCTGTGGCGTCGCTCATCCTCCTTTGGGGCAACTTGTCTTCTTGGGTTCAAAGTTAGCATCGCATTAGTATTGATGACTGCCTTTACATTTGGGACTCTCTCAAAAATAGGCCTCTGTTTGGTGAAAATATCATAAATATCCAATCTTAAAATACACAAGTAGTTTTTTTTTTTGGAAAGTAGCAAACTTGATAGTCTGCAGATCTAGTTTGAATTCCTAAACCAAACCTTTTTTTTTTTTTTTTTCTGTTTACTTGCTTGACACAAAAACACAGAAGAATAATAAAACACTAAATGAAGGATGTTCTCCATGGGATTTGACATTCAAAAGATTTCACTGGTAAATTCTTTGATTGCTTTAGTATGATTTCTGTATGAACAGAACCAACCCTGAGATGCAGTGGGAATTTCTTTTTTCTTTTTTTTTTTGCAATTGTCAAGAAAAAAATATTTAGGAAATCCCTTTTGACTCGTGGAGCACTGACATACTTTTCGTTCCTCTTGTTTTCTGTGCTCTCAATGCAGACTGAAAGTTGTTGAGAAATACGCTCAGGGTTTTTTCTACAGTGTTCCAGTTGGGGGCATGGATTGTAAAACACAGGGTTCAGCTGATCAAATGAGAACTAGATAGTGGTTTTTAAAGACCCGCTCCAATGAAAATCAAACCTCAGGAACCAATCCTGTCAAATATCAACCTTTGTTAGTACAGAGAGTTTGCATCAGCACAACCACGATGTGTCACAAGCTAACAAACAGCATAAACAAACAAAAGATGCTAACTACGCTAACCGTTCTGATACGTCTGCTGGTGGGTGAGACATGAAGCTTAATCCAGAATTTCAATTCCAATGAGGAAGTAAGCGTAGATGTTGTGGGAAAACCATGTTAAACAAAATATTAATCACAGCAGGATGTTTTTGCAAACGTTAAAACATGTCTGCAGGGTTAACATTAAGATATCTAGATATTTATTTTTGTTTGTTTGGCCATGAATTGTCTCGTGTAAAGAAATGAAAGAATTGTGTCAGTCCCAGTTTAACTGGAGCTCCTGCTGGTCAATAGGTAGTTTTCATTTCAGTAACCAGTGTACACTCTATGGCTAAAAAAAACACTTGTCAGCATACTCTTTGTGTGAGTTCACTGACCTTAAATCCGTCCAGCACCTTTGGGATGAACTGGAACTCCGGTTGCGAGTCAGAGGTTCACGCCGGACATCAGCGGGCGACCTCAATAATACTCTGGTGGCTGAATCCCTGCAGTCAGGTCCCAAAATCTCGTGGCGAGTGGAAGCTGTTACATTGGTTGTGCACGTTTTAAAAAATAAGGTGTTCAGTTACCTCACATATAGGTTTGATGTTCGGTGTGACTTCGAGCCTCAAAAGGAAACACTAAAAGTGTGTCAGGCGAACCTGGCGCCGGTTTGAAATGACTGTAGCTCACCTACGCTCAGACACACATCTGCACACTGTTCCTCTGCTGTTCTCTTTTACACTCAGTTCCCTGTGCTGCCGGTGAAATAATTCCACTCTCATTATACAGGACCAGCAGTTTTTAAGGAGCAAGCCTTGATGAAATTATTATTATTATGACTCATAATTGGATGTGGAATGAATGGTTCTTGGAATCGCGATGGCCGAAAAATCATCCCTTGCCCCGTTCTCTCTTCCACATCCCTCGCTCAGTCTCTCTTCCTCTCTCCCACCCACTGACGCTCCCCCTCCCACTCCCTCCTGCGAGCATTAGATGAGTGTGGTGGTCTAATTACTTTCTTCAGGGAGAGAATTAGCATGAGCTGTCCTGAGTGCTCCAGTCTAATGCATAAAGAATAGGCAGCAAGGGCCCAAAGTGGGGACCGGGGAATCGCAGACACTTCCTCCATTAGCCAATCACTCACTCTTTAAGGGGGGTGGGAGACTGGGGTGACCAAAACCTGCATCAAGTGGTCATACTTTAAAAGGTGAACAGCTGAAATTTGCATGAAGCTGGACTCACAAACGGGTGACTCACAGCGTCGAAACCTGCAGATTGTCATATTTAATAGATCACAGGACTGCATGCAGATTTGACTATGTTCAACTTGTAGCTACAGTAGAATCTACAGTGCAACAAACCAAAAGCTGTAGTTAATCTGTGACGTCAACAGTGACCCATATGTCTACTACCTTAGCTGTGATCATACTCACAGAAAATGTGAAATCCGTCTTGTCCGTCTCTTCTGTTTATTCTCTTTCTTTTCCTAAGAAATAAAAACTCCAGCAACACGTGTTGTGGTAAAGAGCAACTTCATTTTGAGACCAACATGTTTGGCTTTTGGCCTCCATCAGAGTCATCCACCATCCAAAATGTGTTGGTCTCAAAATGTCCTCTCTTCCCTTCTCCATGCGCCATGGCAGCTGGTGTTGTTCCAGAAAACCCCACTCTGTCCCTTTCTATTCTCCGCCGATGACAGGATTCAATCAGCATCATTGATCAGCCACACATAACATAAAGAGAGACTCTAAGCAAGTGTTTAATTTTTTCCTGTGGAACATTATAAGAATAAGAACTTGCACATCCAAAGCCGTCAGTCTGCTTCTCTATAAGCTGTCAGCGAGTCGCACATTTAAAGTCTAAAAGCATGTCAATCACAGAGCCTGACAAAGATGAATGGTATTGAATAGTGTGAGCTCAGCTGTGTTACCTTAAAACTGATGTTTACTCCTAAAGTTTCAGGGGAAAAAAAAAACATCCACAGCCTTCATAAAATCCAGGGCGCAGACCAGATCACTGGAGCTAACAGCTGATTCTAAGCTCTCTGAGCTAAGAGCTAATTCTGCTCTCTTAGCTAACAACTAATTCTGAGCTCTCTGAGCTAACAGCTAATTCTATTCTCTGAGCTAACAGCTAATTCTATTCTCTGAGCTAACAGCTAATTCTGAGCTCTCTGAGCTAACAGCTAATTCTATTCTCTGAGCTAACAGCTAATTCTATTCTCTGAGCTAACAGCTAATTCTGAGCTCTCTGAGCTAACAGCTGATTCTAAGCTCTCTGAGCTAACTGAAAACATTTCCCACTCATTACATTTGTTGATTTTTGCAGTTATAAACACCAAAACAACTTTTCTTGTCTCTTGAGGCATCAGTCATTCTGGGTCGTTTTCTGCCGCATCGCTCTGAAACCCATCTATAGTTCATTTCCATTACTATGAGACGCAATCATCATAAAATATCAGTTTGTTTTCCCCTGATCACAATTTAATAACTTGAGCATCATGACAAAGCCTCATACAAGAGGTTTCTCAATTTCAGGTCGACCGTTGTAGCAGTTTCTATCTGTGGTGCTTTTCTTTTCTTGATATTAAAACGGCACCAGAGCTGTTGTTGTTGTTTCCTCCTGTTTTAGCTGTAACTTGAGCACAGGATCTTTCTGTTGCAGCCCGCAAACTCCGCCTTCCACTGTGGACACATATTGATGGTTTTACGCCACTAAACACAAACACATGAACTTAATTTTTTCTAGTTTGTGTTCTGTCTTCCAGTGTAACATACTCATTAATGTCAGTTGTGTTAAGTGGTGTCATTGTATTGAAATTACCATATGAGATTTAGTGTCCCAGCCTGCTGTGTTTTTATGATGTGTGTGTGTGTGTGTGTGTGTGTGTGTGTGTGTGTGTGTGTGTGTGTGTGACATACAGGCTGACAGCTGTGGGTGAGCAGCAGCAAGGACACTGGTAGTCCAAAGAGTATAGAGCTTGTTTGTTTTTAATAACATGCCAGAACAGAGGGATGTACCGAGGGGGAAGAGGGATGAAGGGAAGATAAATAACCACAGCATACAGAACATCCTGCTGCCTGGACCTACCAATATACTGACTCATGACACCAGTCTTTGCCATTACAGTCATGTTTGGATAAAAATCAGACAGTGTTGGACAACGTCAAACTTATTTTTTCTGCATAAGAAGCTTCTCCAGATTATTTCCCGGAGAGGAATTTGCCCTTTGATGAATTTTTATTCTATTGAATGCGATTGACAAAGGTTTGAGGGTATGAATGCAACGCTCCAAACAAAACTGATAATTGCTAATACTGCATACCTATAACATTGCCAAATGTAGCCCTTATAAGGCTTTATTATACTTCCCGTTTACATCTCCCAAAGCCCCCCCCCCCGTACAGAGGGTGCTGTCTGAGGCCGTTCCCACAGCGTCAGACTTCGAAAAACCCCTGAATTACAGAATCTGCTCATCAAATTTTAATCCTTCCAAATTCCACTTTGAATTGATTTAGGTTGAGCTTCAAGCCACAAAAGCCCCAAATAATGGAATGGAAGAGTAAAAAATCTCAGGTTAATCCATTGAAACACTCGAATCTGGCCAGATACACTTCATACTTGTTATTTAGTGGGATGGCTGCCTGAGTGTTTTGCACATTACTCTCTTCTAATGATAAAGTAGAAGAAGGAGAGGATGATGGATCTAGATGTGGCTTTGCTACTACCTTGACTCCAGATCCAGAACAAAATGGGCAACTTGAATCCAGGCCGAGCTGCAGTGCAAACACCTAAAAGATAAAGATGTGCTTAGGCTGCTTTTTGGGTGATTTTGTATGCACCAGTACACCTACAACGTCTCATCAGCCTCAACAGTGAAGTGAATGAGGCAGTGACAGTGAAAAACCAGCTAATGTAGATGTCACAGATTCGTTAATGGATCAAAACTTGACTGTGGAATACAGCGTATCACATGAAAGAACAGTGACTCAGCGCTTCATCTCTAAAAAAGCTCGACTTGCCTGTGTTTGTCCTTTTTGGTATAAACAAGCGCAGACTTGTCAAGGTTGGCAGTCACCAGGGTGTCCGAGAGCACGCATTGTGCCTCATCAGGTTACATGATTTCTGGGTGCTGATGTCCTTGAATTTTAAAGGGTTACCTGTTGCTGCTCTTTGAGGCTGCTAACAAGAGGAACTGCTTTGTGCAGGTGTTATAAAAAAAATAAAATAAAAATGTTTTTACGGATAAAGCTTAAGAGGAGGAAGTACTATTTTATGACGACTGACTGTGCACGCTTGTTTTATGCATGCAGTTTTATGTATGTGTGCATATTTGTGCACCTGAGGCTCTGTGTTGTTTGGTTGTTGTGGAGCAGAGCCTCGGTCTAATTGAGTAGACATCAGACTTTGATTAATATTGTTGATGAGTGCTGCCTGCAGGGGTGAAGACACAGAGAGGAAGAACTGTCAGACAAACACCCAGGTAACATCCTTCATTCCCCCCGCCTCCTCGCCGCCTCTATGCCTCTCTGTACTCACAGGAAGGGATTCAGTGCCCCACTGGTTCACTGTTGATTACACCATTGTCTGCCTAGGCTGCTGAGTCTGCTCCGAGTCTGCCAACGCTCAATACAGAATTTAATTCGTGAGGGTTTTTTCAGAAACATGTAGTTTTCGCAGCTCGACTTAAGTGTAAATTTGATGGCGGGGGAACGTTTCCGCGGCGAAGCGTTTGATGGACGGCGGCACGGGAAAGGCTGTTGGCCCCTGTCGTCAAAACAAACAAGGACTACATGTTAATGGTGTGATGTCATAGAAGACACATCTTCATTGTCTGAGGACTGTCCCTGGAGATGGCTCTGTCTCTTGATGTCATCATTTCCAGAGGACAAAACTATTCCCAACGAACATGTTGTGATTTATAATTTTTGCCGCATCCTGTTTGAAGATAGATAAGTCAGGTTAATGTCAATATTATGATATAATATCCATTATTTTATTATTGATGAGATCATTGATGAGTCACTTATCCTCATGCCCATCTATTGTTATTCACTTTTCTGAAAAGGAAGAGTTGATATGAAGGCAGGAGACTCACTCACAATCCCAATGAGTGTCCAAATCAGATGATGTGCATAGCTTTTGAATAGTGGCCAAACACAACCTGAAGTTTCATTAACAAGGATTGTTTTTTTGTTGTTGCAGTAATAATCAAAATAAGAGGAAAATCTGAATAAATATGTATCATGTAAACACCTCGATCAAGATAAACGAGCCCATTGGGAGCTTAACTTCATTTCATCTGATGGAGGGGTTTAAAATATAAAATATTGTTTTTTATATAATCTTTTCTGCGCATACTTACCCAGTCAGGTCAAAGACTTTCCCCTTGGTAAAACGCATCACCTTGAATTCAACTATTTAAGATTTACAAGTGCTCTCTCCCACCTTTGCCAAACGCTACATGAACAACTGTTATTGTTTATACAAACGGCCCTGTGAGATGACTCGTTTTGTTTTCAAGAGGCGCCTGATAGCAGCTGTTTTTTTTTTTTTTTAACAAATTATTCTTTACTGTAGATAGTGCATTTGTTAAAAACTGGTGATGGTGGATCTGTGGTGTTTTAAAACGAATCAAAAACAGGCTCCCGTGTTGTAACTGCAGTCGTGGTTTCGCCTCTTCAAAATTCTTCACTTTGCATAAAAACACAAGATGCGGAACACAAGTTTGTTGACTTATTCCTCATGTTTTTTTATGTGCACTTTCCGGTACCTTTTTGATTTTTAAGCATGAATAAGATATTTTCAGAAAGTTCAGTTTAGCACTAATATTTCAAAAAGAGACTTTGATGTCTATCGGTCGCCAAACTGCACAGCGCCCTTTCTTTAATGCCACAGCAGACTGTAATGTCATGCGACTGGATATATGCATGTTTATTGGCGTGGTACACATTTAATTATAAGTGGCAATCACATGTCTTAACTGCATTATCATATCCATATTAACAGTTGTTATGGCTTCATTTAATGTCGGTCATTGCCTTTCTCAGAGTCATGCTGCTATAATAACGTTATTAATTGTAATTCCTTTTAATATGACACTGAGGGCCTCTCTTTAGAAAATGATTCCAGAGGGACTTCACTAAGCTCTCTGTGTGAGCATGTATGATGATTTATGCATGTGTTGTCACTGTGCGCACATTAATGCATGTGTGTGCATCGCAGCTTTCTTCCTCGGCCTCTGTGTGTGTGTGTGTGTGTGTGTGTGTGTGTGTGTGTGTGTGTGCCCACAGTCCTGTGTTCACTTTACTGGTCTTATCATATAATTAAGTGGCATTTAATAGACTGTTCTTAAACTCAGTGATGTCTCCACAAACAGGAGAAGAGAGGCTTTACAGTATATAATCAGTTAAATTGTCAGTTGATATTAACATTATCTGCTCTCCCCCGTAATGTGATTTCTTTATTATGTTTCAAATTTCATTAAATGGCAATATCTGAGCCAGAATAATTAAGCAAATATTGGCCCAGAGATCCTGGAACGCCGGCGTTTATGACACCCAATAAAAAACATTATTAAAGGGGTGATTCCCGATGAAGGAAGGTAAACATCAAGCCGTGTCACGTCGCTCTCAGACGGCATATGAGCGAGTATAGAGGGATCAGGGGGAAGAGGAAGAGAATGGCGACGATGAATGGATGAGGAGAGGACAGATTACGTTTGACAGACAGATAAAAGGAGGGGAGAACAAGCATGATGAGGACAGCTGAAGAGGGAAGAAAGGTCACAGACGGACGAGAAAAGGACAGAATGCAAAAAAAAAGGAAGAAAAAGAAGGGAACCGGGGCAGTAATGACAGGATGCTGACAGACTATGGCAGATAACAGTGATTGGGAGGGAAGAAGGGATGGGTACCTGGTTGCAGGGGAGAAAAGAGGCAAGAAAAATAAGTGGAAGGAGGGAGGAAAGGAGGGGAAGGAAGCATAGGAGATGGAGGTGTTAGAAAAGGAAGCGACGGAAGCGGAGGAAGAAAGGGAGGACCCCAACGCATGTGAGATGAGGAGGATTAAGGGATTGCACACATCAAGGAGCAGAAAAAAGATGTGTGGGGGAAGAAGAATGAGTGATTGAAGATGGGAGGAGGCAAAAGAGGGGAGGAGGAGGCGACCAATCAACAGAGGGAGCGACGGTGGCGCAGGAAGAAGCCTGCTAAACCTAGATAGCACACGGGGACGGCAGGGAGAAAAAAAAATGTAGAGTGAAGTCTTGAGGACTTTTAGGAAATCTCAGGTTAAATTCACCCTATAGGCGCCTTAAAGATTGCCCCCGGAGGGACCAATCGCACCGACATTACGTGAGGAGATTCACATAGGTTCGAGCTCAGATGCCAGGCCAATGGATCATGCTTGACTAGCTCCCTCTCTGACAGAACTATATGGAATGGGGATGGCAGCAACGTTCAAGCCAATTAGAGGAGCTCTGAGCCAGTTTTTAGTGTGAGATAAAGCTGAGCTCTGCCTCTGCTGGCAGATTGGGTGATGGATCGCGGACGACACACACACACAATTATATACACACATGGTGCACACACATCACACTCAACGTGAAGTGAGAAGGCTAGTGAGTCTCCATCTGGACTGTCCACGGTTATCTTTCTTCTTTCTTTTTGCCTCTGAGCGCACAGGGATGTTCTCCTTCTCTGTCCAAATTTGGCTGGAGCTCGGCTTCGCTCCCCGTTTAATAAAACCAGAAAGCTACGCGTTGGTTAGAGAGGAGAACTGCAGGATGGATGAACGGTTGGAACGGGTGGGTAGGCGTGCTGGCCGGCGTGCGAGACATCGTCGGGCTTTAATATGTGCTCTTCCCCTCATATCCTTGCTTTTTTTAATATGAATAGCTACTTGTGGAGGGGAATGAATTCATAGGCGCACGCAGAGCGCTACCAGCGTTATTGGCTGCGGCGTTGAGTGGCAGCCTCCATATGTGCCAGAGCAGCTTTGCAGAGGATATAATAATAAACCCCTGTGAGAGGTGGCAAATAAAAACAACAGGGATAAAAGTACATCATATCATAACCTGGTTCTCTGGAAAATTACCCTCCCCACCCTCACCTTCCTCTGAGCCTTTTTCCCTGATAATTCTGCTATCTCCTCATCTTCATCCTTGTCCTTCTTCCCTCGCTTGTTTTTCTTTCTTTTTTTTTTCCCCGTTCACCCTAACGAGCACATATTTTCATCACGTCAACCCTGTGACGATACCTCTCGCTCCCAAGGGGGGAGTTGAAGCAGCACAATGCTTTCATCTGCCCTCCTTTACATGTGTTCATCTCTTCTTCCTCCTCCTCGACAGGTGTCTCTCACTCTTCATGTCCCTCTGTCGGGGCTGCCGGTTACAAAAGGCAACATGTAGAAACTTCCTTAACTGCCTCTCCCATATAAAATGATATTACATTTTTAAGACAGGCCTGAATACATCATCCCCTCCTGGTTTGTTAATGTTTTTTTAAAGAGACTTGTTTCGGCTCCAGCTGTGCTCGCTGTGGTGAAAATCAGCTAAAAACAACCGCCAAAAGCAAGTTGAAAAATATATTCAGGTTTGTTCCTGTAATGTAACCCATTCAATTATTTTCACTCACTCCTCTAGAGAATTCCTCAAATCAAATTTCCCAGACTTTCTCCCACTCCGGCGGATAACAACTTCATAATGCTCCAGAAATAACACGACCAGTGGTGACCACGCGGGTTTCATCTCTCAGAGACGGAGAAGGATGTTCTTTTGGAAGAGTCACTTGATAATTTGTTACCTGCATCTTATTTTGTTAAATCACTTCACCTTTTTTTTCTTTTGGTTCCCCATCATTGGACACAGAGCATCGCAGGGCAGCACCATGGCTGATTGTTTTAAAAACCCTCTTCTCGGATAGATGATTTCCTCAATGAAGAAATACGACTCTATATCAGATCTTTCTTTAGACTCTGCTCTTTATAATCTCATGGTGCGCGTGTTTATATTTTAGATGAATGCTGTATTAAACAGTATTATCCCTGTGGAGCACAGTTTGTTAGCTTTGCTACTGGCTGACACTGGACATTGTTCGTATGCAAGTTTACAGTCCATGCACAGCAATAATAATGGCTGGTTTTTAGTGTGTAACTCATAAATCAACATGATTGATGAACTTAAAACAGCAACATATGATCGGTAGAAAAATAGCGTTAAATGTGTGAAATTCTTTCTCATTGTTGGACAGTGTGGAGGCGTATGCGCCAGGTGATTCACTGAACCGCCATCTTGGAATCTGGTGCCTCCTGATACATTCACTCTGTCCGTGGGGGAATCCTCCTTTTCTATTCAAATGAACTCGGTTTGGTGCAAGATGTAGCTGCTGTAAAAGCTGGCGCGGCCCCTTGAAGTCAAGTATCTGTGCGAAGTAGTAGCTGCAAGAGTTTGTCAGTCGCTGAGCGGAAATGAAAAATAACAAGCGGAGGGATGGATTGTTTTTGTTTACTGTTTGTCATTGGCTTGAGATGATTTAATAATGTAAGAAAAGGAGCGGTGAACCTGGGGGCCATGCATTTTACATCTCTCCATGCTTTAATTAAAGCAGTGACTTCAGTGGGACACACGAATAGAGGGCTCATATTCTGCACACCCACGCCAAACACACACATAAGCACACATGTACACACACACACACACACACACACATACCTTTGACAGCATAATAATTGAGCCTACATCTCATGAATCTGGGTCACAGGAACACAGTGTGCGCATCCTTTGATGTGTCATTAGGCTTCACGATTTCCTCGAATGCAGCACTATTCAGGTATGAAATTTCAGGTTGGTCCAAGAGTCATACCAGGAGAATAATTTGCCGTCGGTGAATGGTTATTATCGGTTTGCACAGGATTCTGGATCTGATTCAGAATTCACGTCGCATCCAAATCTCCCCCAAATGCCTGTGCTGCTTTATAGTTTTTAATCTATATTCATTAAGACATGCTAACAAGTGTTATTCTCTTTTATTCTACCCATCTCTTCCCTCATCCAGTGTAATCAGCAACATTTTAACCTGCACCATCAAGGTAGTGATTATACAGACACACACATACACACACACACACAATATACTGGATTCCTCTAATCTCTGCTCCTTTCTTCCTGTTGTAATCAAACATCTTCATTCATAATTGAAGTGGCGATAGCAGAAAAAGATGAGGAAATTGAGACAAAGTCCGTCGGGTTTCATCGTGATTATGAGTCCTGAGGAACAGACTGTGTGTGTGTGTGTGTGTGTGTGTGTTCCCTAAGCTGCAGCTTCAGAACAAACGAAGGTAACAAGACACAGCCTCATCAAACGTCACTTAGAAAACATTTTAACTTCCTGCTCGGAGCTTGTCGTCTCAACCCCTTAACAGTCAAAAATGCCAGTGAAAATTTTTGTTATGGTGATGAGAAGAGGCCGGGATCAGAAATGAACTGATATTATTCTGGAATCAATTGCGTAAACACTCATAATTGCCAATTTAATTGCAAACAGAAGAGGGGACATAAAAAAAAAAAAAAAAACATTAACTCAAGTGCCTGAATTATTTCGACTTTGCCCTGTCGCATCAAATTAGTTTAATGACTTTTTTTGGTGGAAATCTATTTTTTTATGTATTAAATTGCGCCATCTCCCTATTTAATGTCATTTATATGATGATTTGGGTTTTATTAGTGGGAATGAATGAATCTATTAACAGATTGGGGGGGGGGGCGGCTAGCCTGCCTGCAGCTGCCTGGTGAGGCTTCACATGATGATATGTCTCCTACTAGGGCAAGTTGCCTTAGTACGCGCGCACACACACACACACACACACACACACACACACACACACACACACACACACACACACACACACCTCGTCTAGAGATAGAGTCAGAACAAGATACTGCAGCTGCTTTATCCCTGCTTCTGGCCGCTTCTCAGCCCATGATGGCAACTTAACCACCCACTGTATCTGCAGCTGAGGTAACACTGGAAAGCAATAAGGCTGATATCCAAGGTTAAAGGTGCCAGATTTTGACAAGCTATGTCATCATTATCAGCCTGTTTCTCTATAAATGTGTGTGTGCGTGTGTGTGTGTGTGTGTGGAAGAGACACGGGGGGCTCAAGGTATTTTCTTTCACAAATCCTTGGCTGAGGCGCAGCAGGCATAGAACGTTTGAAACTCGCTGTGCGATATAAGGTGTTAGCTTTAGGTTTTCATCTAAATCTGCCTAAAGGGCAGAAATACTCCATGATTTTAGCTGTAAGTCAAACCTTGCAATCCTAATATAGCCAGGGGAAACAACAGCCTCTGCCATAATCAGGCGGCGGCGTGATAAGCCCTCGGAATCTAAAATGCATTTCACCCCTCTCCTCCTCTGCCACAAGATTCATTTCATAAATGCAACTCTAAAAAAGAGCAAAGGGCTGCACACAAGAAGAAGAAGAAGAAGAAGGAGGAGGAGGGAGAAGAAAAAAAAAAGCATCCATCACTCTGAGGCTCTATCAAATCCATCTGCCAAGGTGTATTATTTGAGACACACTCCTTATCCTCTCTTTTCAAGTGCGCCTCTTTGCATTTTTTTTGCATGACCAGGTCGTCAAAGGATCAAAGCGCCGGCGGAGCAGCAAACCAGGGACTGTTTAACATCTTAACAGGTAGAGAAAAGGATATCTAGCCGCGGCGTGAGGCTTGTCTGGCGAGGCGGAGTGGGGGTGGGCGGAGAGAGGAGAGGCGGTGATGTCAGCCGAGCTACCGTGGATATCCAGGCGCTACATGTGCGTAAATGTTCAGCAGGATTGTATAATGAATCAAAAAAAGACCATTAAGTATTTTACATTGTCGTCACCAGGTTGTGTAGGTTGGAAAATCTTGTTAAAAGGCTCCGCAGGCCCCAAAAGTTTTCGCCTCTCTCTTCTTGTAAAGCAAAAATGAAAAGAAGGGAAGAGAGGGGAGACCATGTGATTTATGGAGAATATGAAAGGCAGAAATTGCTGCACATAGCACCTTTGTCAGCAGTCTGTGATAGAAGCATGAATGTTCTGACATAGCAAAGTGAATTCATGAAGGGAGAAATAAAAAAAATACCTCACCACAATGAGTTAGCTGTGATTTCTGGGACTATTGTAGGATGAAGATGACATGATACTACATCGACACATTTCTGGCACAGCGACACTGGAGTATATTACCATAAAATGTCACAATAACTAAAGGAATGAGCAGCAAATGAAAACGTTTTGCATCAGTCAGAAGAAATGCATAGCAACCACAAGGCGTGTTGCGTTTCGAGTATCGAGTAAATGAACCTTAAACTCAAGTGAAAATAAAAAAAATCTCTTCTGCTTTCAGACTGCCACTGTTCTTGATCTTACCACCTACTCGTGTAACCACGAAGAAGAGTCAAGTCCAGGAACGGTTTCCGCGGCGGCGTACAGGCGTTCAAGAGCGCAAATGGGGGAAAACGTTGAGGAAACTTCAACAGGTAAATCACAAAACAACTTCCTGGAAAGCACCGAACACCAAATATATATATATATATTATATATATATATATATATATATATATATATA
Organism: Seriola aureovittata; assembly: GCF_021018895.1. Lineage (NCBI taxonomy): Eukaryota > Metazoa > Chordata > Actinopteri > Carangiformes > Carangidae > Seriola > Seriola aureovittata. The sequence goes on along the minus strand of NC_079385.1, from coordinate 18,942,749 downwards.
TATATTTATGCACCGTCCAGATGTGAGAGGATCTGGGAAGATGTTTTCCTGTAAATTCAGAAAATCCCCTCTCCCCTCCCCCCCCCCCCCACACACACACACACACACACACACACACACACCTTCCATCACTCTCACCCTCTCCCTCCTGCTCTCCTCCCTTCTGTCTTGAAATCCCTTTTTTCTCCCACCCTGCGTCTGTGGGACACGTCTGCGTCTTTCTTTATCTTCCCCCTTTTTAAAAAAAAAAAAAAAAAGGGCCGATTCCTCCTCCTTTGTTAATGTGACAAATCTACTCTAATGACTCTGCAGTGGCTCCAGGCGTCTCGCTCTGAAAAACTAACCCCCTTTTCTTCAGACCCTTCAGTCACTCCCGCACATTATTCCGCCCTCTCTATAGTCTTTTTAAGTCTATCTGAAATTTTTTGACAAACTCGTCCTCTGAAAAACAAAATGAAAAAGATTGCCTTGGTCTCATTCATTTCCTTCCCCACCATCACCTCCCTCCGCCGCCACCGCCACCCCGACTACAATGACAGACTTTGTGCATCACAGGCTGCTGTCATGTTGATGTTTCTGTCATAAAACAAGCATGTGACTCAAGCTATTGTGACATTCATGTCTGACACTTGAAACTCTTTGAGAAGCTCATCCTACTCAAGTCAGAGCTCTCTCACAGGTAATTCTTTCTTGCTTTATTTTGGCTTTTGCATCCTGCGCTGCACCAGGGGTCTATATCGAGTTTTAGTCCCGTGGCTCTGGGGGGGGGGGTGTTCGAGCAGGTGGCCGCACGCTCTCATTCTCCGTCAACTCACTCCCACAACCTCTCCGTTTCTACATGGCAAGATATGCATCACTGCCATAGCAACAATAGCCTCCCTCAGCCCACGGAAAGAGGAGAAGGGAAGGGAAGATCTCGGCTGCGATCTGAGTTAGTCAACATCTTAGAGAGAGTGAGATATTTAAGTGTATCTGGGGGTCTGTCTGTCTCTCTGCCATCAGTCGGAGCACGGATGTGGCTACATAATGAAATGTTTTAACCTCAGAGCAAGAGAGAAGAAAGAGAGGGGGGGTAGGAGAAAGAGGGGAAAGGGGAGAAAGAGGGAAGATCTCTTTCCTCCTTTACTCTCTTCCTGTCAGGGGGTGGCGGTGCATTGCATTTGATGCCTGCGATAAGACTCTGTGTGGCTAATGAGGAAAGCGCAAGGCACACTCATTAAACTGTGTGTATATGTGTGTGTGTGTGTGTGAGCGAACTGCAAGTGAGAGAGGGGAGAGACTCATTAGAATTCTCCCATTCTCAAAGGCCAAGTTAGTGAGGAGAATGGAGCCGTGGCCAAGCAGCCTGTTGCATCCTCTGTCACACACACACACACATTCATAAATACATGTGTAGAGCGAGGTTTTGTGTCGATAATTCACATTCAACATTCATCACATCCATGCCATTCCAATAAAAAAGAAAGTATAATTCATACAATGTCAAGTGGAGGAGGCTAAAGACGTAGCATTGCACGACATCACATCTCATTAAAACTCCCTATTGAAGCCATCCGGCGTCTTCATACATCAAAAATGTCCTATTAGAATTAATTCTGGACCAGAACAAACAGTTTAGCTTTTTTTCGGTGCCCGCGCTTGTTTTCCGTCCTAATTGGCATCAGTTTTATTTGGAATCATTTTAGCACAATAAAGACGGCGGTGAGGAGGAGAGATCTCTCACACTTACAGACTGCATCTTGTTAATTTCAGTCAGGTCGTAGCGAGCTGCTCGACGGGGTCGGTCAGTCAAACTCCATCCGGGTCGTATTTGCTGCTTGTTGCTTTCTAAACACGTTGGATACAAAGCGTGGAAGCTTTTGGAAGATGTTGAAAGGGACCTTGTGATTTATTGTGATGTAATTACTTTTTAAAAAATGTGTAATTGATACAGTTTTGAAGTTACTTTCCCAACACTGTTGGTGAGTCACATCTATGACATCACACATCTTAGTGCCAAGCCGACAATGTGCGAGACTGTCAGTATCTCTACGAGACGCCGACTTTGATTTTATCATCTGCCTTGTTGAAATGCGACTGAAAACTTTTACATAAACACAACATGGTGGTGTCATGACTGGCATGAGATGTGTAAGTGTGCAAGCCGGGACGAGGAAGTGATTGGTGGACAATATTGAATCTTGCAGCTGATTGGCTCCTGTCAGTGGCCCAACTGGCCACACATTCGGGCGGCTGGAGGTAGAGCGGGTCGTCCACTAATCAGAAGGTTGGTGGTTCGATCCCCGGCTCCTCCGGTCCTTGGGCAAGATACTGAACGCACACATTGTCACAGATTTATCATGGGTGTATGAATGTGTGTGTGTGGTAGACAGAGCACTATATGTGTAGGGTGCTGTGTGAATGTGTGAATGGGTGAATGTGACTAATAGTGTAAATCGTTTTGAGTGGTTGCTAAGACTAGAAAAGTGTTATATAAATGCAGTCCATTTACCATTACCACACCATTGTCTGCATCTGAGTAACAGACCATGTCTAGGGCGTTGCTGTATTTGAGAGTTAGTAAGGATGGACAGTTTTATAACAAACTGTTCTGGAGACATTTTTCACAAGGTGAAATTTCGTTGAATTTTGTGATTCTAGCCAGCGCCGTCTGCTCGTTAGCTCACTGCGAATGTTGCTAGCTAACGAGCTACTAAGCTCACCATCAAACATATGACATCAATTACTCGATATCGTCTACGGACAGCAATCTGTCCCATGGTGCTTTGGGGTTACAGTTTAAATTGAGCTTGAAATGAACTTAACAAAACAAGATAAACGATGCCTGCCATGTTGAGCAGCACATGTAGTTGTTTCCTCAGAGGTTAGCGCTGAAAAATCCTGTTGTGTTGAACCCAGTGTGAAACCTGACATGAGCTTATCCCCTGATTGGAATAAATTAAATGAGATGCATACAAATCCTAATCCTAACAGTGAAATTAAATAAACTCTGACGGCCAAAATCATTTGAAATGTGCTAACCCCCCCCCCCCCCGGCTCAATCACTCGTGTCCATGAGTAGGTGAGCACTTCCTCATGCTTCTTCCCCAGTCGCCTTCCAGTGTCACTGATGTCATTTAATTAAATGTAGCTCCTCCGTGTCGTGGTTCCTGGTTCCAAACACGTTGTGTTGTTCAAAGCTTCTTCTCCAGCTGCCGTAATGAGCAGAGCTGATTCCTCTGAGAGCCGCGCCGCTTCTCCTCCTGGTGACTCCACCACCGTCTACCACTGAACTCTCTCCCACTCCGCCCAGCACTTCAGAGCCGAACACTGAGTAAATAGTCTTTGAGGTTTTATGTCTTGGGGAGCTTTTGTAAGTTACTGTGTGTGTGTGTGTGTGTGTTTGCATGCGCAGTGAAGGAGTCATTATGGAGTGTTGCATATATGTAGACTATATAGACAAAACACTATAGGTTGTCTGTGTGTGGAATTTGTTTCACATCTTATTTCAAAGACTACAAGAAATGATTGTTCTTATTATTGATTAACAGGACAGTTAATCAATGTTTGATTAATCATTTAATCTAGGAAATATCAGAAAACTGAAGTCAAATCTGAAACTTATTCAATTTACAACAAAGTAAAATGGAAGAAAGCGACAAATCCTCACAACTGACACGATGGAACCTTTAAATGTTAATTAACCAACGTCAGAAATGAATCAATTACCAATTTTCTGTCAACAACTAATCATATATTTCATTGGCTATTTCAGCACAAGCACTTTTGTGCAATTAGAAAAAGAAAAAAGAAGATAAAATTTGTTTTGTTTTTTGCTTTTTTGATTTTAACTCAGAAAAACTTTGTTGCTTTCAACAATAAAATTGATCATGGGATTTATTTACATGATTTTGCATACATTTGTCCTTTCTATCAATAATAAATAACTGATAAAAATATTGATTTCAACATATTCTGTATATTTGAGACATAACGGGGAGATTTCATGGTTAACACACCTCGATTGAGACACAGTGTTTTTCAATGAGTGTGTCATGTCTACAGCAGTTGGATGCAGACATGTTCGTGTTTGTATTTGTTATAATGGAGGACGTGTCTATAATCAGTATTTATTCAATAGCAGGGATTATTCCTTACAGAGAGATTACTCCCAACAAAGACTTACAGCACTGCCTTAGTAAACCTTCAAAGTGCCACCGCGCTGCACACTCCAGCCCCTGTGCCTGTGGAGCTAATTTGAAAGGAGGGATTGTTCTTACAATTCTAGATATATATATATATATATATTTTTTCTTTTTGTTAAGGTTTCTTGAGAAAAAGCAGCACAATATCTGTCTGGTTGTGGTAGTCAGTGGGTGTGCTCCAAGATTACATCCCAGCAGACGTCTCGTATTTCACCTAGCAAGAATTTTCTACTTTCGAGATTTTTCAAGGTTCAGTGATCGCTAAGATATGATGAGTGGGGTGGGGGGGTGGGGGGATACGTGGAGAGTGGGGGGGGGGATACATGGAGGGTGGGGGGGCAGAATAGTAGGAATTCGCCTCAGTGCAAGTTTGTGTCAGAGGCAAAGTCAAACAGCTACATTTGGAAACCGTGGTTAAGAGGAGACATTGTTTACTCTGCAGCAAAAAGCAAAGCTCAGCAGGTCGTGCCAACAGGCGTCGCAGAGCATTGTGGGAGGCTTTTTCGGGAGCGGGGTGTCGTCATCGGTTTGTACATCGCACCCATCCGTGTGAAATATTAATGAAGCCAAAATAAATTTTTAACGCACATTCTCTTCATCATCCTCCCACCTACCTCTGTGTGAGACAATGTGCTCGCGACATTCAATATAGCACAAATTCACAGCCAGATACACACACACACACACACACACACACACACACACACACACACACACACACACACACACACACACACTCGATATTACCCACACAGGCTTCAACAAGCACGTCATCCTTCCACCTTCAGAGGCTTTATTAAAGGAATAATCATGAAAGAGGAGAAGCGAAAAAGTATTGTCGCATACTTACAACAAAGCAATCTCAGGCAGTTGATGACAGAGTTGTTGACAGTGGCGGCAGCGGTCACTTGATGCTCCTTTTTTCTGAGTGTGTGTGTGTGTATTTGTGTGATGTTGTAAACTCAACGAAGGATGCAAGGTGCTCTCACACACACTCACAGTGTGGTTTGATTCTCCCCGTCGAGCAGGGTGACCTGGCATTTCGGTGACTTTTAGAGGTGTTGCCATGCTGACATATTGCTCTCTCATTTTCCCAGAGTGCCCCCTCCCTTCCCCTCCCTGCCTCCCCTCCCTGCCTCCTCCCTTTCTCACACTCCCCATGTTTCATACATCTTTTGTTGTTGTCTGCCTTATTTACTTCATTTCAGACTTGGGCGTTTGGCTCATACGATTCTTACAAGTCTGACAGCAGCATGCTGTTATTAGTAATCATTCTTACTAACAAATTTGATAGTAAACACAGCAGTGGATTATTTCACACTGACACACTTTAAATTTTGATGTTTGGTTGCTTTGTGAATAAAAACTACATTTAGCCTCTTTGGTGCTCACTCTGTATCTCAGTCTACTTCCCACATTTCCAGAGAATGACTGCACATGCTGGATTTTCGCTGTGATCTCGACACATATTAACTTTTAATGTAAATTTGGATGCCTTTCTGTATGTTTAGGGAATGTTAGCGATTCTGAAGGGTCAACACTAAAAGTCTAATTGTTTTAAAGGAAGTATTTGTACGTTTTCTCTGCCGCCAAATATCCTTTCTTGCCGGAAGAAGGTGGTGGTGATTGAGCTTCAACCATTATTGCGTTTACAAGACACTGTGGCTATAGTGAGCCGCTATTGGAAGGTGGCTAGCTTGTTAGCATGCTAACTAAAAGACATGATAGAAACGAGAGTTAATACTGGTGTTGCTTTCCACCGCCGGCGAGTAAAGGAATGAAGTTTGATGCCGAACGTTTCTTCTCGGCTTCCGGTAAACAGCTGTTAATGCTAACGCTAGATACGTAGCAATAGCAGAACTTACAAATAGCTCCTCTGAACTAAATTGTAGTTTACCTGGAAATATGGTAATGTGAAGCTGCATTGTCTGTGATTGGTTAGTTAACCACCAGCGCCAAAACCAAACACACCAACAACCAGCAAGAGAATCGACCTACAGGAAGTACAACTGTTTTATTCACAGCATTCTGCTATAATAACACATATATCTTTTCCCCTTGTAGTTTCTAATAACGGTAAAGCCACAGTTTAGTGGATTATAGTGGTGAATTTGAGTTTAAAAACAAATAACAGTAAACAGACTTTCACATGTCTGACAACCATGTTCCAAAACCTATAACCAAGTTACTACAATCTAATCAGCCACCAGCTTTTATTCTTTTCAGGACACTTTGAAAATCGACTTTCAAACAGTTCACGTTGCTGTTTTCTACTGAGAAACTTTGTGGATTATTCTTAGTCGAACCAGGACATTGTGTGTACAAAATATTGTGGCTACAGAGTTTTTAACTCAGTTATATTTGTGCTATGACGGGCTCAATGGTCGATATCTCAAAACCTCCCCATACAAAACCAAGTCACAGCCAAACAGCCAAAACTAATTTCTGATTTGGATCAAAGAAATACTTTTGAAGCATATAAAAGACAGAATCAAAGCAGATAATCAAGGATACTTAGAACAGAGAAATAATAGCAACGGTAAGCTTTACTGAGAGGCAAGATAATTAGTATAATTGGTTACAGTTACCTGAAGAGGTCTTTGTCGAAATTTAGCATCTTCTACAATTAGAGCTTAAAAAGTGAGAGGGAAAGAAATGATACTGTAAAAGTGGAGAACAACACGTGCTTTACATAAAAAAAGTGAACACAAAACCAGATCCTTCCTGCATCGGTAACTACTGGAAAACATGATTTTTATTTGGTTTTGCCATTGTATATTAAAATGAATAGAAACCAACGGTTGCTGACAATTGATCAGCGTCTATTTATTGAGCATCCAGTCCTCACTGAATAAAAGTTAGTCATTTCTTCTTACGTGAATATTACAGGGTTACTTTCTTTGCTTCCATTGTTTCAAGTTGTTTGATGAAAAAAGAAAAGTCAAAAAGGTCCAGCAGTGCAGTATTTATCAATGACAGTTATTAGTATATATATATATATATATATTACTTATATTTCATACTGTCCTTGATATTTTGTCTTTACAGAAGTTGTTTCTCAGGTGCAGGAGCGTTAGGTAGAGACAGAGTGAGAGGAGACATGAAAGTGATTTTCTCTCTGCACTCCTAATTACTCGTCTTCCTCTATCGCTAAAAATAAATTCATATTTCATAAGGCATCTTTTGCTTCAGCACACCGCCACGCTGCCAAACTATCTGTGTGCCATCCGGTGTCATTTTGATCATGGATATTCAGCAAAGGGAAGACAGAGGGAAAAAAAAGTTTATCTCCCAATTATCTGTGCTGACGGTCTTTGCAGAGCCGTTGACCTCAACCTCCTTGTATCTTAGCAATTTAATTTAACCCCGGCTGTGGGTTGTACGTGCTAATTAGAAAGCGTTTCAAAGAGAAAACTCACACCAGGAGCGCCAGAGAGACAGAGACGCAGGGAGGGAAAAGAGACGGAGATGGAGATAAACACTTGCACATAAGAAGATATAATAGCTGTGAGTGTTTTGAAAGAATATGTGAATTGCCTCAATAGCTTCACGGCGAGCCGCGACTGAAGAGAAGAAAAGATGAGGAGACTTTATGTGGGGAAGACATATTCTTTCTAGTCACGTTGCAGTGAAGAAAAAAAAAAAGGTGACCCACCGTTTTTTATTACAGTGACCTCAGTTTGTTGATCATCATTAGGCAAACTTAAAAATAAAAGAGAATCTCTATTCTCACAGTCTCAGAAGGTGCGTAAATTATATCCTAAATTAAAATGGAGTGTAAACTGGTTTCAGGTGCATTTCGGTTGGGGGCTGAGGAGCTGATAAAGCAGGGAGGATTATAAAATGTTGAGTGAAGTAGGGTGGGAGGGGGAGCGGGGAGGAGTGGGGTGGGGTGCGGTGGGGTGGGGGCTCTCCTCATCCAAATCCATTACTAGAGTCTGCAGAGCTGAGAAGGTCCCATCTCCAATTAGCTGTTTCATCTCCAAGTGGAAATGTGACTATAGGGAGACGCTGCCCGGCAACATTACCTCCTCTCAAATAACTTACAGCTATCAGGAATGAGGCTGCGAGAGTGTGTGTGTGTGTGTGTGTGTGTGTGTGTGTGTGTGTGTGTGTGTGTGTGTGTGTGTGTGTGTGTGTGTGTGTGTGTGTGTGTGTGTGTGTGTGTGTGTGTGTGTGTGTGTGTGTGTGTGTGTGTGTGTGTGTGTGTGTGTGTGTGTGTGTTGTGTGTGTGTGTGTGTGTGTGTGTGTGTGTGTTGTGTGTGTGTGTGTGTGTGTGTGTGTGTGTGTGTGTGTGTGTGTGTGTGTGTGTGTGTGTGTGTGTTTGTGTGCGTGTGAAACCTCAGCACAGCACTACTGGTTGTCAGATTGTCCCATTAATAAGCCTTGGCCTTTATTACCACTTAGCAAGCTCTATGTGTGTCTTTCTGCCAAATGTGCTTATTATGCTGCCTCCCTAACACTGAAATCAGACTGTGTGTGTGTGTGTGGGGGAGGTGAGGTTTGTGCACCTCACACGTGCACAGCCGTCAGTGTGTCAGATTACTTTTTAAGGCGGATTGCCATATACATGACTTCGCATTTTCACTGTCGCTTTGAAGTTTTCGCGAGTCTTTTTTCTTTTTTTTTCTTCTTTCACCTACTGTAAGACTCTCTCTGTGCATGTGTGTGTGTACGTGTGTACGTGTGTGTGTGTGTGTGTGTGTGTGTGTGTGTGTGTGCCAGCATGTTTGCATGTATTATTTACTTGTATATTTATTTTTCAGCATGCCGTGTACTTTGTTTGCGGGGATTACAGACGGTGGGAGCTCAAGCCTCTTAGCCCCTCACAGGCTGCCACAGCTGCCTGCCACTTCTAATGACACTTCAGACTAAGACTGGCTAAGTCCATAGGCAGGTTTATTAGTTTAGAGAATGCTTGAATGCATACAGCTCCTCTCTCTTTTTTTTTTTTTTGTATGAGAAGGTGTGCACTGTATATGTGTGAGGAGTGAGCGATTGCCTCGCTCAGGCAGCTCTGACAGGCCTGTAGAGTTTAAGTGAGAGGGATGCCGTACACGGGGAACATAAACGTCTGCTTTGGAATTGACGTGTACTGACACGACGCGTCAGCATTCAAACAACTCCATTACCTAATGAAGGATGCAAATGTAGATCTCTCTCTTTCTCTCCCTGATGACTTGAGCTAGTTTCATATAATAATGTCATTTAATCGTGTCTCATTGTTTATTTGACAAGGCCTCCCTCGGGTGCCGTTACAGCCCTTACTTTGTATTCTTCTCGTGCGCAGGCGTGTGTGTTCATGGAGAGCGATTACAGCCAGAGCCCAGCAGAATTTCTCAACCTCACACTTTAGATGTTTAAAAGTTTAACAATCAATATATCAGCCGATAGTATTGTTTTATTTTTTTTACAAAGTCAAACACACACACACACACACACACACACACTCTTGCAGCCTCATTCCTGATAGCTGTAAGTTATTTGAGAGGAGGTAATGTTGCCGGGCAGCGTCTCCCTATAGTCACATTTCCACTTGGAGATGAAACAGCTAATTGGAGATGGGACCTTCTCAGCTCTGCAGACTCTAGTAATGGATTTGGATGAGGAGAGCCCCCCCCCCCCCCCGACTGCCCTGCTTCCCTTCACATTTTATAATCCTCTCTACCCTGAATTTTTGAAACTCGCACTGTACAGAGGATATTCATAAGTTTAAAAATCTACCAACAGTCTATCAGCTGATATTATTGTTATGATTTGTCTATTTTTTGACATAAACACACTATTAAAGAATAAAATAGTTCTGAAGGAGACATTTACTCTTACAACTGTAACCTGTTATTTTTCTGTGGTGAACAAACTATATAATGACTTCACTCTTTTATTTCCTGAAACATACCTTTGGCATTTCTGCACTGAATGAACTTATTAAATTATCAGCCCGCTTCATTTATTGCTCAGGGTCTCATCACAGTGTAACTTTACTCATTAGCGGACACTCGTAAACATTTCGCCTTTGCCAATTTGATGTATTTTTTTTCCCATTGGGGGGGGAATATAACGAAGAACATTTACTCTACTTATGCTTTAATTGAATATTTCGGTTTCACTTCGCTAACATGTACTTCTGCTGCACTATAATACTTTTTACCACATTACAGTTGTTTTGCACTTTACTACACACAGGAGCCGTTTTTCTGCTTCATGAGTACTTACACTTTATTACTGGTAAAATGTACTTACTTTCTTTTACTTGCGTAATAAGGAGGATTTTCACATGTAGTGTCATATTGTCACTTTTACTCAAGGATTCAAATAAAGATTTTTAAAATCATTGAGCGCTTTTAAATTTCTGTGTGAGTGTTACATCCTACTTCAGCGTCCTGTTTTAACTGACAAAACATCAAACTGTGAAAAGCTAACGCACCCTCTGATGTGTCATGTCAAACATATTAACTGTAAAAGAAAATGCTGCTTTTCTTATGACTTCCTTTCTGTCATTGTCAGTAATTATGTTTCCATCCAAGCGCCAAACCAATTAAAAATAACAAACTTTTCAAACATGAGAATAAAAAAATTTAAAAAACAAAAGCAGGTTAACGAGTTTACTTCAAGAAATGCACAAGTTCATTAAACACAAAACCATTTAATGAAGGTAAAGCCACATTAGAGCTGCGGTGAAACCAACCATGTGTTCCAAACCTACATCCATATCTTCCATCCTGTTCATCTCCATCACGTCTTTATCAACAAGATATTTTTGGCCTGAGCTGAAGGTACGAGCACCGCTGCAATATTCATGAAATCCCCTGCTATTCCGCAATTTCCGTGCATCCTTTGTAATTGAATACATCATATTTCATATAAAATGTACTTAGCGTGAAGCCTAGCTAACTTGTGTGGTCTGTATGGGTGTGTGTGTGTGTGTGTGTGTATGTGGGGGTTAGTCGGCCTGCGGGGTGTCACATCTAAGTGCAGGGATCCCAGGGAGCGTGTTCCTAGAGGTGTAGCAGTAGTTTGATCTCTCCATATTAGCAGTATTCCCTGCTATGCCGGCCTCATTACTTTAGCCAGTTCAGCAGCACCGTGGCTCCCACCCTGCACTGATTCGTGTTGGCCACCTTCAACTAACATACTTCTTTTACTCCTGCAGTCCGCCCGCCCTTTCTTCTGTCTCCTCTTTCATCCATCATTCACTCCGTGTATCTGTGTGTGTGTGTGTGTGCGGCCCAGCTGTGGTTCTGACCCGAGCTTTCATTTGGACAAGACGGGGAGCGGCACAGAGGTGGAGGTGGCATCTGCTTGCCTCTAATAGGGATGTGCTATTGATTAACATTTACTGGGGCCGGTCCCGCCCCTCCCCCACTGAGAGGGAAAGACAGACATGGAGGGAGACCGTTTGTCACTTTGTCAAGAATTATGGGAGCGCGGACCTGTCGTCTTTCTGCGGGTCTGCGCTGGGTTTTGAGGCTTCATTAAAAATCAGATATTAGCCAGTATCACCGTCGCACACTTGTGATGTGACAATGTGTTTGTTTGATTACATATTTGTTCCAGGACTCATCAGCACTGCTGTTTTATTTTTATGGGAAGTCCTTAACCCGAATGATTGATTCTAATGAGACATTTTGATCGGCTTCGGCACGAGCACGCACGATTAATTCAGATTTGATTAAACTTTAATGATGCCCCTGGGGAACTGGACTGTTGCTATTTGCAAATAGTGAAGCAGAATATGATTTAATAAGAATAGAGCAAACAAATCGCAGAGACTCAGACGTGTAAAGCAGAAATGTACGAGTAAACTAGCTGCTGTTTATTTACATTACATCAATTAATTGTTAGGGTGATAAAATGTTTGAAAACTGGGGGGTTAAATACTTGGTTTGAATGACCAGGAGAGATAAAGATAGAGTTGCTGTGTCGTGTCTCGTGTCTCGTGTCTCGTGTCTCGTGTCTCCTGCTGTTTGTTATCAGAGGCCCGACGTTGCCTGAACGTCACTGTTAAGAACCAGACTGATCGGTTTAGAACCAGAGGTTCTCCCACCCCGAACTTTGATACCGAACTATTTTGACTTTTATGGACCGAGCGAATCGGTTTGAAACTATTTAGCATTGAAAAATGCTTCGTCATTTTAATCCCTAAGGAGTAAATGAGTAAATATCATCAGCATCATTTAGCCAATAAGCACGCAGCATGCTTTGGACCAAGATCTAAGAACGTTGGTGATTGGCTGTTTGTTGACATGAGCTCGTTTCAGCGATACAACTAACATCTGTACTGTAATGTAATTTTCTTTTTCTTAAAATGGATTTGATGTCAATGTGCATCGGTCCCGGCATTGATATTGAACATTGGTGAACGATCCCCAGCCCTATTGAAAACTGATGGGTAATGAATATCAGATATTAAAACTGAAGTCCGATCTCTTGCTCTTACTCAGTGTGAACTTTGACAATGAGATCAGATCATGATCCTGTGAGTACTAACCTATCCTGAGCGTATCATTTCCTTCCCCCTGACGATGTCTCTTAGTGTCGTGATCCTTGTTTTGAAGTTTGTAGTTGACCTTAAACAAGCTGACAGCACTGGCTTGATTTTTTTTTCTCATAATCGTTAATTAATTTATTCTTTACTGACTCATCATTTCAGCCTCAGATTGAATTTGTGCAAATTTTTTCAACAAGTTCCTGATTTAAAGATGATGAATACCAGCATATATTATCTGAAATCAAAAAAAGTATCGGCATCTGTCTCCAAAATCTAATTTCGGTTCGAACCCGACGTGTTGACTTGGATCACATCTCCACTTATCCATCAACTAATCGCTCCATCCATCCAATCTATCCATCAATTCATGCTGTGTCTGTACGCATGCACGTCCGTCTATTAATCAGCTGACCTGTCAATACGTCTGCCTTTCCATCCATCCATCCATCCATCCATCCATCCATCCATCCATCCATCCATCCATCCATCCTTGTCTCTACACATCAGCCTTTTACCCCAATCCCTGTTTCATGGTATTAATCCCACACCAACTCCTCTGTCAGGCCCAATCCAGGAGCTAATGCATGTGACTAATGAGCACTAATGCTTATCCACTGATACAACAAATGGCATCAGATAGCCGCAGTATTCTAATAGCGGGATGTGATTATACGGATGAGTGGCTATCAGAGCCTGTGTCACTTCTCTATTCTTCGTCTTCTTCCTGTTGGTGGGGGTAGAGGTAGGGTTTCCATTTTGTTCCTGTTTATTACCTCCAGCCCATTGCTTTAGGCACGGTGGCGGCGGCGGCGGCGGTCCATGGATGACAGAGAAAGGCGAGGGGGGCGGGCTGGGGGATTTCAGTAAAAGTTGAAAATAAACCTTTGCTGGAAGTGAGGTGTGCATTTTGTGTCGGCGAGAAGGAGAGACGGGGAGGGTGGAGAAAAAGGGAGACAGAGTAATTGAAATAGAGAGAGCGCCACAGCGGCAAGCCCATGTGTCCATCAGCAGCTCCGGCGCAGCGGGTGGGAGAGTGCTACGTGTGTGTTTGTGTGTTAGCTGCACCGTCGCTGAGAGGAGAGGCCACATGCCCTGGTTTTTCCAGTGAGAGAGCAAGATTGACAGCAGAGGTAGGGGTGCATTTGGTGCTCTGCCAGGCAGCACACACACACACACACACACACACACACACACACACACACACACACACACACACACACGCACACAGCCTGGCTCTCCATAACTTGTGGCAAGCGCTTATGTGTGACAGGTTGTCGGGAAAATATTTTCTGTGTTAGGTTTATGCACTGTGATAAGGTCGGCCGAGTAAAAGGCCTTCAGCGTGGAGTGGGCTCTGCATCCTTTCAGCCTCTGGGTTGACGTGGAGCAAAAGAGTCACAGCTGGACTGGAGTTTTTAAGCCAATATAGAAACTGCACGGGGCTAAAGTTCCTGTCCGAACCCGAGCCAGCCCAGTTCATTCAGGCCCGAGGCTCAAAAAGGGACGGACAGCTGACAATTCTTCTTAAGTTTGACCTGCCCTGAATCCGAAACTATATTATAGCTTCACACAAACACTGAACACTCGTGTCCTGGTTTTGAGAAACTTTGATTATGATAACTGGTGTATACTTAGAAAAACCAAAATACCGCGGCTTGGGAAGCTTCGATCCGGGTGTCAGATCATTGTGCACAGGTGTGTCCTTAACTTGCTGCAATGACGATCCGTGTCGAGATGTAAGTCTCAAAAAAGACGTAAAACCACCAGAAGAAGAGAGTTCACACTCTGTCACAGACCCGCAATCAACCGTAACCACTATTTAAATCTTACTCCATATCCATAACAGCCCATCTGTAACTAGCTAACATTAGCTGTCAAGCCTTTCCATGATCTCCCTATGCCAGTGTGTGGTTTCCCCCAGGTACTCCGGCTCCCTCCCACAGTCCATAGACATGCAGGTGTAGGTTAATCTGTGACTCTGCATTGCCTGTAGGTGTGAATATGAGCATGAACGGTAGCAGCTCTGTGATGGACCGGCCACCTGTCCAGAGTGCACCCTGCCTCTTACCCAATGTCAGCTGGGATTAGCTCCATATAATATAACAACAATATAGTGTAAACAATGCGTCAGTCAATGTGTCAGTTTAACACTGAAAATAACACGTGTCTACTTTATCACATAAACTCAGTTGGTCTTTAGTTTTTCAATAATTAACCAACCACAGTTTTTACTGAGCTTCTATCCCCATGATTTTCTGTATGATCACTTCCCAGACTGGGAGAAAATGTTGGCATTGAATGTTTTAGTAGTATTTAATGTCATTTTAGGACTAAGGGTTGTAATTGTAATCAAACCAGACCATAAACCATCAATATGAAGAGAAATAAAAGCTGGTAATCCCAGACTAAATCTCTCAGACCTGTTGCACATGTGTAAATCAGTGTCTGCCTTTTTAAAATCCCATATCATCTTATCTATGCTCAATCAAGAGCAATAATGCTGATGACGGTGATCCCATCTCTGCTGATAAAGGAAGTTGAAAAGCAACATAAGAAGCATGAATGAAAAAGAGCTGGTGTGCTTTTTTTTTTCTGGAGATATACACCACGAAACATCAGTGTGAGGCTTGCAGATGCCTCCTCTGTAGGGAAGCACTGAAGTCTGGCAGCGACGAGGCCAATCAGTCATGGTGAGCATATGCCAGCTGAGTGTTTATAATCGTGGGCTTCATCTCCATGCCTGTCAGGTCTTCTGTGGCCCTGATCACAGGATCCCTGCTACGGGGGTGAGGCCCAGAGGCCATGCTTAAAGACCGAAATCCTTTACAGGACCCGGTAATTAGCCAACACAGTTCTGCAGCCATGCTCCCTTGCTTTGATCTGCACACTGATCAATGGCAAGATCACAGTGGCTTGATAGCAAGTTACTACCCCAATGTGTGTGTGTGTGTTTGTGTGTGTGCATATAAACATTTAGTGCTGCATCCTTTAATATCTGTTTTTTCTTTTCTTTTCCTCTGTAAACCTCGAGGATATGCATTTAGTAGTATTCATTTCTACATGACGAACTCTATACCGCTCAGTGCCCTTGTGAGCAAAACCAAATGGGCAAATGAATTTCAGATTTCCCCCGTGAAATTTCTCAGCACCTCTGCTGCTGCAGTCGTCAGCAGAAACAATTTATGTGTTTCCATACTCGATAATCATCTTATGTCCCCGTATGAATGGAGATAATGAGCGTGTCCAATAGGTAATTTACTGTCTGCCTGGGGAATGCATGTTCATGTACACACTGATACAGGAGGCCAATATTGGCTTTGTATTGAAAGATCACATTTTCTCTCCAGTGCTGTTTTGATTGTGTTTCACTACATACTGTTTATTATGATACTGTCTTTGGTATTTAATGGATCAATACCATTTCAGGATGTGAACAGAATGCAAAATTTGATTGTATTTCTCAAGCACTTTCAGGCCGTGTTGCCCACTCCACAGCAAGAGATAACTTTATCAAGGGTTAGGGTTTTTTTTTTTTTTGTGATTGGACACCACATTCATGCTGACGGGTGTTAACAACCCGCTCGCAGTTAGGGAAGAGGGAAGTGTATTGGGTAGTAAGGAGGGTAACGAAGGTAGTCGAAGTGTGAGGACGACTCAAAGAGGAGAAGAAGGGCGAGCAGATGCTTCAGTCAAAAACAAAATACAACAAAAAGGTGGAATCAGGAACCCGGTTCCCTTCGACACCAACAGGGTGAAGGTTCCTCGGGATCAGGATCCTTGACTTTCTAAAGGACCCTTTAGTGATCTTTGGGTCCTTCAGGTCTAGAGATGATGGCTTAAGGGCTAAAACACTGCTGGTAAAGTGAATATAAGTGACTGACGGTGTGTGTGTATATATATATATACATATATATATAAAAAGGAAGAGATCAGTTAATACCAGCTTTCATGTCTCCCTTTTTTACAATGTCGAGAGAGAAGAAAAAGTTTCCTGAAAAACAAAAAGACGAGATAAAAAGGACAAAAGCTCAAACGAGCTGCTTATTATGCATCAGACGCTAAGTTATCAAAAAGTGCTTGGTTTTTTAAATTCATTTATTTTTAGTAATCAAAGTAAACACAGAAAAACTCCCTGATATTAGCGCACGACAGACTTGACTTGACCTTTTGAATGTTGATGTCTCTACCTGGTCTGGACCCATTTCCTCCTTTCCTGAACACCATGAGCGCGTTGAGCCTCTTAGTCCGTCCATATCAACGCTCACTCCTTGTATCGACATTCATCCATGTAAGTCTGAACATGTGGATTTAATCTTTTTTTTTTTCCCCGCTCACTGCCAAAACATCCTGGCATCCAAAATAAACCAGAGCCTTTTGTGTTGTGTACAGTGTTTGATCTCCAACATCAAATGCGTTTGTGGTAAACCTGCATGCAGCCTCGTGCAAAAACACAATCTCATGTCCTCCATCTCACTATTACATGAACATCTCCTTTGACACGACAATAGTTTAATTTATAGCCACTAAATGACTTGCAAAGACAGCGCGCCTTAACGAAGGAAGGCCTAATACTGTAGACCAGCTGTCCTCGTCTTTGATTCGTCACGTTGCACCCAGGCAGCTGTCAATCATCCCGATGAGCAGTCTACCTTCAAACGGTATCAAGTATCTGTAAATCCATCAAAAGGTATGTAGGAGGCAGATGGCGAACGTAGGCAGAAAATAAAATAAAATAAAAGAATTAAATCTGTGACCTTCAGATTATTGCGTATGTTAGCGCTCTCATTGACAGAACTACACTTATAAAACAGTCCATTTATGCGAGTGCCGGCTTTAAAATGAGAGAACATCAGCCTCCCGACAAAAGAAATGAACGTTGGCCTTGAACTTGAGCGTACGCAGCTTGCGACTCGCACGCCGCCGCACCTCGGCTTCCCCCCGGTAGTGTCGGCGCGGCGACTCTGGAGGGCTGACAGGCGCTGGATGCAGATATGTGTTTGCTTAAGCACTTGGAGGGAGTCAATAGTCTCTTAATGTTGGCCTCCTGATCTGCTGCTTGAGCAAACACAAACTGTCGACTCTGTCAGGGGAGATAAGACGAACACAGAGAACACCGAGCACTCCCAGTGATTGACTGGCATTTTAGAGAGAGTACAGTATGTGCTTGTGTGTGTGTGTGTGTGTGTGTGTGTGTGTGTGTGTGTGTGTGTGTGTGTGTGTGTGTGTGTGTGTGTGTGTGTGTGTGTGTGTGTGTGTGTGTGTGTGTGTGTGTGTGTGTGTGTGTGTGTCTGGAGAGAGTAAAAGGGATGTTGAGGGAGGAGTTGATGTGTGGAAGGAGAGACGGAGGAAAATGTTCTTTTTATTCGCATCTGAGCAATTACGTCTGAACATCCTCCCCTCAGCTCTGCCTCCCTCCTCCCTTCCTCCGTCTCTGTCCTTCTCTGTCCTCTTTAATCTGTCTCATCCCGTCTCATCCCGCCATCTGACAGATTTTCCCTCCTCTTTTCCTTCTCGCCTCCTTCCCTTTCCTTTTTTCTTTCTCCATCTCGTCTACCTTCTTTTCCTCCCTTTTTCTTTCTTCTTCTCCTTATTCTCCGTCTTGTTTTCTCCTTTTCTCTCATCTTGTCTCCTCTTTGCCTTTTCCCCTTTTTCGTCATACTACTATCCACCTCTCCTCTCCTCTTTCTTCACCCCTTTTGTCCCCTTCTTCTCCTCCTCTGTCTTTCTTCTTTCATCCTCCTCATTTCTTCCATTTCCCTCTCTCAATTTCCTTGCTTTTCCTCTTCATTCTTCCTCTGTTTCTGTTTTTCTTCTTCACCTCCTCCACACCTCTTCCCTATCTTTCTCCTTATTTTCCTTCTCATTCATCTCCCTTTCTTTTCCTCCTCTTCTTTCTTCTTTCTTATTTTACTTCCTCCTCATCTCTTCTTTCTTTACCCTCGTTTCTGCTCATCAACTGCTCAACCCCCTTTGTCCTCTCTCTTATCTTTTTAACCTCTTTTCTACCTCTTTTCCTTTCATCTCCTTTTCCTTCTCCTTCATATCCTCTCAACTCCTTCACTCTCTCCTCTCCTCTCCTCTCCATTGAAGTGATCGTCACTGAGAGCCGTGTTGATGTTGAGGCTTATATGAAACTCCTCTGTGAGGGGATGAGATCAGAGCAGCCAGGCGGTGAGAACAGACTATCCAACACATTGCGCTTAACATGCACCAAATGAAATAAGCAGCGTCTACCCTGCCACCGCCATCGCCGCCCGCCATCGCCGCCGCAGACAGTCGGCTCATGCAGAAAAAGTCAGGAGAAATCTCCGCCTCCAGACATCACTCTCCATCAAGATTGCATCTGTGACTCCTCACGCTACAGCATCCCTGTATGAACATTCATGTGGTACACAACTGTGCTGAGGTCAGAATCGGACACTGACCCTTTACTTCATTAAAAAAAAAAGTCACAGCAGACAAGTTAGTGACAGAAATCCCGCCATTGTCTACGAGCTTGTTATGTCTACAACAACACGGCTGATTGGTGTTTAGGGCTGAGGAGGCAGCAAAGGGCAGCAACAACCTCCGGCGCGCACCGTCATAATTGCCATCGAAACGTGCGTGCATGCGGTGCACCCATGATCTCCGTCCCTCCTTCAGAAATGAACTTAATTAGGTTTAATTCAGAGAATGACACCAAATCGTGTACATAACCAGTTTTTAGGAGGAGCGGCTAAGAGGAGCTGCTGGTCTCATTTGAAAGTACGGTAGCAGCGTGTGTTGCCGGGTGCTGGAGACTAATTGCCAGCTCATGGCAGCTCTCCACTTGATTCAGCTCTGTACGTCTGGTAATTTCAGCTTGTCATCACTATTCAGGTAACAGCGGTCCTCTACATCCCTGTCTCAAGGCCTCTCTGGCTCTTTTTCTCTATCTTTTCCTCCTCCTCGTCCTCCTTTTTCTTTTTTTTCTTTTCAGAAAATTCACAGCTACCTCAGGAAGTGTAATTACAGCTTCTTTTCTTTGCATTCACTTTCTATTTGTCAAACAAATCACAGAGAATAGCTGCTTCGCACACATTCAGTCATGCAAATGCACCACCGCACACACACACACACACACACACACACACACACACACGCTGCACGCCGGGCCCCCGGATAGTCTAATCATGGCTCGCTCACTCTAGCTTGATGAGGTGTGTGTTACATGCATGGGTGGGTGCATGTACTCTTTCGACTATGTAGTTAAAGCGTTTGTGTGTGTGTGTGTGTGTGGGTGTGTGTGTGTGTGTGTGCGTGTGTGCGTGTGTGTGTGTGTGTTTTTGTCTCTCTCGCTTGGACAAATGTGCGTGCAGCTTCCTGGCACCTAATTGACAGGAAGCGGAACAGTTGTTGGAGTAGAGACATTTTTTGATGCGGATGTCTAACAGTAGATTAGACACTCCTGCCTATTCAGCATGGAACTGTCATTCCCTCATTGTCAGCACCCCGGCGTCTTTCTTCCTACTTTCCATGACATCTTCTTTTTTTTGTTTTTTACCATTTCTGCTATCACTTCATTCAGCAGCATACCTGTTTCTGCTAATGAGCAGTGTTTAGACGGAGGGAGAACTTTCTTCTTATCCCATTCTTTGCCTCCCTTTCTTCTGCAGCTCTGTTTTGGGAGTGATCCAACAAGCTCTTGCGCCTTTGGTTCATCTGCCACCGATATTCTCCAGTTTAATGATCCACTCTGGGACCAAGGCTTCTAAAAGTGCTAAAAAACATTAGTAAAGCTGCAGGGCTCCTGGGCCTGTCGCCGTCTGATTGTACCTGAGCTCGAGCGTGTCATCTGAGACTTAGTGGTATCAGGTGAGCAGCATCAACTCCTGTACTAGTGGCATTAGATTAACAATCGCACAGGGAAGCTGACGAGGGAGATGGAGAGGAGAAAAGAAACGGGTTGGTGGAAGAAGAGAGTTTGAAAAAAGCTGCTACTTGCATTGTTTTTTAAAATCAGGAACTAAATGCTTGTTGTGAGATTATTTTGAAACCAATTAAAACTTACCAAGGGAACTCTTTGACATTTAAAGTTTACTTCATGCCCACATAATTTCACTAGACAGAGGTCTGGCCACATGTGATTACTATCTAAGAACTGGCAATGGGGCATTAGCTTGTTTTGAATCTGTCTGAATTTACTTCTATATTTTCCTATCTACTGTAAAGGTAAGACCTCTTTTGCTTCCAGGCTCGGTTTCTTTATAGATCCTGGTCCACGCTGAATGATGGCACACCTAGAGCCACATTTCTGCTGCAAAGTTCCTGTGCCATATTGTCCCAGAGGTCTCTACTGTACTGAAGCGAGGTCCCTATCATCATCACCATAAATCATCTTCTCTCTCTCTCTCTCTCTCTGCTGACAAGATGGTACGACGTGGAAACAAGCGAGGAAGAAAAGTTACTTGGTCAGCAACAATATTTCGACACGGTGCAGTGAGTAGATGATGTTAGCAGAGATTGTTTCTTTCATTCAAAACACTTTGGTCAAGAACTAAATCTGTCAACAACTGGTGAAGAATCAGTGATCGGTGAAGTGAGTATCAAGTAGGTATCGTACCGCTTTGCAGGTTTGGATCAGACCTCAATTCACTGTCCCGCTACATGGTAGCAACCGTTTACTTCTCTCATCTGCATCGCTACTTCGCTGGTAGCTAGGAATTTGCTGTAACCGGACTGACACCACTTCCCATGGAGGGTCTCAGTGGGGTTGTTTTGGTCCACACTTGAGCGCAACTTAGCCAGACATAACAATGGCACACGACTCTTTTGTCTGGACACGCAAACTGCTCATCTAAACAGAGAGGCTGACTTTAAAGTAGATGGTGAAGGTGTTAGCATGGTGTAAAAGCTGCTATATACCATAATAAGTGGCCTGTAAATATTGGGGTGTATTGATATTGTACAAGTAGCTCGTCATTCTGCGACAGAGCAGACAGCTGTACTTTAGAATGAGTGGTAATGTGTGAAAGAACAGACTGTTTCCCCCCCCAGTTCCTAGGAGCACTATCGTGTGTGTGTGCGTGTGTGCGTGCATGCGTGTGTTTGTGTGCGGGCGTGCACGCTCACAGACGGGGCCCAGTGTATGTGTGAGGCGGTGTGTGTTGTGTAGGTGGAACCTTCTGGAGTGTTGGAGGAAAACCCATAGGAGGCGACGATATGACTGGGCTGCAGCAACAGGCCACGGAGCCTCCTGGGGCTTATTCATCCTCACTCATAATTTTAGTTTAAACCTCCAACTTCACCCCATCTTTTATTGTTACTTCATCTCTTTGATACTTTCTCTTGTCTCTTCCCTCCCACTTCATACTCCCTTATATTTTCCCTTTCTTCCCATCAGTCTTCACTTCTTCTCTCCCTTTGTTTCCTGCTTCCCCCTCCTTTCATCCTTACCTCCCTCCTGTCTATTTACTTGCCTCGTCTATTCTTATACTTCACTCCTAATCTCCATCCATCTGTCCACTCTCTCTTCTCCTGTCGTTTTTATTATTTCCTCACCCTTGATTCTTTAAATCCTTCCTTCCTGTATATAATGATCCTGTAATGCTTCTCAAACAACAGAAAACAGAATCGTAAAAAAACAAAAAGGAAACTTTAGCATTCTTGCATACTCGGGGCCTCAGGGTGGAGCCAGAGGAAAAGTCGTTTGTGTCCAAATCCCAAAAAAGTTGAATCCCTCATGATGGTCATTTTTAGTTTGCCAGACTCAGCGCTTTAATTCCAGACTTAACTTTCATCAGTTTCATCTGGATCTCGACAGCCTCAGTTGTACTTGGGCTTAGCTGCGCTTTGAAGTAAACGCTAAGGTTAGTGTGCCGACATGCAGACAGCTTTTTCTGAACCCGTACTGCGGCTGCTTCACACTTTACCGAACTACACTGAAGCCTGAAAATGCCTTTAGCTGTCAGGGAGATGTTTTTTGTAGTGTTAAACGCTTTGATAAAGGCATCTATCTCATGTAATATCTCTGATCGTTTTAGGCCAGCTCAGGAAACGCTGTCAATCAATTAGCTGAACTTATTTATGGCAGTATGCAATGAAGTACTTTGAAGCCTCGGGTCTTTCATCCGTTGGATCCATCTAGCTTTACAATGCATAGCAATATTATGACATAAAATAGACTGTTGTTTTCTTTTGGCATCAGGAGTTTAGTAGATAACAAGCCTGCGGCGCTCAGCGCAGGTGTAGATGTGCAGCACAGTGTCCACTCTGGTTCTGACTGCACAGCCACTGGGTCACATCCTCACAAGCTCGTCTATCCAGCAGCGTTGTTCCTAAACATTCTGGTTTTTCCAGCTCTTCTGCCATTCTTTCGCTTTCTTCCTCCCCCTGCTGTCATGTTGTGTGTGTGTGTGTGTGTGTGTGTGTGTGTGTGTGTGTGTGTGTGTGTGTGTGTGTGTGTGTGTGTGTGTGTGTGTGTGTGTGTGTGTGTGTGTGTGTGTGTGTGTGTGTGTGTGTGTGTGTGTGTTTTGCAGTGGCAGGCATGCAGGCAGGCAGATGTCTGACAATATTCTGACGTTCAGTCCTGCTGTCTTCCTATGACTCAAGGATAGTCCACACACACACACACACACACACACTGATGCTTGTTCCCAGTCCCAACGGGCCTAATTGGGACAGCATGCTTAGTACAGCACTATTATTCAGCACTTCTGACAAAAAAAATATTGTGTGTGTGTGTGTGTGTGTGTGTGTGTGTGTGTGTGTGCGTGCGCGCGCACGGTAAAGCTTCCCAGTGACACTTAAAGAAGTCCCTCGAGAGCTTCATGTCGTCTCATGCTCTGACACATCTGTCGCTAGCTGAGGAAAGAACACCTTTCTGGGTTTCACACAAGTCCAGAAAATCTCAGTCACACACACACACACACACACACACACACACACACACACACACGGTATGAAAAGAGAAAAGAGGAACGATATGGAGAGGGGGAAGAAAAAAAAAAGTTTTTTTTTTTTAACACCCATCACGAGCTCACACCGCACAGCCGTGATTATGTTTTCCTCAGACGACTTATCAAAAATACTTCTTCACTCTCCTTTCCTTCCAGCCTCCAGATTGATTGCTTTGCCTTCCCTCAATAACAAACTAAACCCAGTGTGTTTGGCTCGGTGCCAGGCGACTGGAGCAGCGGCCCCCTGCTAGAAAGAAATCAGGACCGTGGCGTTGGCGTGTCGCCCCCCCCCCCCCTCGCCCTCTCCGATCCCTCCCACACTGACTCCCCTCCACTCCCTTCTGTCTCTCCACCCCAATCATTACTCCAATCAGCCGCCCAGCACTGTAGAATGATAATTCCCTTTCCTGCGGCGATTCATTGCATTAGTCATCAGGCAGTTTGTTTAGAATTACGGCCTCACCTTGCGCCAGTCTTGTTTTGGCATATGCTAGGACGCCCGCTCGCCATCCAGGGGGCCTGAGCCGTCAACGATATGCTGTTCGGGGTTATAAAATATCATCTGAAGAGTGTTTTTGGGTTTGTTTGTTGTCGCCAGTCGCTTTCATCGTGCAAAATCTTTCTCTAAAGGCGCTGTGATGAATTTCCGGCCACTAGGCGGCAGAGAAACATCAAAACGAAGTGACAGATGATCGACCACCTCCACTCACAGGGCACAGGTCAGAGGGGAACGGAGCTGAGAGACAGAGACGCTACAGTAAACTCAGATTACCACTGAGGTGGATGGGCTACGAGTCGAGCTCCTCTCCTGTCAGCCCCGAACAGAAACCTGAGGCTGCAGTCGACACAGACTCACCAACACCGGGCAGATGAAGACTGGAAAACGTGTCCTTTTCTGATGAATCTGGATTTCTGTTGACAGCATGAATCCATGGAGCTAACCTGCCTTGTGTCAACAGTCCCGGCTGCTGCTGGTGGTGTGATGTCGTGGGGAAAGTTATCTTGGCAAACTTTGGACCCCTTAATACCAA
Organism: Seriola aureovittata; assembly: GCF_021018895.1. Classification (NCBI taxonomy): domain Eukaryota; kingdom Metazoa; phylum Chordata; class Actinopteri; order Carangiformes; family Carangidae; genus Seriola; species Seriola aureovittata. Next base: position 18,918,127 of record NC_079385.1, on the reverse strand, counting down.
TCAGTCATGGTTTGAATGCTGCAGCCTGTCTGGTGATCGTTGCTGACCACGTGCATCCCTTTATGACAGTTTACCGTCTTCTAATGGCGACTTTCAGCGTGGTAGTACTCCCAGCCTTCTCAAACTGCCGGCGAGACTGACCCAGACAGTGAATGCACCGTAAAACTAAAACAAAGAACTGAAACAGGTTTAAAATCTCTGCAACGATGCCGATGATTCTCTGTTGGTTTGTCAGAACGATTGAACCCTGAAATATTACATGCACTCATTTAATTTAGTGTTTGAATCAATCAAATATTAATTAATGCGTCTTTACCAGAAACTTAGTCTTTACACATAACATATGTAGATATATACAACTCTACAAGTATGAGCCGAAACTCTAATGACCACCCACAAATGAAGCAAACAACATTGATTATGTTCTATCAATGGCACATGTCCATGTCTGGGATATATCACTCAGTTCTAGTTGTCGATGAGTTGGATGCCGCAGTTTTAATAAGAACCAAATTTGTTATGGCCAGACGACTGGACAGCACCGTCTCCGAAATGCCAAATGTGTGTGACAAATGAGTATCTAACAACAGCGGCCAGAGAAGAGACAAACCATGACCCGGCCACAGGGTGTTCGGGGACGTGCTGGAACAAGTCTGACCTGCGGTGACTTCACCTCACACCTTACAGGACTCAAAGGATCTGCTGCTAACGGCTGGTGTCAAATAATACCTGCTCACCACAGGCAGTGTGTAACATCTCTTCTAAGAAAATAAAAAGTCTCCTGGAAGATGTGCGTCATCATATAACTTACTTCATATTTGAGCGTGTTTCACCTTCTTCACCACACACATGACATAATCTGAATGATGATGTATTACTTTAAAAACAAAAACAAAACAAAAAAACGTATGCATTTTGGCTTTAATAACACGATTACATCCCTGCCTGACTGAATCGTGCTGAATTTCCTTTCACAGTTTTCACGGATTCTTTACAGCAGCAAATCAAAGTATCACTAGAGTATGTGCACTCATGGGGGACAAATGTGCATATGTCTGCTATTACAGAAGAGCAAGAGAAAAAGTTCAGTCAACATGTACAACAGCAGTTGGTGTGAAAATAAAAAATCTCAAAGTGCTGTCACAAGCACTAAATACCTGCGCTGTGCCACAGACACTCACTTTCAAACTTTGATGAAGTTTTTTTTCCCCCCTCTTGTTTGGTCCTCCATCTGCTTGGCTTGAATAACTGCACAACACTTTGAGTTTTCCTCCTTCGCCCCATACCTCCGATTTATTTTCTTTCTGTTTTTTCTCTCCTCCTTGCTTGTCATTATGTTTTTCCGTCTTAAAGCAGGCGCACCAAGCAAATACAGCGTGTTTGAATGTGTTCTGACACCTCGTCTTCACAAGGCCTGATTTCCCGGGGGAAAATGGGCGTTTGGCGTGTTTACATTTTGTTCCCATTTCTGTGTGTCGCATCAAAAACGTTCCCTCTCCTTTCTCTTTCCCACCTTGCCGCAAACTAGACGCTCACCGAGGGAAAACGGATGCTGACCCGTCTCTCACACCTAAAGAGGAAGGAAAATACTGGAGAGCCGACAAACAAGAATTGCCTTGGGAGACAACAGAAACCCCAATTCGCCCACTGGAGTGTACAGGCCGCGCCATGTGAGTTTACTTGAGTGATTTCTTTTCATAGATCCCCCCCTTATAATGCATGCAAGCATGTGTTGTTTTGCGCAGAGGACGAATGCTTTTGGTATTTAAACATTTCATCGGAGGTTACGAGAATTTAAAGATCAAAAACTTTTAAAAGTCGCTCTCCGGAGTCCACACCCCGGCTTCTCCTCAGGGAGAGCTTCGGAGGCGTGACGGCTTCCATTTCCGTTTTACCTCCGATCCGACAAGTAAAACGGACGGGGAAATGAAACGTGGTACATCGGATTCAAACATCAGTTTTGGACAGAAACTGATTTGTCTCCACAGTGGAGTGTGATTTCTGACAGGATGCCACATTTTAACAAGCTGACTGAATCCTTATCCAATTATCCAAAACAGCTTAATCTTGTCTTTTTATTTCATAAACTTTCAAGATGTTATTAATACAGTATAAATAGCACAGACAATTAAAAGTCTTATACTTTCGGTGATACGTCAATAATGTTAACACTGGGCTCCCTTTCATTAGCTGCCAGTTAAACATATACATTGATTGTCCTACTGATCTGACCATTCAGTGCCAGTGCCGCGTTGGTGAGGAAATATCAGACTAATATTTTTCTTTTGTTGTGATAGGTTACGTGCTTTACAACTTTCAGATTCACAGCCAAGAACTAAGGGCTTAAAGTTCCAAGATTTTTATATTGAAATTGGATTTTGAAAGGTTGCAATATTCACTGCAAGTAAATATGATGCCATGATAAATGTGAAGAGATGAAAGTTTAAGCCACTTTATTAGCCTTATAGTGAGTCATCTGTGGCTATTTAACATCCATGACGCGACCGGACTACAAAATAAAAGTCTTTGTTGTTTTCTGGCTTATATAGTCTCTGCATGCTGGTGTTAGTCCTGTTGTTCAGCTGCTCTCGGGCCAAGATGGCTTCCTTGATAAAGAAACACCACACCGTGTCTTGGTGTCTGAAAAGAGAGACAGCGGACTGTATTGTTTTGCTGTTTCGGCCAATGGAGAAACTGCATCTGAAAACATTTTCGCTCTGGCTTCAGCGTTCAGCTATGAGAGCAGCTACTTGCAAAACTGATTGCTGTGACACACCAGAGGCCCACAGTCATTTATCAAAAACACACTTCACACTTCACACTCACCGTCTCCAGATCTTCAGGTGTGAAGATTTGCTTGTTCTCTGTTTTATATTGTTGTAAATTAAATATATTTGGATCGGTTGCTCAAGAGAGAAAATGCCACTTCAAACTGCTTGCATTTTTCTCTTTAGATGAGTTTTGTCAGGCTGTTGGTTGATAAGTCCAGTAATCCAGATTGACTTACAACTAGTGGATGGATTGCCGTGTCATTTTATACAAAGATTCACGGTCTCCAGAGGAAAGATCCGAACGACTTTGGTGTTCCCTTGGTTTTTCTTGTGGCGCCACTGGCGGCTCAAAGGTTTCACTTATCTGGTGAAACATCTCAACATCTCTGCAATGGATTGGCACCGAAGCATTTATGCTTTCCAGAGGATGAACCTTAATGACTCTGGTTTCCTCTCGAGCCAGCGTTTGTAAAGCCCGGTGCTCCGGCACAAAGTTAACTTTTCCACTGAAGCTCTCTCTGTCACATCTCTCCCATCCAATCATACTATTATCTCCCAGGTTTTGTCTCCCGCTATGATGTGTCCTCCCTCTCTCTGTCATCCTCTCCCTCACTGTCGAACCCATCATACATATTTCAATGAAATATGTTATATCCCCTTCTCCGTCTGAGCTCCTCTCCTTCCATCTGACAGGTACATGAGTGTGTGAATAGTATGGCTGGAATTAGCCCGTGTCATTTGTATTGGTCTGATGGTAAAACTCCCCGCCTCACCCCGTAACATGTACGAGTGTGAATGTGTGTATGTATATATATATATATATATATATATATATATATATATATATATATATATATATATATATATATGGTGGAAGCAGTGAAGTGAGGTGAAGGAGAGACGGGCTGCTGGCTGTCGGTCTGATCAGTGATCTGGAAGCTTTGAAGTTACACGGCACAGCTCATCATGAGGAGGACTTTAACCTCGCAGTGCGTCGGACACCTCTGTGTGTTTGTTAGGGACCAATGGCGTCACAGAACATTTCAAACAATAAGAGGAAAACGCCTCGGACCTATCCAAGCAGCTCAAAGACAAGACGCCCGGATCAGTCCACAGAACTCAGGGTTCAGAGAGTTTCACTTGTCAACGTTATATTAACAACTCATCCTGAAATGTTACTGTCATTGTTTGTGAACTGAGACAGCTGGGATCTGTTGTAGCAACGCTCCACACTCAAGCTATCTCATTCACTGTACGGAGGTGTGTGTGTGTGTGTGTGTGTGTGTGCGCTGTTGTATTGGATTTGGTATTAAGAATTGTGGAATTCACCGACTACCATATTTCTGCTGTTGTGACATCCCTTGTGGGTGTGTTTGTTTATGGCTGACAGCCTCAGTCGGCTTCACTCCACGTCCTTCAGTCATTTACCTTTTCTAAGTTTTTCCCTTGACTGTATGTATCTGTGTTGTCCGTCAGGTCTGGCTGATAAGGGACCTTGAAGACCAACGTACTTTGACAGTCTGTGTTTCCCTCAGGTATTTACTCGCATTAGTAAAACCACTATGAGAAAAGGACAATAAGCCCCGCAATATCTATTAGAAATAATGATTATATTAAGACATTATTGGTGATCATGTAGCTTAGAATCAAGGGCGCCCACAGGTTCAGGACTTTGGCGTTGTGACCCGCCAATGTGCCCCAGGATTAATCTCAGAGGTCACAAAGGTGTATGAATTATTTCTTTTCATTTAATACTGGATACTTCCACATCTTTAGGCCTCTAAAAGTACTTCAAATGAAACAATATGAGATGGAAATACTCTGGTCACAGCTCATGTCTAAGGAAATAACGTAATGAGATGTCACCGGTGGACATTGATTAGTTCAAAGAGGCCAAAACAATCACAAACCGCTGCCATAGACAACCAGTGGTAGAAAACCCCTCCAATCATTTACATAGAAGTCTGTCAGATAAAGTTGAGTTAAGTACACAAAGAGAGAGAGAATACACCTTTGTTTCGCTGTCGGGGAAATCCTGGCGTCTCATCTTTAGGGGAATTTTCAGACAAGGTAAAGAAAGAAAGAAATGCAAGAAGGTGAAGAACAGAAAGAAGGGAAGAAGAAAAGATAGAAGGAAGAAGGAAATAAAGAAGTACAGACACAAAGATGGAAGGGAAAATGTCGGATCAGGAAAGACTGACGACAAACAACCTGTTTATTGTTTTGATTGTAAAGATGAAAATGCTTCATCTTTGTACTGAAGTACTTTTCTAAGTGCTAGTGCTTTTCTAACCATCATCTACCACCAAGGAGACGAGCCGTGTCGTTTTGATCAGGAATAACACGGCGATCAATCAAGCTTTATCTTACCTGTCAACTCAGAGGTGGACGACACTGACAGCCTGATGTCTGACTGATATATATGATATATAGCCTGATATATTGACACACTGAATATTACCCTCCTCCTCCCTGTCCTCTTTCCCTTCTCCCACCAGTGATATAATGCCCCCCCCCCCCCCCCCCCCCCCCCCCCCCCTCATTAGCCTTTTATTCCAGCGGATTTATTTCATTCCTCCTCTGCCTCCTTCCCTCTCTCTGTCACCCCCTCTAATTTGAAGTGCAATAGTTTCCCTCTGGCATGAAAATATTGCGTCATTCATCATGTCTCTCTAATTCGTCTTAGATATCCTCCACCCTCCACCTCCAACCCTCCCCCTCCCTCCGATCACCCACCACCCCGCTGCACCACTTAGCTGTGATATTGCCCAGAGTCAACGAATACAAGGAGAGTAATATCCATCCGTGCAGTGATTCTTGATACATTTCAACAGACATGCAGTTCAGGAATGTGCTATTATCACTCTCTCACCTCTTTTCTCACACACACACACACACACACACACACACACACACACAAGCTGAGTGTGCTCTGGCAGTCGTCTGGCTGGTCTCATTGCGAGGCGAGGGGTGTGGGCCATTTTTGCGGCTCAATGCTCAGCGCTAAGCTGTTTGCCGCGGTGACTGGCCAGAGGTGTATTGGGCTAAATTGAACCGGCCGCTGATTAGATGGCTACTTATCGATAAGGCCGAAGTGGAATTTCAGCCTCGGCTCGTGTGTCCCGGAGAGTCGAAATGTAGCTGCGGGCTCGTAGTTTGCTGAGAAAAATATTGTGGGTGATTGAAGAGACGGGGCCTCGGCTCTGTCTGACAGAGTTTCAAGAACCCTCCTGTCTGTTTGGACTCCCTGCACCTCGTCGTCTCCTTCGCTGTCATCTTAATGAAAAGCCATAGCTCATAATTCCCTCACTGGATCTCTTCACAGGGGTCAATCCCATCATCAGTCTGCATAATTTATGTTCAGCCTCTTGGTTTTATAATTTTACTTTTCCTACTTTCATAGAACATAATCCTCTAGCCTTAGGACTGCAACTGTTATTTTCATTACTGAGTTATCTGTAATTTATGATTTTTTAAATGAATCTATAGTTTGTTTCCTTTTTTCGTGAGTTGATTGTTTGGTTTAGAAAATGTAAAAAACAAAAATCAGTCAAACCAGTCGAACACTCAGTTCACACTCATACAGAATAAATAAAAGCAGCAGATTTCTACATTTCAGAAGCTGAAGTCTTTGATATTTTTTGCTTGATAAATTTGATAAATAACTATCAGTATTTTAATCCAATACTTTTTTGTTTGTTGAACGGAACAGAAATTGATTGATTTTTGCATTTAAGGACAAATTTACTTCAATCTGACTTCAGTCAATTTAAATCCTTGTATTTACCCCAAATAAAGAGAGAATTAGGCTTTTATTTATTTATATATTTATTTTTGAAAATTAAAATAATCAAAAATGTCCACTTCACATCTTATTTAAGGCTTTCAGCTGTAATTCATTGTCTTCAACTACGTGCGATGCTTGTTCGTGCGAAGAATGTTTTGTCACACTAACTGTTGGCGAAGTTTTAAAAGTGTCTCTGGAAGGCTTTTATTCTGAAACATCTACAGGGAAGTGATGTGACAGCAGATCAACTACACCTACAAACTTTAGTCTGAGACTTTTTAATAAGTAGACTTTATCAATAGACTCTTATGTTTCATAAACATTAACAAATTTAAAGAGCAGTGGAATAAATGTGAAAGTATTAGAAAAATTAAACAAATATTGAGCTCCAGGCAGGTTGATATATAAGTACTTTTCATTCTGTCGGTGCCCGTGTGTCTGAAATCAGGCCACACAGCGATGTTTATATCGATGTGTGAGGTTTATCTACAATTCATCTGTCTCAGACGACACCATGGCTCGGTGTTGTTCCCATTCACGGCTCTTGCTATCATTAGCCGTGACAGAATAAAGCTGTATTGAGCGGCATCCTGTACCTCGCTCTTATTAAATTGTGTGTGTGTGTGTGTGTGTGTGTGAGTGTGTGTGTGTGTGTGTGTGTGGTACACGGCGCTGCAGCAGGCTGTCTGTGATACTGCTGACAGCAGCAGTTTAGGAGTCTGGACTGGTCCGTCTGACTGCATACTGTTATTATTGTGATCACTATCAAACTCCATTCAGGGACGATGTGATGTGAATTTTTTGGCTGACTTTATTTGGGTAGATGTGACGGCTGAAGTGTTTCTGCCTGTGGTTTTCTGGTGGACGAGTTTCCTGGCTGACAGTGCGGACGTTAACTCCACCGACACACACACACACACTAACACACACACACACACACACACACACCGGCGCACTGTGGAGTGTGTCGGTGTAAAAATGACAACTCAGGCAGACTCTTAAGAGTCCTGAGCTGGGAGGAGACTTCAAGTTTATTAAACCCCACACATGACGACTAGTGTGCACTGAGCTTTTAGTCTTGGCAGTCAGGAGAAATGAGGTCGTTAGCCTCAGTAGATACAGAGAACTGCATCTGCACCTATTTCTTTATAATCAATCGGTCTTCAGATTATTTTTTGAATTTTCTATTTGATTGATAGATTATCCAAACTGTCGCAGCTCTACAAAGGAGAACAGTTAGACAACATCCTGAAATCCGTAGAAAACACAAATTGTACATTCTTGCATCAAATAAGAAAAACAGGACGAAACTGTCAAAGAAAAGTCAGCAACAAGTAAAGTCGGAGAGAGAGAGAAAGAGGCTGAGCTGTGGCTGAAAATAATTCTCGCTCACGTCACACTGGTTGATTATTGTGAAAATCAAACATGTCTGAAATAATCTTTATGAACTCAACAGGCAGCAACTGAATCACAAGGCAAATTACTACAATCAGTAAACCCCACACCCACACACACACACACACACACACACACACACACACACACACACACACCACGAGGATTTTATTTCTGGACTGTCAGAACCAGCTGATCAAGTCTGCAACAGGCACCAACAGTTCAGCTTGATCTGATCAGTCAGCGACTCCCAGTTGTCAATAGCTGGGTGAACCTTCCTGTGGAGGCCCAGCAGTCATGTTGTGGTGTTTTGACCTATCAATAGGCCCCCGAAGCATAGATAAAGTATAATCAATTTCCACAAACTCTTATTTTCCACAAGCCTCTCCTCTTCTTTATGCTTTTGTCTCCTTTACATTAATAAAGTAGAGACATTTGCCTCTTTTTCAGAGCAAAGCTTCATCTTTTTGCCTCGGTTTTTGTCTTTCTGTATAATTCTTTCCACGTACCCGCTGCCTCCGAATTTCATTTTGAGTTCAGTGTGAAAAAGCTTTTTATAGAGGAAGCCAATGATGTATTTTCTATAGCTGCACAGTCTCTAATTATACTAATATTCTTTTATCACCTTCCACTCAATATTCAGACTTAAAATGAACTGAGTGGTGATTTGTGCGGTCTTAACTAGATGGTAGGGATAATTTCAGACAGGACAAACTGCATCAGACAGGTTTCTTTACAGCCCTGCTCATTGTCCTTGCCCTGTTTTGAACTGACTGAAGTGACTCTCTAAGCAGTATGGTTATATATATATAACCAATAGGAAAGTGGAAAAATTAAGAGCCAGGCTGTAAGTAAACAGACTTAACAAAACCATCACCTGGATAACCTCCTCCTGCTGAGCCTACAGTCACTTATAGATGGGTTCATTGACAGCAGACTTATGTTAAAGCAGCTTTATGGATCTGCTCCGATAAGTCACTTCCATTTATTTGAGGAAGGAGGCCAGTCTGTCTGAGCGCACAATGTGACAGTCCTTGTATTGATGCATTGACAGTAGCTCAGGGGTTCCAGCAAGTTGGCAGCTCGTCAGACAGAAAAGAACAGCCGCTCATGGGGCCAGTTACGATTAGTTTTAAACCATAAGATAATTCTTACAAACAGATCATCAACTCTTCCAGTTTTTTTTTTGCAGTGTTTTATTAAGATTTAGATTAGAGATGATAGGAATTGAATTGAGGTTAAAAGTTAAGGTTAGCCGTGGTTGAGGTAGATGCTCAGTGTTATAAGCAGGCAGAAATTGTCAATGGGAGTTCTTCATGTGTGTAGTAACACATTAGTCACAGCAGTGATGATGCGTGCTGCCTTTTTCTAACTCTCGACAGAAATAAAAACCCGTCCGTCCTGTAATGGCATGTGTTAGTCTAATCATGAGGAGTAGTAACACTGATGGAGTCTAGTGGTTCGGCTGTGTGGGAGAGGGACACTGTTAGCTTAGTGCGGCTATTTCAGGGCCCTTCCATGCTAAACCATCAGCACCCACACACGCACACGAGTGCCAGCACTCACATGCAGAAGCCTGAGCGCTGAACTCCATTAATACACAGATGCATGTAGAAGCCTTTCGCTGTATATCAGTTTGCATGAGAAGCTTCTGTGGCTTTGTTCATAGACATAAAAACATTAGCAGCACACTGACTCTTTTGTGTAATATCAAAGCACTAATTTAAGTATTTTATTAAGTTTTTTCTTTTCATCCTCTGTCAAGAAGTTGAGAAGAATATGATAAGTCATTGTCTTTGCTATTAGTATATAACATTTAGCAAATAATATGAGAACATATAGGGACAAAAACAGACTTAAATTAATTGCTCTTTGTAATCCAACCTCTCATGTCTCTCCTGTCTTTCTATCTCGCCCACTCGCCTCCTTACATCGCTGCTGGTCTCACTCCAGTGCATCAATGGAAACGTGACGCCTCTGACAGGAATACTTGTAATTATCCTCCCACACTCCTGTCTCTTGAAGGTGATTGGACGGCAGGTCCCGTTCCGACACGCTAGCCACCGCCCACGCCAGATCCGTCAATCTCCTGCGCCCCCCCACCCCCAATCCACCAACACAGAGGGCCCCCCCCCCCAACCCTAAACGCACTTTCCGCCAAACACTTCAGCAGGCACCTCCCACTTGGGAACCTGCACGAACCACCACGTCTCATGTTAAATGCAGTTTAGGTGAGCTGACAGGTGAAACACACACACACACACTGTACACACACATTCAGTTACACAGCAAAGCCTGGAAGTGACGCACATTCAGTCACAAAGGTGACTAATTGTCATCACTTGTCAGTCAAGCTCTCTCACACACTGGCACACTGGGATGAACTAGAGCAGCACTGTACCTGGTCCACACTGGTCTAAACAGTAAATAATTCCACTTCCTGTTTCACTGTTTCTGTTTCTTCTCATTGGACCCCAGACAATAAAAACATTACATTATGTGTTACAGTTTGTGTTATGCTACGTTGATGTGGCCATAAATAAAGTAAACGTTTTAGACCACTAGGCTTGTGCAATAATGTATTTATTTATTTATAATATCCCCATAATAACTTACATCACGATATCGCCCGAGCCGATAGACCACGTGTTACCACATATCAGATCATCATCAGTTCTGACATTTCATAGTTTTTGCTGGGATGTTCAAATGTACATCTTCGGTGCCTCTTTTGCTCTTCTACTTCTACCTCAGCTGCTTTATATTTCCTAAAATGTTTTGATGATTGATTGAAAATTCCCAGTAAACAAGCCCGGAGTAAATTTCACCTGTGGGTTGTACATGTAGGTAGAGACACAGAGGATTTAGAGGAGAAATGATTAGTTATGAAGTCAATGATTTATGAATGCAACATGTATTGTAGTTGTATTACACTCTGCTCTTCTGATGCTACTCTCAGTGGAGAAATTGGTAAGCTATTATGTTTTGCTAAGCTTTTCCCCCTGTATTACATCCTGTTGAACGTCGGTGAAAGAAGAAGTCCTGGAAGGACTCTTCAAACCTTCAGCTGACAGCTGAGACTTTTAAATTGATATATTCTCTCTGCTTATAAATTTTGTACCGGAAACATCTTGATTTGACATAATCTTTTAAAATATTCATAAGGATAAAAAAAAAAAAAATAGACCCAGGAATTCAAAATACAGTCAACAGTTTTAGGGGGATTATTCTTTTAAATCCTTAAGATAATTACCTTTTGGCTGAGTGCTCTCAGAATATCTTGAAGTTTAATACATGCCCCTCTCAACAAACTGAGCAGTTCAACTTTGACCCACCAGAAAATGTCACTGATTGTCGTTACACAAAGCAGCACTAATTGTTTTGAGACCGCGCTCTGATGAAAAGCCACGACCTTGAGTGTTTGACGTGGTTGCAGTGACTGAAAGAGCACATATTCTTTGTTGCTGTGAGGAATGAATTCATTTCCATAGCTCATGGTAAATGGGCAGGCACAGGCATGTTAATTAAAGGTTTGCCAATGCTCTTGAACTTATTACCTAGCTTCCTGCTAATGAGCGAAATGATGCCAAATTAATAAAAAAAAAAAAAAAAAAAGCTGGAGAGAAAACAAGTTTTATCAAGGAGGAAAAAAAAACCCTCACTGACAGCTCTTTCACTACTTCACCTTTATAGAGAAATAACTCTTTTTCTTCCTCGCTGCCCATATCTGTGCTGTAATGGCAAGTAATTTAAGGGAAATTAACATTTTGACATGCTCCTCGGGGGTTGAGGAAGAGTGCAGAGGAGAGGATAAGAGAAAAGAGGAGGAGGGGGGAATATGGAAAGGAGACGGAAAAAGAGAATGAATTAGTGTTTAATTCAGTATGTTTGAATCTTTGGTGCAAGGGTTAAGTGCGGTTGAGTTAAACTGTCGTCTGCGGTCCCATTGGCCGAGAACCCTCAACTGTCTAATGGATTTTAAAGCCAGTGGGGAGCGCCAAGGCAGATGGTCCAGACAGAAGACATCATGACCACTGAGCACAGCGAACAGATAATTAAAAAACAGATATTCACGTTTAATTGTTGTCCAGATCAATTTAAGAACATTTTGAATAAGCTCTCGAATGTCCACCCAGGCACATGTCAGTCCCTGTGGCTAAGTGTTGCTTTTAGCATGTGCCGCTCAAATTTTAGCAGCGCGGGCCTATTATGAAAATTCAAGTGTAATGGGCCGTGAGGCTGCATCTGACAAACTACCGGTGTCTCTGGGGTTTTTCCCATTTTTGTTTTATGAATTTATTTTAACAAGCCATTTCTGTGGCCCAACATTTTTGTTTTCTTGTATTGTTTAGTAGTTTTTAGAAAGTCCTGGTACCCAAAAAATGAAAGACACTGTTTCTTATATTATTCTCTACTTATATTTAATGGCATTTTCCCTTTATTAGACAGCAGGGAAGTGAGAGACTCTATTTAGCTCTCGAGGAATTACAATTACAAGGAATTAAATTGGCCAAATTGACAACTGGCCACCATCCTGCAACTTCCTGGCACGCTACGCTTTAAGAAGATGGCACTAGAGCCACCAACACACCAGGTGAACATAGTGCCCGCCATGTCAACGATCTAATCTCTTTGTCACAGTTCAGGGAATTAGCCTTGGCCCACTAAATGAGTTGATGCTTCACTGCAACAACACCCTGGATTTGTGATTAATGGAAAGAGAACCTCCAACCCTCCTCCACCCCCCCCCCCCCACCCCCCACCCCGATCAATTTAGAAATCTACACTTTCAAACTGCCAATGGAAACCCATTGTTATCAGTCTAGCTAAGGCCTCTTGCTTTCATTTAAGACTTGGGAGCAGCTGATCTGGCCTCTTGCAAGTAAATTACACTTTGCAGCAGCCAAAACACAGCTCTCGCTTTAAATTTAGACTTTGCAAAAAAGCCAGTAGGAGCCTCTTGTTTTTTTAAATCTAACCTTTGAAGCAGCATATGCAATTCCACTGTCATTTTAAAAACAATTATACAGCAACTTATAGGAACCTAAGGACTTAAAATGTCCCCAAAGGCGCTAACTTCCCTAAGATATCACCTTCAACTGCATGAAGATCTTACATTTTACATTTTGTTTTGAAACAGCTTTATGGTATTTTTCCTCTTTCTACTACTTATTTATCATCCATTATTCTTTTCCTTCTCTCATTCTCTTTGTCTCTTGCTTCCTTTCCCCCTCAGGGCCATGTGGATTAGCGCTGAAAGCTAATGAAATGTAATTACCGCCTTTGTCGATAACAATCGATCGGCTCGGGCCTCGCAGACCCCTTCCCAGAGAGGGTCCCGGTGGAGCCGGAGTTGGGGCCGCAATGGCTACCGCAGTTCTGCCCCCTCCCCCAATGCCCAGGCTTTATTTCCTGTTTGGCTGCCATGAGCCGGAGGAGATAGCATTGACAGGGCAGTATGAAGTGGAGTCAGATCTGTCGGGTGGTCCCTCAGCGCAGCCCCGCAAGGGTGAATGAGATTCCTTATCAAATCAGCCAGGATTAGAGAAAGGGTCTCAGGGAAAACGTCAATTCCTACATCAGGCACGAGAAGATCAGGTTTTGGCATGTTCGTGTGCAAACTCGTGTGTAACAGACTTAATAAGAAAAAGTGTGTTGCTGAATTTGCTTAACTTCTTCCCTCTGCATCACCTCATGTGAACCAGTATTCATTTAGCAAACTTTGTCTGTTTTTTATGGTAATTTTTATTTCTAATTATGATTTCTGTTTCAATTTACTTTAAGTTTTTAGATGAAGTTGGCTACTATGAAATACATGTCTTTTCTGTTGAAATGTGTGGCATTGTGATTACTTTTAATTTCTGCAACAATGAAATTGGCAATAATTTCTTCCCTCATGACCTTCACCGAATATTTTGGTTCTATATAAGTTTGCTTTGTAATATTAAAAAACTAAACTTTGGTTCAACCATACAAAGGCTTGACAGATTTGACAAGGCATTTCGTCTTACACAGAAAATCTTTTGTCTATAATTTAAAATTGAATCAATGAGAAACCAGTCCTAAGAACATCGGAGCACTACGACAATTCCTATAAAGAGAGGTTTCATCTTTTTTTCTGGTCCATATTGAGAATGTGATTTATAATTTAATGTCAATAGCCTCGTTTAAACTTGTAATTTGATCTGATTCATTCACCTTAAATCTCTGCGTTAACAGACAGCCGTGCAATATAGTCAGCACTGTTTTTGTATCCGAGTTGTTTAAATACAAATAAGAGTAACATTTGAAGTTTTGCAGCACAAACAACAATGAGAAAGGAGAGTAACGGTCTCGACCTACAAAACGATATCACCGAGTGAACGAGCAGAAGGTATCGGTCATCAGAGCCGTACCTTGGTAAATGTGTCTGTGGTGTCTCCTGTTGAAAGTCAAGAGGTCTGGGAGGAAGTGTCAACATGTTGTGTCAAGTGCACCAAAAGTATCATGTGCTGACGTTGTAAAGAGAGCATGTGGCAGTGTTGCTAACAGTCTTCTCGTGCACGCCAGGTAAATCACAGAGGTCAAAGCGACGTTTCGAGTGTGCCTCAGGTTTCTTATAGTGATTGTAAAGAGCGGATTTCAGCGTGATGCCCTGTATATTTTAAAGTGTTCTCTTGCACGGCAGGTAAAGCACACAGGTAAACATGGTGTTTTGAGTGTACCACAGGTGTCTTACTGTGACATTGTAAAGAGAGGATGTCACAGTGATGCTCTGTGTGTAGCAGGAACCGAGGCAGATCAGGCTTCTGTAAAACACGTCCGTGCATCCTACTTAAATACGGCAAATGCAGAAACCACCAGCGTGCAAACGTCACCAGAGCAGACCTCGATAAAGGTGATATGATGAACAAAGAGACCAGAAAAAAGGTTTCCCTAACAATAAACATTTGGCTACTGATGAAGGTCCTGCATGCAGGTATCATGCAGACGAGACACAGCCTTCTCGGTACGACAGCTGTCAACTACTAACTACAAGCTTTATGAAAAAAATAAAGTCTTAGGTCTACTTTTAAACATGTAGAGGGTCTTGCCTCCTGCCCCCGAACTGGAAGACGGGTGCACAGAAGAGGAGCCTGTTAGCTGAAGGCTCTGCATCGCATTCTCCTTATGGAGACTCTTGGAACCACAAGTAATCCTGCATTCTGGGAACGCAGTGTTCTAGTGGGGTAATAGGGTAGTATGAGCTCTTTGAGATAAGATGTGTGCCTGACCATTGAGGGCTTTGTAAGTGAGGACGGGGGGATTTTAAATTCTACTCTGGATTTTACAGGCAGCCGGTGCAGTGAAGCTAACATGAGAGAGATATGATCTCTTTCCTAGTTCCTGTCAGTACTCGTGCCGAAGCATTTTGGTTCGGCTGTAGAGTCTTTAGAGACTTGTTTGAGGCAGCCTGATAATAAGGAATTGCAATAATCCAGCCGAAAAGTAACAAAAGCTTGGACCAGTTTTCTAGTATCTTTTAGAGACGGCGCGTGCCTGATTTTCGCAGTGTTATGTAGGTTAAAGAAGTCAGTCCTTGACATTTTTTTTATCAGGGAGTTGAAAGACATAACCTGATCAAAGATAAGTCTGAGATTCCTTACGGTGGTGCTGGAGGCCAGGGCAAATACCATCCAGAGTAACACTTAATACTTTACACTTGTGAAAATAACAATGAATCAAACATACTATACAACCTGGATCAATTGCAGCTGAAGCAGCTCAGCATCATAATACCACCCTCTGTTGCATTATCCTTTTTCTTTTTTCATAAGCCTGACATTAACTCTTGTCAAAGTATTTACCTTTGCTAATTCTTTTTGGATGGAAATATTAATAAATGCATTCACTATATGGTAGACACGATACGCTGTTGTTTACTACATGGACACTTGAATTCAGATTTTTCTCGGCACACATTATGATGATGAACCAAGTTTGTGATCGGTCTCGCTCTGAGACTTTAATCGGTTTTGTCAAACCTGAAACCCGCCCATAGCTGCTGCTTCAATTTAGAGCGATTGAGTTGCTTCCTTTCATTGAGCACAAAAGGGTTTAAACCCAAAAAATTGCAGCTTACAGCTATAGTATTGTGTTTGTATTTTCCCTTGTGGAGCTCTAGTACAGAAAAACCACAGTGAGTTTGATTCATTTTATACGCTTCTACTTGTACCAGACTTAGTCTTTGCAGATGCAGAAATTGACCTTACAATGCTGGAAAGGTCTCACGCCTCCAAGTGCTGCTTAATGGAGAAAAGCAGGTTAAAATCTTGAACTTTCCAGTGTGAAGGAACTTCTCATTTTGGCTTCAGCTGAAAGAATATAACAGATGTTTGTTTGTAGTTCTAGAGTATTCAAAGTACTTGGATTCACTGCAGTTTTCCTGTTGTTGTCTGTTTTATAACCTTGAGTGTTTACAGTCATCAACGAAAGACATAATGTTCCTTCCTCTGCGTGTCTGTCTGTTCAATTGTTTGTTTGTAATCACATTTTCTCAAAAAATGAATGGATTGGATTTGCATGAATTTTGATGTGTATATTCACACTAAAAGCCTAATGGTTTTATTGACCCCGTGACCTTTCCTCTCGTGCAACCGTTGGTCTTAATCACCAAAGAAAGGAAGCAAGAAGGCACCTACTGACTTTGTGCACCCTGTGAACACTGGCGTAGCATCACCAGCAGACCAAACAATGCCAACATAAACTCTACAACTAGTCCATAATGCTTAACCATGAGATTAAAGATTTTAGGTTTCAAGTTTTTGGTTTAAGCCTGCACACTGCTGAGTTCTGTGGGAAACTATTTCTGTGCGGTAAATGGCAGCAAGCATGCGAGAGGTGGACAAACCGAGTTGTATCTCTCCCACACACTCACACACACATCACTGTGTTGGTATGGGGAAGGGGCCAAGTGTGTGGGAGAGATGGAGGGAAGGATCGATAGAGCAGCGAAAGAGTGCTGTAAACCATGAAAGAAGACAAAAGCCTCCTGTTTTCCCACAGTGCACCAGACTCTGTTAGCCTGGGAGCTACAGCGCTGCCTACCACCAACACTCTCTCACACTCTCATACAAACAGAAACACTTGCATACAATCACCCGGCTCAAGTAGAGTAATAGAGAAAAAAATAGCATGTACACAGGAAATATCAATAAGCATCTCTGGGAATGAACGCACTTTAGCTGAGGGAGGAATAGTTTTATTCTGCACTCTCTCAGACCGGCATCCACGGGGGATTGATCTTTATTCTTTATGTCCTACGGCTGTGTGCGTAGGTTTTTAATGTGCACTTCTTTGTGTGTCTGTATTTTAATCCTTATGACTGGACGCATTGTGCCACAAATGGCACCCTTTCTTCTCAATGTGATTAATGAGTCAAACTGGAACACACATCCTGACGAAGCTACTGCTATTTACTCTTTCTGGCAGTAGCAGTCTGCAATGTTCATCAAGAGTAAACATCCATAAATCTGATTTAGAAAAATCCTCGTTCAAACCCTCCACCCCCCCGTTTACATGATTAGGTGTAAGTAACTCATTGGCTCCTGTTTGAAAGACCTTAGACATGATGAGAGCTTTAGTAGCAAAACTCTACACACATATCGCAGATGTGGAAATAAGCCGATGGATTGTCAATCGCTTTTGGCCAGACTGAAAAAGTGTAACTGCTGTTGGATGGATTGCAATGAAATTTTGAATTCCATGGTCCCCAGAGGATGAATGCTTCTGACTTTGGTGACCCCCTGACCTTCCTTTCAGCATACACGAGGTTAACATTTTTAGTTTTAGTGAAATGTCTTGACAACTATTTGATGGATTGCAATGAAATTTGGTTTAGACAGTCAGGTCCCCCGAGGATGAACTGCAGTAACTTTAGTACTCCTCTGACTTTTGATATAGCTTCATCATCAGGTATGAATTTATTAAAATATTTTGTTTTTATAACCTATGTGGTTCATGAATTGTGCTTTGTGTTTAGTGCTGATTGGTTGCAATGAATGGAATGAATGAATGAATGAATGCAAAGAATGCGGATGGATTGCATGAAATTTTGGATGTCATGGTCCCCAGAGGATGAATGCTACTGACTTTTTCCAGCTTCATCGTGAGGTTAAAATTTTCTTTTGTTTTTAGTGAAATGTCTTGAGAACTATTTGATGGATAACAATGAAATTTGGTTTACACATTCATGTTCCCCTGAGGATGAACTGCAGTAACTTTGATAATCCTCTGACTTTTGATATAGCTTTGTCATCAGGTTTGAATTCACCACAATATTTAGTTTTATAACCTATGTAGTTCATGAACTGGGTTTTGTGTTAAGTGCTGATTAGCAGCTGTTACAGCGCTAACTAAATTTAGATGGTGAATATGATTACAACTATGTTAGCGTTGTCATTGTGAGCATGTGAGGATGCTGATGTCAATTTAGCTCCAAGCGCTGCTGTGCCCAACTTTCACAGAGCCACCAGCATGCCTGTAGACTCTGGTTTGACAGTCCCATCAGCATTGTTTTTATATTTCTAAAAGAAGCTTTCCAAGTTTGCTTCCAAATTTAGTCCAAATTTTAACAGAATTTGTGGAAAAATCAGCAAAAGAAAATTAGATAATTTAGATGAACAGCTTGTGGCACGGATTCTTTAGTGGGATGCCAGTAAACCAATGCAGAAGAAGGTGGCACAAGAAATGATATTGACAAATTATGTCAAAGATGTGATGATGATTTGTTTGTGTCATGTAATAATTTGAGGAATGTTACAGTCTCTCACAGATCGAATGTTTTCCGCTGTTACTACATTTCATCTCTTCAGTGGAGCAGAAGCTCAAATCACATGCTTCATGTATGTCGTGATAAATTTGTCGCGTCTCTTTCCACTGAACTTTTCCACATTTGCTCTTTTCTGTGCACCAACGTTTCCGCCTCAGCCGAGCTTGAAAGCCTTTTTTGTGATTTGTTTATTCTGAGATTTTATTCAAATTTTCAGCATTTTCACTCACACTTTTATGTGAGCCGATTAAAAATGCACATAAAAACAGGTGGTCGGGAAGACACCTATTGACTCTCTCCACCATCCATTCATAAATGAAATAAAACACAAAAGTTCACACGTGAAAGGAGAAAAGGAAAACTCTACAAGCTTGTAAATAAAGGGAGTGAAAATAGAACAAAAGCAGCCAACAGTTCAAAGAGTTTTAAACTCTAAGAGTGTGTGTGTGTGTGTGTGTGTGTGTTTGTGTGTGTGTGTGTGTGTGTGTGTGTGTGTGTGTGTGTGTGTGTGTGTGTTAATTGTCTGAGTGCCTTCATCTCTATGTGTGTGTTTTGTCTTCTACGTGCTTCATGTCACTCCTTATTTAATGACTGATGGATAGATATCTAAGGGGACAGGTTTTGGTGTCATTCAAAGGCCCCTGAACAGATTGAAATGCTCTGCTGATGATGCACACACACACACACACACACACACACACACACACACACACACACACACACACACACACACACACACACACACACACACACACACACACACACACACACACACATGCACGGCCATCACTGGCATATAAAACAAGTACACAGCACAAAGGATGAAAAAAATGCACAGCATGTATTTGTTTGACCAGCAGTTAGCAGAGAGATTGGGTTTATTTAACAAGCATCTAAGCAGAACCAGCAAAGCCCTCACTAATAATAACTCAAACAAATGCCCTTCAACTGTATGAGAGCAGTGGGAATACTATTAATACTCATGTAAATAGCTGTCTATTTTCAGCAGGTTGTTGTGCTCTTGAGGTGTGTGTATGTGTTTGTGGAAGCAGAGTGGTGGTGGGGGGGTGGGGGGGGTTTGCATCTCATTTGTTGTAATGTCAGAAAGAAATTGTAATTTAACTGAGCGGAGAAGGGAGGGGCCCGGGATGACTCAGAAGTTTTGATTGTAAACACTGTTGTTGCTGTTTGTGCAGATAATTTAGTGAAACTTGTTAAAAGAAAAAAAAAAAAAAAAAAAAAACCAACAAAGTATTTTTGTGCCTGTATATTTTCTGAACCTCATTTGCATTTGTTGGCCTGACACAGACTGAACAAAAAAAAAAAAATCATGTTTTTCATAACTCTGTGTTGTAGTTTTGGCTTTCAGTCAGTTCAGTCCCCTGGGCATGGACCCAAATAGGCTCCACTGTCGCTGTCTTTGGTGGTCAAGTTACCGCTCAGGCCATGTTGATTTCTTTAATCAGATTCCGAGGGGACGTATTGCATCGTGTCGGTACAGACCAAGTCTACTACAGAAACCCTGACACAGCCTTCACAGGAATCATGATGAGCTTCTTTCCTGCGGCAGCTTCAAAGTATACGTTCAGGCTGTTAGTCAGTTTTTGCATCCTTCGAAGGCTGCGTTTGAAGGCCGATTGCGTCACAGTGGTTTGACAAGGATGTCCAATTTCGAAGTCTCCTTTAAATGCGTCCTTCAGGTGGATCCTCTGCGCCCTAATCTATCCCGAGATTCATTGTGCATCAATGAGGAATCACTTTTCGAAAAGAAGAATAAGACAGTCTCCGCAAATAAACAGTGGCAGAGAATATATAGAAAATTCTCTGCAGACCAGAGCGGCTCGTTTGGGTTCGGCCTTCCCGGTGTACGCCGTCTTTGGAGGCCACGCCTTTGTAGCCCAAACCCTTCGAAGGATTCGGCCCATGAATTGCAAGACAGCTATTGTTTGTGGTACAGTAAACAGTCTAAAGTCACATTTAAAATAAAAAAAAGCATGGGGGGAGGGGACTGGGTGGCGGTAGTGGTGGGTGGGTTAAAAGCAGACCAATTAAGAGAAGCCTCCCACTTGCCCTGCTGTTACCACGGCAACTGCCAGGTGGATTTCCTGGTTGTTGCAGGAAGTTAAACTGCTTCCAACCGCCAAAGCTTACTTTCTCTTTGTCTTTGTTTCTGACTCGATTTCTTCCACTTCTCATTTCTCTCCCCTACGTCGCCAGTCACTAACACTGTCATGGCTGCGAGCTTTATTCCCACTGCCCATGTAATCTAAGACTTTTAGCAAAGGCTGCTGCCGCTGCACTCCCTCTAAACCTCTTCCCTCTCGGTTTTATTTATTTCCCTCCTGCTTTTTCTTTCTACCGACAGCTGCCTGCCCATCTCTCCTTTTTTTTTCCCTCTACCACCACTTTCCCCATTTCTTTCTCTCTCTCTCTGTCAGTTTGTCTTTCATTTCGTACCCCCAGCGCGAGAAGAGTCCTGCAGAGGAGTGGCATTTAGAGAATCTCGCTCTCCTATTGCTGTCTCTCCACTGGGGTTAGAGAAAATCAATCCCACTAATTAGATCTGTGCATCACTGTTATTTTGTCTCTATGTGTGTGTGTGTGTGTTCTGCATGTCCTGTAATCTATATTTAATGTTAGGAAGCGCAGCTTTAAAGAGCGCCACAGCTGGCCTGTTTGCTAATTAATGACATTTTCCCCTTTAATTACCATTCAGTGGAAGCCTGTGCTCTACTCTTCTGTCTTTCTCTTGGCTTTGTTTTTCCTTTCTGTCTTTTTCTCGTTTTATTTATTTATTTTTTTCTTTCTCCACTTCTCTCCTCATAATTTCTTTCTTTTTCATCTTTGCTTTCAGTTTTCTCCTCTGTCAGGCAGATCCATACTTAACAAATATTTTCATATCTTCAACCCTCTCTCTCTCTCTCTCTCTCTCCCTCTCCGCTGCCGCTATCACTGCACTCTTGAGCAAGACACTGAACCCAGTACAGTTTACCCTTTTGTAAAGTGTAAATGTCTTAAAGGGACTTACTTGGTCTGAATAGTTAAACTTAAGTTAAAGACGTTTCCACTTGCTGTGCATTTTCCATATGTGCATAAAAAAGTCAGGTGGAAAAACAAGATGTGCCCTTTTCTTTTATAATGGACTAATGGCTCCTGACTGGAGATTTTATCACCAACAAGTGTTTATTTTGATGAACCAACTTCTAATATTTGCGTAATGGTAGTTGGTAGTATGGTAGCGTGCATTAAATTTCCTTGCGTTAGCGCGGGAATAAAAATCACAGGATCCCCAACGTCAGCAGGGTTCATTCTCTGGGGACCATGAACGTCTGTACAAAATATTAAGGCGATCTGTTCAATAGTTGTTGAGGTATTTCAGTTTGGACCAAAGTGGTGGAACGACAGGCCAAGCGACATTTGCATCCACAGAGCCAGACAGCTAGCTTAGTCTAAAATCCTCAAGGTATTCGATTTGCGATGATTTTAAATGGAGAATAGCAAGAACATTCTCACAATTGAGAAACTTCAATCACATTTATTGACTTAAATCAGTTCGTTTTTCTGTCTGTTGAAATCTCTATTTAACCACTTTTTCTATTTTATTATTTCAGAGGAAGAAAAATGAAACTTTCATTCTGTTTTTTCCTCTGTTTTATCTATTCTTTATACGGCAGTCATGAAACTACTCAGAAGCCACCAGTAAATGATAGATTGTTTTGCCGGGCAGCTCCAGTATGCAAATGTACAAATCTGAAGATGGGGGTCACTGGAAAAAGAGAAACATGAAGCTCCTGAACATAACCTAAGGTTTAAAAAAAAAAAAAAAAAAGCATCATCATCTTCCCACTCTGCATTTCGTGACATTCCCTCTCTCTCTCTCTTTCTCTTATTTCCATTTCATTCTGTTTGCGGCTCAGATCTCAGATCGGCTGTTTGTCTCCTCGGGGAGGGAGAGCGAGAGCTGAGTCTCCATCTGCCTCTCGGCCTCGTCATCCCTTCCGCCCCTTCTCATCCTCCTCACCCGCTCCCTCTCTCTCCCTGGGATCTTGGTCCGTCACCACCTGTCAGATGCCCGTCTTTCTCCCTCACACCAGCTCTGTCTGCGTCCAACTGTCAAATGAAATTTTGAGTGAACTTCAAAATGTCTGAAACGATAGAAATGTGAAGAAAAAAAAAAGGTCCACTTCCATTGGTTTGCTTGAAGTAAGCACTTTTTAGAAAACTACTCACACAAAAAAGTTTTTTTTTTTTCCTCGTATGGAATCGTCTCCTTGGGTTCAATTCAAGTGCATAATTCAGCTTTTAGTTTCTTCTGTCCATTAAATTTTCAGCAATGTTCGCATGCTAGGTTCCTCACACAAACTATCCTGTTCTTTCTGTGAAACTAGTCTTACCTTGTGTCTAAGAACAAGAGTTAACCATGTTGAGTGTGGAATATCCGGGACCATAGTGGATAGATTTCAGGTTTTGAGAGTGATATAGATACATGCAAGTCCTTCTGACTTCTCCTCCCGTGGTCGTCTTCTTCTGCTCCACTTTTTCAATCTCCTCTTATATGGCGGAAAGGCAAGGTCTTTCTCTGGTTTCCACTGTGAGGCGTCTCCAGAGGATGGACTCACTTCGTCTCACAGACTCAGTAAATCTGTAAGCTATAGAAAAATGGCTGGCTGGTATCAATCTTTGTTTGATATATTTTCTTTGGTGGCGTTGGATCCAACTCACTCCAGGGGACTGAAGTTCTTCAAGCCAATGGGAAGGGTGGGAAGTCGTGAGCACGCGTAGAAACTAAGTAAGGTTTCTGGTACCATTTCATTCATACTTCCAAGATGCATGGAGAAAGGAAAAAGTCCAAAGATGTCAAAACTCCAGCGACAAAAGCCTAGAATTGGAGCAGAAAAAGAAGAATTAGACCGTTGCATTTCAGCTTGTGGCCGTCATTGTGTAGTAACATTCAAATAGGGTAAAAATATGAAACAGCCAACACATACATATCAGCCTATGGGGCTTCTTCAAAGATGGGTTGGGCCTACGGTCATGTGGCTTCAGGTCAATCGTTGTCTCAGACTGGTGAGGAATGTCCAATAGAGGACACGGGTGCCACCATGTTTAGTTCATTGCATGTTCCTCAGACTTTATTTGCGCCATTTATAATTGACAACTTTAGCAATGAACAACATTTTGTTTGTTTGGTAGCTGCTGACAAACGGCGCCAAAAGAGATTACTGGGGTTATTGACATTTAGTAGGTAGGTAACCGTGGGAACTGTTAACCACCACTAATTACTTAGTATAAAATAAATAGTTTGTGTTGAGTGAAACTTGCGGAAGTAAACATACAGATGTTAGATCTGAAACATTATGTTGAGTTGACTCAGATTGCACTCAGACAGTTGAATTAGACTCTGACTTTTGTGACTGTCAAACACCTCCGCTGGAAGGTAATGAGTGTGATTTTGGGGCGATGAAGTCAGCAATGACGGTTTCTTTGCCTGTTTTTGATCCCTAATGAGGATTGAAACCTCTTACGCCGTTGAAGACACGTTGGCTGCCCACACCTCGTCGTAACATCTCTGACAGGATGCTTTGACACGGCTGACAAAGTGCCTGTTGCTAAGAGACAAAGTGAGAAAATAGCATGGCACAAACAGAGAACCGGGAGATTAGTGTGAGAAGCAGAACTTGCTGGCATTCAAACCCAAAAACTTCTAACTATCGAGTGTTTGTTTTGATATGCCAGGCTGATGGGGTTTGATATAGGCCAGAGCTGTATGATGTAGTTGAAGCTGACACACGCAAGCTTGAGCAGGTCATAGAGACAGTCTGACCAAGTGTTTGAGTCATCTCAGGCTTTCAGATTTTTGAATATGCTTGATTTTGTCTGCAACCCAGTTCCTTTGTAAGAGATATCAGGCAAGTTTTAAATAAGTGAGCAGAATTTGCTGGAGAGAACTTGGAAAATCAGGTATAAGATGCACCACATTTCCTACTTCCTGCATTTCTGATCATGGTCACATGGAGTTAGAGGCCTCTTTCTTTTTAGGGTTACCACTCTCAATCATGTCCTGTTTTCTAGGAGCTGCATTTGATAACTCCCCACTGCAGCTACAGCATCTTCAGGCAAACCGTAACGGACAAATCTATAAAGTGCCTTACTGATGCTCCTCCAGGCTGCGAAACCAGCAACAAAACCTCATCATGACATATTGTCTGGTGACTTAAAACTCAACTTGGTAAAAACAAAAAAGAATGGCATCGAGACTTTTACTTAAATGTCAGTGACTTGATTTGGACTTGGAGTTTTTTGACTTGAAGTGACTCGACATTGTCCCTGAGTCTAAATATTGAACATCATCATTAAGGAAAGCTTCCTGTGTTAAATAAATGCAACAGCAACCACTCACATTGCTTTAACACAAACGTTTGGCAGCATATAGCGGCAGACAGAAGAGTAATGGCTTGTCTAGAACTTGAAACACAAAGTTTATGACTTGGGCTAAACTTAAAACTTGTCGACTTTAAACTTCTTAGCCAAGACTCGAAAATTACTCGTCACTTGCCTTTTCATATTTCTATCCTAAATTTCTCCTGATTTTTTCTGTGATCATTATAGTCTTCCAAGCTGAACTCTCCCTTAACTGTACAAACCTATCTCAGCTTGAAGAGTGTCGCCTGTTTATGAAGAGGTGCAGATCAGGAGTCTTGATCATTAGCATAATCTACCCCGCTGAAATTGCCATGTAAGGTTACCTGCTCCCCTCCATTTGTTTAGATTGGATTGAATCTTTTTCAAGGTGATCACAGCACTCCTCCAATGCTCGGCTTAACGTGCAGGAAAACACAAGCTACCGAGATCACATGAACAGCGTGGATATCAATTAGAAAAAGGCGCACAGGCGCTAAAAATACATCTACGGTGATTGCTGCTTTAGAACAGAAATTCAACTTTCTGCTTCCACTTTCAAGTTCAGTGTGAAGTGGCTCTTAAATTCAAATTGGTCGTTCTTACTCTTTGTGAGGCGGCGGCTCATCAGTATTGTGCACGATTAAAATACGAGAAATAAATCGTTTTACTGCGTGAGCCTTGATTTTTGTTGTGTCTGCAATTTACATCATCATATGGTGTTTTTTTTTTTCTTCTTCACATAGCTGGGTGGAGGTATTTGTCCACCATTATCGGACTGGCCATAGGTCAACCTCGAGCAACTGCACCAGCCTTTCTTTCTCAGTCTCCAGGGCCCCTTGAGTCGTAAGGACTGTGAGAATACAAGGATTGAAATGCACCAGTTAGCCTAATTCTGTCCCTCTCCCCCTGCAGATGTCCCACTGCCAGTCGCCTGAATCAAATCTCACCCTCCAGTCATTCATTCAGGGTTGTGGGATGTGGGCTCTCTGTGCCACGTCTCCAGCACTGGCTGTTCCTTTCGCCTTTATTTACGCTGTGTCTGTGAATATCCCCTTGTATCCCACAGCAGCAGATGACATATCACATCCCTCTCAAGCTTTTGTCAGGCGGCTAAATCCCGTCCCCATTGCTTTGGCGGGCCAACAGTGGAATGGGAAACCTTAACTCACTCCTGCAAAACCCCCCGGCAGACAGCGGCCTGGCCCCGCAGCTTCCGATCAATTCCACTTCCTCTGAATATCAGTAAATCAAGCGGCAGCGAGATCCCTCCCCTGGTATGTTGACGCAGACTAATTCTGCCGGTTTCCTCGATAGTGATCTCACTAAGACCCCCAGTGAATGGTGGAGAGAGAGAGAAAGAACTAGTGTTGTATAAGAAGCAAGCCAACAGGTCTACGGAGCAGGGATTAGTGGGTAAAGTGGATTAGGAAGCGGTATTCTGATATTCCGCCCAGGCTGCCGAGAAGGTCTTTAGAAAAGCAGAGAAACATCTGCTGGAGCTTAGTGAGGCAATGAAAACACTGGAAATCAGAATGGCTAGAAGACACACGCGTTAACACACTGAGAGATTTAAAACAACGAAGCCATGGCACGGGAATGAGATACAAAAACCTTCACACTTTTATATATATATAAATGTACATACAGCAGCACCCTGGGGTGCTTGTGTTCTTGGCTCTGTGTTTGTGCATCTGTGTGAGTGTATTTTTATAGATGTGTGTGTGTGTGCGTGTGTGTGTGTGTGTGTGTGTGTGTGTGTGTGTGTGCGTTTAAGAGTGCGAGCGATTGCACCAGCTAGACAGGTCCTGGCAAATTAGAGCTCATATCCTGATTGAAGCCTTTGTATTTTGAAAGCCACGCAGTCTCTATCACTCTTCCTTTACCTCTGCCTCTTGTTGTCTGTTCCTCCACCTTTATTTACAGCTCCATCGCGGCGCTGACATAATGAGGACATGAGTTTCAAATGAGATGAAATGAGGTAAAACAAGGCTCCTGTCAGCGCCGTTTTCTGGACAGCTTCTAAAAACAAACCACCGCCGTTTCCTTAACTGGGCCATTAACTTAGAAGGAAGCCTTCAAAGTCCTGCTTTGACTGAGCAAACGGTCCAACAGGACGGTAATGTGCAGCGGAGTGGGATGTCGCTTTGATGGGACGGGCAGAGGCGCTGCACGGCTGACTGCAGATGTAAGGCAGAGATGGGAGTCGGAGGAATTTAGCATCAGAAAGAATTGGGTGACAGGACTTTGCTATTTTTACTTTTGCTCGTCAGGAACAGTGAAACAAATGATTTCAACATCAATGATGTCATTAGTTGGCAATAAAAGATTCATTCATTTTATCAACAGGGCTGCAGCTAATGATCATTTACATTATTAATTACTCTCTCTTTTTTTCTCTTAATTGATTGATTTCATTTATAGACTGTCGTTAAATAGTGTCCAGGGTGACCTCCTTGTTTTCTTCTAACCAACAGTCAAAAATTCAAATGTGTTCAATTTACACTGATATAAAATAGAGAAATCAACAAACCCACGTAGTTGAGAGAAAAACCAGCCTCAGTAATTGTCCTTAATGATTAATCAATTATCAAAAGTTGTTGTATGTAACTACATGAATTTGTCAACCTCTCTCTCTGCTGAGCTCCGTACCTTTACGGTCATTTGTAGTTTAGATTAGTGAAAATATTACCACTCTCTTTTATTGGCCATTTTTCTGCCTTTGTTTGACAGGGAAAGTGGAGACAGACAGGAAGTACGGGAGAGAGAGTGGGCGAGAGACATGCAGTAATGGTATGCGCCATAACCACTTGGCCCATTGGGTCGCTCCAAAATATAACCGCTTTTAATTCATCAAGAAAGCAAGATTTGTTGAGTAGCTGCTCTGGAGCTTTCGCTTGTGTTGGCGTTTAAAACCTTGGAGCCGTGAGCTTGGAAACTTGTGCTGAAGAAGCTCATACAATATGAATGAAATCACCAGAGCAGCTACTAAATGGATCTCATGGCGAGACTGTATTCTCGACTTATTTGGGGGTTAGAGTTGAAGATTTCACAAAGCTCACCGAGTATTAAAAAATAAAAAAACGACAGCTGCGTACGAGGTCAAGTACGAGTTGTAGATACGTTTTTTTTTAACGTAAGTTTCACCTGCTGGCACCGTGTCAGCTGCAGTGAGGTCTGAGTTAACTTGGTTCAAAAGGACAAATGTGGTGTCTCGCCCTGACCTTTCGGCGCCATTATGTGTATGTGTGTGTAAGTAGTGTAACTAAACGTGCAAACCTTCCTGAATGTGTTTTCAAGTGTGTCATTGCCTCGTGTGTTTGTGCGCCTCTGTGCATGTATGTCTCCCTCTGATGCAGCCATAAGTCCAGTCGGGGTGTAGCGTGTTAAATATTGATGCCTGACCAGTCCCAGGGGAGGGCGGTGTAAAGGTTGTGGCTCTAACAGCGGGCTCCTGGGAGCTGCAGTATATCGCTCACTTTCCTCCCCCCAAGGCCATATTTTCCTTCTTTTCTCCGCGGCCTCTGTAGACTCACAGCAGCAGTAAATGCACCCTATATTTCATCTTTTATTTTTTTATTTAAAAGCCATGAGATATTCTCTGCCAAATCTGCAGGTTGCCTCACAACTCTGTCCATTTATCTAGCACAGGAGCGGCGTGTTGTGTAGACACCAAAGGAAGGCCAAAGAGACTGCCGAGGCTTTTCTGATGCACGTTTCCATCTCCACTGGAAAAACAAGAATAGCGGTTTGGGGCAAGTGTGGGCAGAGCTCTGACATAAAGGTAGTTATTTTTATCAACTGGTGGCACAAAGCCACTCAAAAGGGCAAGTCACATGTGTTTGTTATTTTATTTATTGTGAGCATATACACGAGGCAGCTGCCGTGCTGGAAGGAACATGCAATACACTACTTTACAGTTATTGGCATACAAGTGGGGGAGGGGAGAGTGTTGCAAAGACACAGCACCACAGCTGAATTCAGTTTTGTGAATGGAGATGTTGACAACTCAGTGATGAGTGATAAGCGCTGATGTGCACCAACAGCTTTCTTTGGAAGACACAGATTCTCACACAAATATTTGAGCTGCTATTGTTCAAATTGTTGTAAAAATAAGCCACATTTACTGCCCATGCACACAGTGACGCTTAGTGCAATCGTGAGTGAAGCGGAAGTCAGTGCTCTGCCGGGAACACACGACAAAGACATTTCGACGTAGAGTTTGCAGGCTGCTGGGATGTTAGATTTCTCTTCATTATAAATTAATTTGTCTGCAAAGTGCCACTGTCTCCACATGCAGCTGCTAAAACGGTTAAAAGAATATAATATTAGATGTTCTGCACACACCACGCAGCCAGTGTGTTCCCGGCCTTAGCGCTATACATAAGCTGACACGTCTACAAAATCATGCATAATCATGTGACTTAAATGCAATACGTACTGATTATTGATTATCAGAAGAAACTCAGAGGTGTTTGCTTAAAAAATAAAATGCTAAAATTTACTGTGCTGAACCTTTTCAGGCGTCAGTATCATGAGTCGAGTCTGAATCACCGGGAATTTCCCACATCTGTATATTTGCTTTGACAGAAGTGAGTTATCAGTTCATTTTGTTCTAAAACATGTAAAATTAATTTAATATTAATGTGACTCAAACAAACTCTGTAACATTTTTAATTGGTTTAATGAGTCTGTCTCAGCAACAAACCAGGGGTTTTCCCCTCTCAACTCAAAGTTGTATTTTGGGTAAGCTCTCGAGAGAACAGCTGGGCCACAATTTAATTAAATTTAATTTAATTCATCTACATCGTACTTTGCCTCTGGTCTTTTTCCCTTTATGTTTGAATAACAACAGTTCAGCTGTAGAATTTTGGTCACCCTGGCTTTTCCTGTGAGAAATGAATTTTCTGCAAACTCATGAAAATGCCTCGCTGATATCCAAGTAAACTGAGGACTTTGAGAGAGGCAAAACTGAGGTCAGCCAGGGTTTGAAAATCTTAATTCTCCTCTATTAAACCTTTTCATGGTTCCTCTTGAAGTTTTCTACAAAAGCCGTAGATGTTATCGGTTTAGCAAAGATTATCTGTGACCCTGCCAGCATCCACGCTGTGGAGCTGTTGTCAGAAGAACAAATGTAAAAAATCAAACTAGCCTGCAACAGTGTTGTGGCACATTTTGGCTTTGTATCAGTGGAAAACTTGCCCAAAGTTTCTCAGTAGATTAAAGGGAGATTTGGTTTCCTTCCTCAGGATTTTTGGATCTGAGGTAAACACTGGGATTTGACGTAGGTCTGAAATATTGGGAAATTTGGTATGGATCCTCAAGGTCCCAGGAGGATGATTTCTAATAACTTTGTCAATCCCCTGACCTTTTGTGTAGTTCAAGGTTTTCCCCTTGACCAACACTTGAAACTAGTGTCTGGGTTTCTGTGAAATTCAATGTGGAAATTGACTTTCCTGCAAGGGATTACTTGGCTGAGGGGCTAAAATTTAAACCCTTTATATGTAGAATTTTAACTTTTTATGATTTTATCCAAATAAAAGTCGTGGATGCGTCAATCTGATTGATTATTGGAGCCAATACTGACCTTAGTAAGTGGATCAGGTATCGGCCTTGATGTGAATCCACATTAAATACAATTTGTTTTTTGTTTTTTTTGGTCAGTGTTGTTGCTATCGGTTACATTCATTCATTCATAGTAAGCTGTTGTCTCAGTTTATAGCACACGGTGATCCCTGTCCTCATGTTACCTCACATTAAAGTGATTCCAATGAGTTCCACACAGCGTGGTACACAGATTATACATTTGCAACATAGAGAGCACTGCTGTCGGATTGTTGCTCTGTGTCTGCAGATTGAAATATCGAGTTGGATCAGTGCATCCCTATTAAATGCTGTGGGAGGCCATGATATTCAAATTCTCTGGAGAATTAATCTCACTCACTCTGTGTTTTTTTTTTTTTTTTTTTGATGACGTGAAAAGCTTTCCTTCATTGCCACCATCAGGTGAAGATTCCACTTCTACATACACCATCAAATGAGTCGGTTGCCAAGAAATGTGCACGTTCATTAGATTTAGCGACTCCATTGCATTTCCTTTAGCAACACCCATAACATGCATTGACTGTTTTTTTTATCCCCTCTTTAGTTAACACCAAGATATCAAATTTTCAATATATTTGTTTATTAATTGAGTCCAGTTCAGTGTCTGTAGGTTTCTGACCAGCTGCTCTGGTTCTGTCCACACTTAGAGACAGTAGAAACCAACCAGGTGAGAAACTCCTCAACAGCTTTGGTGAAATTTAAAAACCATCTTGTTGTTTGCAGGATAATATCTGCATTTCGGCTCGTAGCTCTACAACAACACACTGACGCGCTACGCGAGTCGGTGCTCACTTTACAAATGGCTAAATGCAATACGCCCTCCAGGGCTGTGTTACAGCCAGATGTTCACTCCCTCTCTCGCTCCATTTGCCTTCCCTCCATTGGCTCTTATTTCTTCCGTCTCCCTGTTCTCAGTCCAGATGTCCATCTCTCCCGGGTCCTCCTCTCTGTTTGCATGTGACAGCTTGTGGTTCCTTCCCAACAGATGGACAACACCACCCAGGTGTGCAAGAGCGCTCTGGAGTTGTCTCGTATAAATCTAATTGTAATACTTGTGTTTGTATGCACCTGAGTGTTTCATTGTATGAATGTCCATAGAGATACTGTGCTCGCATAATACAGTTTATAACCATCAGGTAACATTGTTAATGTCAGGTAAAGTCATTGTTAAAGGTGTCAATACTGTATAGGGCTGAAGGTTGGGTGGTAAAAGTAGGTATTTTCCTACTTAAGAGAAAACAGCAGCTGTTGAATTAAGTCCAATCCGGTCTAATTAAAGATTTTACAGCAGAAAAAGTGTCATAAGATTCATGGAAATGTTTCAGATCAGTCCTGTAGTATAATCCATTTCTACACTCCATATAATCACTATGTATGTTCCGGTGAAATATATGTAGAGCTTCCTTCAGCTTCAATCCAGAGCCTCACATGTGACGTTTTCGTGGTTGTATGAGAAAGGGAAGAGTGGTCTGTCGTTAGCGATATTGTTTGATGAAGCTATGGACACAAGAAGAAAACACAACGAACGTTGAGCATCGAGCAAGCTAGACCCACGTACAACCCATCATGTTTTCCTCCGAAGCTAGCGGACTAAACCGGGTAAACTGTGAAAGTAGATGATCATATCTAGCATTATGTTAGCAGTAAGTACTTGATCAGCTGCTAGTACGTCAAGCTTGTTGTGAGTTTGTTGTGGATTCTTTCTTTCGGGTCAGACTCCTTCATGTTTGTTGCGAGCGGAGCTAGCTAGCTTGCTAGACTACATTAGCTGCGTGTGCTAGTTAGCTTGCCAAAAAGAAATAAAGCACATTTTTATGATCAGACTATCACACCATCTGCTTGATCATGTTTCATAAGCAACAGAAAACCACTTGAATTTGTATTTATTTATTTATTTGCTATTTTATCTAAAAAAAAAAAAAGAAAGAAAGAAAGAAAGAAAGAAAGAAAAAAAAGCAGGGTATAAAACTGTACTAGCTAAAATGTTAAGCTAGGAATTAGCTGGAATCTACTGTGACTGCTGCTGCTTCAAAGGTCAACTCTGTTAACAGATGGTACTGGCTGACACACTGAATCAAAGTTGAGCAAAGTTAAGATGTCCCTCGCTGATTTACTTTTCTGCAGTGGCCAAACAGTCTGTGATAATTATAATAAAATTAAATGATATGATGCACAATTACAGTGTCATAACTTCTGATGGGAGCGGCACTTTTACTCAAGTAGAGGAGGGTTTATTATGAGACTTATTATGAGTACTCGAAAAACATCTCATTTATCTAGTTTCTTCTGTAACTAGTCATCCCATACCTGTACTTCTGGAGAAGCTAATGGACCACAAAAGCCTTTCATAAATCCAATAACACATATTGAAGAAGAGTTTTGTTTGTGTCAAAAGTTTCTATACACCAACTTACTTCTCCACTTGTGTTCATCAACGCCCAACCAGCGAGTTAATTTGAGCTTCCAGAGCAGCTCTGCGTGGAGGGAACGACTAAACATCCAATTAGATGATTTATTTTCTTTTTTTACACCAAGATTTGTCTTGCACAATAATTATCAATCGGTGAAGGTCACAGTTTTCCCGCCTTTCCGTTCACCACCACCACGTTGCCGGTTGTCAGTTTCTTACTTGTGTGTGTGTGTGTGTGTGTGTGTGTGTGTGTGTGTGTGACACAGGGAAAGACAAACAGAGGCAGAGGGAATGAGACAGTCGAAGTGTGCGGGAGTGTGCTTTGCCGTCAATATAGCCAGAGAATTGAGTTATGCTCCTAAAGCTGCTCCTGCAATCTGGCATCCTCGTCTTCATCCTTCCCCTCCCATGTCTCCCCATCTACTTCTCACTCTTTCAGTTTCTCTCCTTCACACACTCTCTCACACACATGCTCGGGTTACGAGACTGTGTGTGTGTGTGTGTTTTTGTGTCTATCTGTGTGGATCTGTGTGTGTGTGTGTGTGTGTGTGTGTGTAGGAGTTGCTTTGGCAGCCTCTGGTAGTACAGTATAATAACAAAAACTGTCCGGTTGGCATTTACTCACACATCCCAGTCCACCCTTCGTCCTTCGCCCTGTCCCCCCATCCTCCTCTTCCTCCGCGCTCTTGTTTTTTCTTTTGCCGTTCCTTTTCTCCCTGCCATCTTTTTCGCAGCACAGATGAAACTCTCGTCCTCACACCAACTCCTACGCTCTCTTTACTCCTCTCTCAAAGTCATTTTTTTCATCATTTGCCTATCTCTGAAATACATCTTCTCTATTGCTCCATGGTGCTGCGCGTCGAGATGCTCAGCCAGTGCTTGCACTTTAATTTTGTCCAAATCGCATTTGTGTGGCTCTCGCCCTGCATGTGTACTTTGAGAATTTGTGTGTGCTGCTCTAATTCCATCCAGTGAGAACCAAATGTCCTAACAAGGTTAGAAAGATGAGAGAAATCTTCTAAAGTGCGGACATTCTGGCTGGTGCTCATGGATCAAGAGATGACCTGATTTGAGTCCTTTGATTTGAAATATCTGCTGATACCGGTTCCACTAGCTGTGTTTATTTCTCTCACAGTCGACCTTAAATCTAAATATCTGAGAATATTCAGGCTGAATCACATCGCTCCTTCAGTTATTTCCTAATATATAAGTTTAGTTTTTTCTTTAGTTGTTTGAATAATATCCATGGAGAGATGATTGCCATGTAAGACCTAGTCTGACTCACCGGATGTAGGCTGCCATTCGGCGCCATCTCCTCCCTTTTCCAACCTCTCCTGCCTGTTACTGTTTTTAAAATCCCCTTTAATACGGGAGACGACGACGGCGACACCCTCAGAGCTAGCGACCTACACGCTGAACACGGTAAATTTTGATGAAGATTTGGATCGTGCAATTAAACAGTTGATGCACATCTGTGCTGTTTTTTCGCTGTTTTAATGACTGAAGTTTTCCACCAAAACAAGTTCCCCTCCAACACAACATTTCGCAGGGTCACCGTCGCTGCATCCTGGGCTCAAGATGATCGTGATTGGTTTAAAGAAATGCAAAAGAAATTACCCTATTCCAAAATGATAATGGGTGCAGGCAAACCGTTCTCCAACGCTGTGGAGATGTGAAGATTTTAGTTTTGAAGAAAGTAAACTGGGGAAATTAAAAAGTCGTCCATTTTCAATTGGTTCCTGATAGTAACATTAGCTTAATTATCTACTGTAGGTAGCTACAGCTGAGGCAGTCTGTCAGCAACAGTTACATTTCAGCCTTTCAATTATTTAAAAAATCTGCCCCAGTACTCACTACAACTTGTACAAGAATGGAAAGTTTGCAGTAGCAACAGGAACTACAGGGGTGGGGCTTCGACTACATTCAATTATTTAAAATGTGTGTTCTGTGGTTAATGTACTGTTCAGTATGTGCTCACAGTGTTTTAACAAATAGTGAGGAGGGAATAGACGACGCAAACTAACAAAGGAAATGGACTGGACTCCACTGCCAGTACTGATCCATCAACATTTAGGTTTCCAGGTTGAGTCGAGGGGCTTCGTAGGGAGGCAAGTTTTGAAAAACATTCTGCTTTTATTAACTACTCCACAAGTCACTTGTAATATTGGCCAAAACTAGGAATTCAATCTGAGCCAAAGAGAACGGCCGGGCTTTTGTATTTTAACAGTCGCTTTTCAGAAAGAGTGAAACCTGAAAGGAACTGTAGTTAAAAGAATAAGATTGGAGCGTTAAAGGGGGTTTGTTTGGAGCCACTGAAATTGTCAATCTACCGACATTTGCTTCTCTGCTGGAGAGTGATCCCACTGCGGTCGGATAAAACGCTACACAGTACCTGTTCATGTCACCAGTGGCTGGACCGAGCCAAATAAATCAACACCATGCCAGGTAATTCAGTGAAATCTATTAAACTGAAAAACACTCCAAGACTGCAGACTGTACTTGCACCAAGGCTGCACGAGCATGAGACACAATTCTTACAGTGATAATCAAAGGTTATGTGTGTCAGAATTTTTTCTTTTTTATTTAAATGTAGAGAAAACAGTAAAAACATGTTGAAAAGCTTCATTCCTTGTAAAGATTAGAAATCATAAAGCACTAAAAATCCCCCGTTTCTAAATCTTATGACCTTAATTTCCTTCACATTTCATGACCTCCTTAACAGAGGAAAGCAGTGAATGCAGCGATAATCTAGTTATATCATTGCTTTTAACAGTGATTGTTCAGACACTAGTGAACTCTCTGATCTTCACAGGTTCACGAGGCTCCTCTGCTCCACTCTGTCAGATCTTTACTCCCTCACACCAGCGTCCGCCCCTCAGCACTTCAAACTAAAGCTCAACCTGTCGGCTGGGAGCATTAAAATCAAGATAATCAACTTGATAGACATACTTGATACTGGATACAGTACCTGATTTACATGATGAAGAGATTGATTATCACAGAGCTCCGTTCATTAGGAAGTAAAATATGCACAAACACTTTTACAGAATCAGAAAGTGGTTCAGCTAAATTCTTTTTTAGGGAGAAGACCCATCTTTTGCATCCAACAACGCTCATTTTTCTTTCAGCATTTCATCACTCCCCTCTAATTTGTCATGTTTTGGGAGTTACACCACGAGTGCACAGAAGAATAAAATAGTATATTTGGAATCTACTTTTGTTGCACCCATATCACATGATGAATATTTTAGTTTTCCTTTGTATTAGGGAATTTAGTGGGACCCATTAGAGTAAAGTAATATTTGAACAATGATTGCACAACGTGTGGCCATTCATATGCATTGTATGTTTTATTGTAGATGTACTTTTCTCATTTGATTCTTAATTGTATCTGGTTTTTCCACCATTTCAACTTTTGCACTCTCCCTACAAACCCAGACTTTCCCTCTTTACTGTACGAACAGTTTTTAAACCTAAACATGTCTTTTTATTGTTGTTGTTATTTTGATACGTCATACCGTTTACTTATAATTGGTTGTCAAGTTTTTGCGTAAAAGTCCTATTTGTCATAAACTCTCATGACTATTGAACACAACATGTATTTTTCCCAAGCAGATTTAGATATAGGCAGCGTTACATCCACATGATGAATTTAAGTCCCAACTGTTCAGTATCAAAGTGTCGACCTTTTTTCACAGGAGACTTTTTGACACTGTAGGAAAATAATGTAAATAATAGATTCAGTTTCAGGATTCGAGTTATCTCCGTTGTTTATATGTCGGATTATGCAAAAGGTTACAGAGCTGATTTACACCGAATGTGGTGGAGGGATGGAACAGGGGCCAGAGAAGAACTCATTAAAAATTGGGGCAGATCCGGATCATTTACTATAAATTAGATTTTTTTTTCTCTGAAGTCTGGTGTAGGTTGTTTGACATTGGCCTTGGACTCTCTGAGTGCCATTCATGTATTTCTAATGCTGCAACTCCTGTGCTTTTTCTACTATTCAAAATGTCCAGTGTGTAAAAGGACTGTTCTCTGAGAAACATGGCTGCCATCAGCCAATCAGCATGCTTCCCTGTCACTGTGATAGTTGTGTAACTTGTACAAAGGTCATCGTTTTGTCATTTTCCATACGCAGGCAAAGCAGCGGCTGCAGTTTCCTTTGTAATTGGAGTCCTGCATGGCTGTTCTGAGATCAGCCCGTCTGTTCCCAAAACAGACGTGAGCCCTTTAACCTCAATCACTTATTTCCTGCAAATACCAGCAGCTTAAACAGCAGCTTTACCCAAGTCCCCATTCTGTTACTTTCTTTAAAAAAAACATTCATTAAAAAGGGTCCGATTGTTTGAGGAAATGTTTTGGTTTATGTTGAACAAAAAGGGAATTTTAAAGGAGATAATGGCCCCGTCGTTAATGGCTTTTTTTTCTTTTCTTTGGTAGAATTTCATCATTGTTGCTTTACTTGTCTGTTATGAGTAGAGTGGCATAATTTAGGTTCATTTTATGATTTTTTGTTTTATTTTTTTCCCCACACACACACACACACACACACACACAACACACACACACACACACACACACACACAGTCGGAGGAACGGGGTGATAATAGAATCATTGATGAATGAGCTGAATGCAGTTAGGGAAGCATGAAAGGGAGAGGAGGGGCGTGTTGAGATTAACGTAGCACAAAGCAAATTGGGTTTGCCATTATTACACAATTCAGACTGCAGAAAGCCCCTAACCATGAGAGACAAATGAGGCCTGAGATTCATAAAAGCTCCATTAACGGGAGCAAAGGGAGTGAGGGCAGACCATCAATGGGTCCGTTTAATACCAAACATTTATAGATCTGTGTCTATGGCCTGTGGCGTGTAATGACTAGACTGCAGGGCTCCTGCTTTCCAGGGACATCCAGACCGCTAAATTAGGATCAAAATAGATTCTTTGAAAGCGTCCCTTCTCAAACCAGTTCACTTAGTCTTGATCGCCTGACTGTGATCCTTAAGATAACAGGGAAATGCTATTCATTAAGTTTTTCGGTCCCTACTTTGAAGCGAATAGCCTCTTCCAACTTGTTTTTATTTACCTCTTTGTCTTTTTAATTAAGCTAAATCTGGATCCTCCTCACCCTGCGGTGCTGTTCTGTTCCGCGAAGTCCATCATCCTCACAAATCTGACACTGTTTTGTAGTTCGCCCGGATGTTGGCATTAGCAGGTGCGTCTGGAGATCAATGGAGTTGTTACCGACTTCATAAAGCCATCACCATAACCATAACACAGCCGCTATCATACTCCGCTTAACTGACTGAGAACACATCATCGCCCATTCAGGCTAATGTGCTAATACGTCTTAGTGCTAATGTCAACGCGACGGTGGGACTCGATGGATGAGGCCCCCAGCGCAAACCAGATTATCCGGCCGTCTGACTGTCTCTCAAATGGCCAGAGGAGGGGAAATAGAGTGTCTCATTATCATCATCTGCAGACGGCTCTTCACTAATCTCGAAAAAAACGATGCCATCAGAGTCTGTGAATATTTGCTTAGCGGGCAGGAGCGCCGAGGGGCTGCTCGCTACCGGCACAGATTGGCAGACGTAAGTCGCACACACTCATCACAAGTAGTGTCAGTGCTCAATGCAGGGGCATCCGTCAGCAGTATATAGATACAGATGGCGGGTCAAGTTTCAAACTGAGTGAGAATAGAGAGGGAGCAATGAGCCGATTGGGGGATAGAGGGTTTCTGGGATTGTTTATTGCTGAGCTGTAATTGGATAAACCTGGCGTCTAACCTCTTTAGGCCTGTCACATTGCTTCATCCTCATGAGGCCAATCTCAGATGCCCTGATTGAGTTTATGCTCAATTGAAATTTATCAGCTTTTTTTTTTTTTTTTCCCTGTCTCTTGTTTTAAGAGTGCTTGAACAAAGAGGTTCATAAGTGTGAAACACAGAGTTCTTTCTCTTTGCACAAAGTCGGAAAGGAGAACAGGAAGTAGCATTTTCATTTAAATCATTACGTTGTTAATGTTGATATCATCCCTCTGAGCTGACAAGTGTTAAGTTAGACTGGATGTCAGTCGGGTTTCACTTTTTACATTTCGGCTTTTTCATTCCTCAGGGCTGAAATCCGACATGAATTTGCCCCAGGATTGTCTCTGCACTGGTATTGCACCCCGCCAACAACTACATTTTCAAGTGCCGCAAGCAAACTACTGTTACTGCCTGGGGTCTGTCGTGCTGTAGAGTGCTAGTTATTGAACAAAAAAGTGGGAGGGGGGCGGAATTAGCATCTTCCTCTCACATGCTACATGATTACAATGAACTCCATTTAAGTCATGTCAGTTGTGGTAATTAAAGAAAATGTTGAAAACCACAGGGAAGTCACACTAATTTAAGGGATAATAAGCAAACCAGTTGCCAGTTCAAGAGGCGCTCGATCAAATCACACTCGTCTTTGATGCAATTTGTCACCTTTAACAGAAATCTTTCTTACAAATAGATAAGAGATTAAATCATTCGGAAAGTCAAATTAGAAAAAAAAGAAGTTTCAGTTGTGCTGTTTTTTCTTGATTTTAATATATGATATGTTCCGTTTTATAGCCAGTTGGTTCCCCCAACGTCTATCAATCAATCTCAACATGAGTAAAACACACTCTGCTGTTTGTTACTCAACCCAACCAAAGAGAGTGTATGTGAATGTAGCCCAAAAGAAATGGGATTTCTACAGAACTAAGTCCAGGAAAGGTTAAAACTCACTGTGTGATGATGCACTGTATAAAAATGCCAAAGAATTTCTATCAGATCCTGAAACCTTCCCCAGAGCAGAGACATTCTTACACCTCTTTTGACTGTTTTATGAACAGAAAGGTCATTGTCGGCCATTGTTCACATTTAATCTGTCTCCATCCCTCTCATTGATTCTGGTTCTTATCTGTCTCTGGTTCCAAATCTCGGCAAATTAGTTTGAGCAAGAAAAGAAACCAAAACTTTCAACGCAAAATCTTTATTTTCAGTCAATTTTGGTGACCATCAATGATCCAAAGCAATGAGATATTTTGTGATTCTTCAGGGATTCTCCTCACAATCAATTAATATTCATTGGCCAAACCTTTCTAAAGGTAGCTACTCTGAAGGTAACACTGTTTTCTCATTCTCTTGCCAATTACCTGCAAAGAAAAGGTTAGTGTAGTACTTCAAAACTTCACTTTCAGGAATCAATATGTAGAATCGAACAATTCTCCATGCCTTACAAATTTGGAAACAATCTCTGTCTGTCTTGTTCTATCAAATGTTTGAAACAAAATGCAAGCCAAAAGCAAAACCAAGCTTGTTGAGCTATAAAGAGACAGTCAATATCCCATCAGATCCACTAACCTGGACTGACTTGAAAGTTTGGACCTGAGACTGTGTTCGGTTCAAGTTTGGTCCTCAGGTCTTTGGCAGCTGAAGATCCCATGAACACACACCTTCACCTAGAACAAGTTTTTCCCTCCTGACTCCCTCTGGCACACACACACACACACACACACACACACACACACACACACACACACACATACACACACACACACACACACACACTCTCCTCTATAGGGTGAAGTCAGTTTCTTTCAGGCTCGTCCATTCACCTCTCCTCTCATGCTGATTCGTGCCCCTCTACCTTCCTCCCTTCATGAGTTACTTTCCAGAACCAAGGTGCTCTTTACATTTGAAAGACCAATTTCTTCTATTGGATTAATTCATCAAAGTTGCCTCGGAGC
The DNA here is from genome assembly GCF_021018895.1 of Seriola aureovittata. Taxonomy (NCBI): domain Eukaryota; kingdom Metazoa; phylum Chordata; class Actinopteri; order Carangiformes; family Carangidae; genus Seriola; species Seriola aureovittata. Next base: position 18,877,210 of record NC_079385.1, on the reverse strand, counting down.
TCACTGACCACTACAGCAGGAGCAGAGGAAGGAGACATGAATGTAGAGCGAGCATGAAAGGCCGGTATCACTAACTTTCTGCCTTTCTATCGACAATTCACTCAGAGCCATAATTTTGACTTACTGCAATCCAAAGAGCCCACCCCGTGCCATCATGTTTAAACCATTTCAGCTGGTTTTATTTTTGTCTTTTTCCGTGCTCACATTTCTTTTACTCTTCACTCCAACCGACTCCAGTTTAAAGGTGTAAAATCTGTTTTAAGAAAATTACAAATTTGCTGGTCGCCTCGTCCCTGTAACACTTTATCCTGAGAAATAAATCTCAACACCTGCTGGCCTGCCGGCAATGACAGCTGCTACAAACGTTGGCACCGGTTGTCATGGGGACCTGACAAAATAGAGTGAAAGTGTAAACTGCCATGAAATTAACGAGCACATTCATGTTCCGCTGAAGATGAACCATTTCTTGGATGTTTCATGAGCTTTACATTATAGCAACCCACAGGCCAAAATGTCAACTTACCTGATACATAGATGGGGAGTAAAGCTTGTGGTTTCAAGGGCGTTATTTTAGTGCCAGCTACAGGATAAAAAAACAATATTTTTAGGCCTACTAATAAAAATCTTAAATGCTATTTTATTCAGGCCAACATATTTGTGTGTTTAGTTAAAACTGCAACCTCTTAGGCGTCTTGCTTTGACCACTAATGGTCTAACTTGTTAATTGTGGTTGGAAATTTTGAATCTGTTGAATTTGTGCAAAACAAGCAGTTTCTAGCAAGAGTTTCTAGAGAACAGCTTGTTCCCTTTAATATGACCACAAATTGTTTTCATTTTCATACATCTGACCTCTTCCAAACACGAGTTACATGGACTCAAACTAAATTTCTTCACGCAGCAGAGTTTTTCTAATCTCGTGATATCGTAGCCGAAGAGCACAAAGTGTTAAGCTGAATTTAAACATCAATCCAGAATGTTGTTTACCCTCAGTTTACTGTGTTATACCAGGCTTTCCATGAGTAATCACTGACGAACAGATGTCAACATCTGTCTCGTAACCATAAAGCCGAGGCTTGTAATTGGTTTCAAATATGCTTTCACAATTAATGGATCACACAACAGTTATATCGGAGGGAGGCAGTGAACTGGGCCTCATTTGTATCATGGTGTTACAATGAAATCTAATCTTAAACAATGGATTACACCAACTGGTTTTTGAGTATGTAGCTCTCTGCTTCATGGACATTGGTGGCTGTGCTTTGGGTTAATGTTTGGGGGAAAAGAATCAAAAACTCTTCTGCAGAGGTCCTCACAAATCTACCCGAACTCTAGGAACCGAGACCCGACCAGGGACAGGTTCGGATCAACGGTATCGTACGGTCAAACAGGTCCTGGTGAGGTCCCGTTCAATTGGTGCAAACCCTAAATGTATTTAACATTATGTGCGATACCAGAGGATATGATATGATTACACGCATCAAGACTACTACTAACTTTATTAAAGACAGCTTTGACAACTTGTAATCATAACATTAACTTGTCAATAGCAATCAACTGTGAAATTAGTCCTGATGGCGTCTGCGTCTCGCGTCCGGTTTCAGGTGTGACATTTCTCGGTTCTGCATGGGTCCTGGACCAGCTTTCAGGTAATAGGCTTATTATATTTGGTCCCACCAGGGTTCTAATGACATTATTCCACATGACCAAACAAATCAAACTAAAAGACTTGTTAGTCCATGGTTCAGATAAACAGCGTGCTTTTTGTGACTGCAAAACAAATTAAGGCTTTTAGTGCACTGAAAGAATGCATTGGCAGGTGTAATGGGTCGTTGCGGCTTGGAAAAAGGTTGGCACGTCTTATTGGTTTGCAGGTCCTAAAAAACCGAATATGTCTCTTAAGGCATATTACTTTCATTCCAGGTTTTATAAGCATTTTTTCACTCTGATCTTTCCAGATGTTTAGATTACTTGTTAACCAATCGTTGACATTCAGAGTAATTACAAGCGACTCAATAATTTGATCTGGTTCAGTAGGGATAAGAGATTGCTGGTGATCATAACTAAGTCCTAGCAGTGAAATATAAATCCTCGCTGATATAACCGAGTTAAGGATCAGAGAGGATTCAAGATGTAACATCTGCTGTCACTTCCCAATTGAAAACTACCCACACACTATAATTCAATCAGTATTTTATTTTCCAATTTCCCCTGCTCTCATTGCTTGGATGACCATGTTAACTTGTTCGCCTCCGTCTCCAGTGCAGATTAAGTTGTAATTGGTTTTTTTTCAAGAGGCCAGTGGGTTGAGCCGAATCAAAAGGGCCTGATTTGGCTTCCCTCTTCCTCACGACCTGGGCTACCTCCGAGTTACCCCCACCCCCCCCACCCCACACACACACACACACACACAACCACACACACACACACACACACACACACACACACACACACACACTCTCTGTGGAGCCACTGGCCGAGTTGCATCCCTGTTCATTAACAAGGGTTCGACGTGGCCCCCAAATGACAGCGCAGCCCCTACATCACATCGGCTGCTCACCAGATTTAAAACCAAATTCACTGAGTGTCTGAATGAAAAGCTCCAAACACACAAACACACAAATACACACCGAGCTTTAAAACCTTAGCTTTAAGTTTCTTGCACATGCCGCTGTGTCTCTAGTCGTATAAGGACATAAGTATATGTTGTATAAGATAAACATATTATGAAGAATATGGATATTACTTTCATGTTATACTCATAAACAAGCTCTAATAGTTCTCGCCGTTGCAGCTCGCCCATCAATTCGACGACAGCAACTAAAATATGCTTGTCGTTCCTCTCAATTACCTTAAAGTCATAATTGGAAAAGGCTAAGTAGCTGTCGTCTGTCTTCAGCGTGGGCTGGGAAGCAGAAGTTCAGTCAGTGGCTTTTAAGATATGTGCGCGCCTTCCGGTTGCTATAGTGTGATTTGCACCAGCACAAGACTGTCAAAAGCAATGAATCACATTACTTAAGTCAGTAAAGACGTGCTATTCCTGTTACACAAAGTACTCACATCAGCAGCTCCCCGTGACACCAGAGCAAGCTTTTAAAGCTCTCACCTGTGACATCGCTCCTGTGTTTTTCTTTTTTTTTCTTTACTCTGGCAAGATATTTGCTGGTTCGTGCTTATTGCTGTGTGTTTTTCTGAGATCGCTTGTCAATCAAACAGTGTGGGCAGTGCGTTGATTTCTTTGTCCTTGGGTTCTCATTGTAAGGAAAAAAATTATGAGGAACCATAAATGTGCACTAAGGCGCTGCGTAAGGATGGAGACCAAAAGGTCTTTACAAACAGCCACAACAGAAAACGCTGCACACACTGAACACTCAATCACAGTTATATCATTAATAAGAAGCCCTGAAGAAATATACTGATTCTCTATTTGAAATTCATTATTGAGAGGCAGAAGGAATAGATGTAATTTTGATCATTTTTAAGAAGGTATTTAAGTTTTTCTTTTTGGCCAGAAGATATCAGACACAAATTCAAACGACTCAAAGCCCAGTATTTTATATTTGTTAAAGGTTTGTAAGTTTTTCTGCCGCCAAACGGGAGCGGGTGGTGGTGATGCTGATGGTGGCTTGACAAGAGCTTCATCCATCGTTAACTCTACAAAACCAGAGGTTATACTACGCCCGCTGAGCAGCGCTATGTCTTCAGGGCAGATTAGAGGCTACAGTGAGTCGCTGTGGGAAAATGACGAGACAGGTCGGCGCTAGCTGGTTAGCATGCTAACTCCATTAGAAGGACAGATGTGATAGAAACAAGAGTTAACATCGCCGTTGCTTTTCAGTAAAGGAATGAAGTTTGATGCTGAACTTATAACGTTTCTCCTAGACTGCTGAAGTAAACAGCTGTTAATGCTAACGTTCACTACTGTTAGCATCACAAACTAAACTCTGTTCACGTGTGTTGTAGTAGTGTAGCAGTGGAGGCAGAAACATCAGCTAGGTAATGGGTCTGGCAGTCAAGTAAGGAAATGCTTTGTTTTTGTAATTTGGGTGAATCAACCTTTTAAAGCTGCACTGGGCAACTTTAAAAATAACAAGTGGTATAAATTGAACCGGAACATCTGTAACTGTGGGCGAGTGACACCAGTAAACCCAGCAGGTGGATTTTTCATCAAATATCTTGCCCCTGACGAGGAAATGAAAAGCTCTCTCGCTGTCATATCGCAGACACCTCTGCACTAAGTCGCTGTGCAGACGGCGGTGATCTCAGTGTTATGGTCAGTTGTACATGCAGTACCACAAGGTGACTAATAAGGAGGAAACAGACTGATGCAAGAAGTCCCAATATCTTGCCCCCATGCTGCTTTATTCACATGCCCGCCCCGCAATGTCTTCCTGCACCCACTCACTGCTGTAATGAGGGTCCCCAGGGTGCTGGGGAAAATCTGCCCTCTTCCTCTAACCCCCCTGTGGTGTGTGTTCATGTGGTGTGTGCTTATTTGCTCATAGACGCAGCTCACTGTCAGATTTATGTGGGGTTTTAATGGAAAGGCTTTTACAATATAAACAGCAGTACACACACACACACACACACACACACACACACACACACACACACACACACACACACACACACACACACACACACACACACCAAATACCATTATTGGCTGACAAAGATGACTGCAGTTTGAGCAGAAGAGAGCAGAAGATTCTCACCTCCACATTTACTGTCTGTTAGCAGAATAGGTGTTGGAAAGCTGATGGTGGATATCAATGAAATCAGGTATAACGTCAGAGCATGGTCCAAGGAACTAATTAGTTTTTGTTTTTTTTGTGGATCTGGATTAAATGGAGCCACCATGTGGTCGTTTTATTCTTTGGCTCATAACAGCTGAACCTTCAGGTGTAGGTGTGGAGGCAAATTATGTTACTAAAGTCCTTTGTTCGAGGTTAATCGTCAGTCCTGTTTAGTGAATCTGTGAGTATTGTCCATAGTCCTGGGTGTCCTCGACATGCCGTATGTTTATCTTGTCCCCGTTTTGATTTCGGCAGGGGTCCTTGGTTGCATTCGTACTCCCTCTCTTTTCATGCTCCCTTTTTGTATATGAACTGTCATCTCTCCAGTTCAAAATCCTCCAAAAAATAATGTGAAAAAAGTATAATCCATGCGCCATTACTGCCTGAACTGATTGCCTACTTACTCAAATGTCAATTTTCACCATATTTCTTGAAATGGCGTCCATTTATTCCAAAAAAAAAAAAGATGGTGTGACCATTTAAAGAGGAACCACACCCAGGCTGAAAATTCTCCGTCCACAAAACACAGAGTGAAATCTGGATTTAAATACATTTTTTTGGATCTGTGAAGCGTGTTAAGTTGCTCTTTACGCTGTCGTAACACTTAAAAGCTTTGGCTGCAAATGCAGTTTCGAGCGACATGCACACAATCCTGATACATTTGATGACATTTTCTTCGTTTTTGAAGCTCTGCAGGAAAATGATCAAGTAAATGTCACTTGAAATTTTGCCAAAATCTTTCTTGTTTCAAAGCCCCTGCCTTTTCAAAAGTCATCGCTGCCTCGAGCCAGCATGACGACGCCGATATAAAAACCACATGTAGCTTCACAATATAATTTCAGCGTTATCTAGTATTAAAAACAAACAAACACTAATATAGAGGACTGTGCAGCCTTGTGGGAGGAGTACACTCTGACTACTGTCGAGTGCATTACAGTGTTTTGTTTTAATTGTACCTAAAATGGGGACTTAACCAAAAAAAAATGTGATTTTTCCAACGGACTGATCTTTTGTCCCTTTGTAAATGTCATCAGGGGGCCAACTACAGCAAAAAACCCACACAAAAGAATCACTGAGGCCCATTACATTACGCAGAGATAGACTGTGTGGGTATGTCAAGGACTCTTGCATAGCCATTACTGTTAAAAAATAATTGATTGCATTAACCTGCCCTTTCACCATTTTACAAGTCCGATCCATATTCCTAAGTGGCCGTGTAGTGTGGGGTTTTAACCTAAGAGGAAACAGCGTAATGATTTTGTCAGGCCCGTATTGAATGGCTCAGTGGTGTTGGTGTTACTCATGGTGTGCTGCTTTTCAAGCATCCACACCACAACGGAAATGTCAGTGTGTCTTTTTCCATTGAGAGGAACCGACACACACACACACACACACACACACACACGTATGCACACATTCAAATAGAGCTTTCGACCTCTTGGTGTCTCTTTTATTTGTGTGTGTTCCAGTTTGTGGGACTGATGAACAGTTTGAAGAGATTTTTTTAAGTCAAGCTGCCAAAACCTGTTTTTTGTTTGTTTTTTTTGTACCAATCAATATGTGGTTAGAAAATACCAAAAACACCAAAGTAAATATTTAAATTTTTCGTAAAATTTTTCAATCTTTTTTTATTTATTTATTTCTTTTAATCTATCTATTTTTTAATTATATATCCATCTTATCAGAGCTGGAACGACCATGTGGGTGATATCTGATTCTCAATAAAAAGCCAGTTTATTGGCCTAATATCTGCACACTGACATCGGTCTAACTCATATCCGCCGAGCCATCAGCTGCTTTGTCATCCCGGTTTTTTGTTCTCGAGTTCATAACTTTTCATCATGTACGCACTTCTTTCCGGTTGACTTGAGAGGCAACGCAATGAAAAGTGCGAACGTTTGAAGTGGTACAAACGCCATTAAATTAATCAATTCGATAACCCCCCCCCCTCCCCCCACCACCCCCTCACGCAACCGTCGGCCTCACTGTCTCTTTCTGCTCTCTCTCTTTCTCCTCTTCCCTCTTTCAAGGCGGCACTGAGGGAGAAATATAGATTTGATAAGGCCGCTTACTCCCGCTCCACATCCATGCAGAGAAAATACATTTCCCCCCGGACAGAGCTGAGTCTCATCCTTCCTCTCTCGAAAGATTACAAAGCAGGCAGGGATGGAGAATGACACAATCTACCTCACTATCCCTTCCGCATCAGCGAGAGACTGTTCCTACACCAGCGTCCATAGGTTATGATGACAAGACGCCCAAATTGCTCAATCCATAATGTCTGGCGCTGCACCTGTCTGCAACCTTGTGTATAATTCATTATTATGTACTTATGGATTCCTGCATGCCTCACAAAGTGCAACTCTGATTCATTGCGCAGAGAATAGAAACGCTCTAAACCAGCCTTATTATGGCGAGCACAGTTCTCCACCACAGCTCCAAAGATAGATGCTGTGTTATGTTAGAGCTTTATTAGTACCACTAAATCATTTGATAGCAATATGGCTGGAACACAGATAATTATTGGCGTTGTATCTCGCCATTTAATGGCGTGGCATCGACACATGTAGCTCAATGAGTCGCAAAGGACCCGCTCTCTTTTATTCCTTCCTGCTTTTGCACATTTTCTCTTTCATTAGATCTCGCAGAACTTTCTCTACACGTGTTTCTCTTTCATCTTGTACTTTTGTTGTATGATTCTCTTTTATCTATTTTTACTCATTCCCTCTTTGTCTTTTCTCGTCCCTCGCCTTCCTCTCATTACATAGTTTAGAGAACATCTTTTCTCCTGCCCTGCATTGCTACACTGTGCTCTTGCATTTAAGCCATTAGTCTTAAAATGTGTTTGTGTCAGTGCATGTCCTGTTGTTGTTCTCCCTCCTCCTCCTCCTCCTCCTCCGCTTTTTCTAAGGCTGATGTGTCTTTCATTACCGGGGTCTGACAGCGCTGAGCCGAGTGGACGTCTGTTTGTCACCCTCTAATGGGGCTTGGCAGCCTACAAGGTGTGCACAACACCTCAGAGAGAGTGGCCCTCTCCTTCTGTCTCTCTCAGCGAGAGGAAAAGACCAATAACACTACCTTGCGCATTCAGTCCACTGTTCAATTTCACTTCACGTCTGCATCAGTGCCGTGAATTGGATCAGGCACCTATGGACAAATTCCACGTCCAGTTGACTTGATGGGAATTGACCAAACCTTGCCAGGATCTCACGCGGTGCTGGCTTTGATCCTGCTCCAGCTGTCAATTGCAATATACAGTTTAAAAGTAAGGCTATCTAATCCATTTTGAGTAAATCCTGCTTCTTGGTGTTGGACTATCGACCTGCTCTCTCCTGTACTGTTGCTGTTTTCATTTGATGGATTCCCAGACAGACTCATATTAAGGCCATAGACCACCAAGACTCCATTGGAGCCAAAATAGGCAAGCTTGGTTTAAATTTGGCATTGTATTGTGGGGCTTTAATGTTCCTTACACATCCACCAGAAAAGACACAATATGGAGAACCCAGTGGAGTCGTCCACTTTAAGCACCTGTGGAATACAAGTTCCTACCCTTCCTACCCTTTGGCTCGCTAGATGGATTTTTCCATCTACTTATTATTTTCAGTATCAGTATCAAAACTGTGACTCGTCTCAGCAGAAAAATATCAGCAATGGTCATCTAAAAAAAGAAGAAAAAAAAATAGATTTAGCGACAAGCCGTCTCTTGTGATCATGCAAATAATGACTTTCCTCTTTCACAAGCAAAGATGGTAAGTAATTTGATGTTGTTATAGCACTACAAAAGATCAGGGTTTCTTTTAATCATGACTTCAGGATGTCCCTGATGTACCTTGTGTAGTTCTGGGCACATCTTCTCCCACATCTAAGCTAGGTGCCGGATAACAGATTCAATGAAGGAAGAAATGGAGAGTAATTATACACTGGATTGAAGATCCAACTGAAAAGCAGGCGATGTGTTGACCCTGGTCAGAACATGTCTGGATACTCCTAACTTTACCTGAGTACTGACCTAAACTTAAAGGAGCTATATGTAAGATCTGCTATTGCTACATAGCCACGGTTAGCATTGAAAGCTGGTGTAGACACTACATTTACTCTGTATCGGAAAGTGATGAGACAGTTCTTGGAAAGTACCAAGAAACAGCAGTTACTTTCAGCCATGATGACAAAACCTCCCTGACATCAACCAAGTAGCTTTTGTTCTCGCATGGGTGACTTTCACATTTATTATATGCATCATTTAGGTCAATTAGGTGTGAGAGCATGTCACAAACATTGCTTAATGGAGCTTAGAATTAGATATTTTACAATAAATATCCAACATTTTTCAGAAGAGGTGATCTAAGGCCATCTGCAGACCATGGGCCTGACTTTGAGATCCACTTCTCTAGAGGACATCGTTCAGTTAGGACGTCAAAACCAAGGCAGGTCATAGAATAAAAAGATGGAAAGAGAGAAATAGGAGGAAATGGAATAATTCTGATGGAGAAGGAAAAATAGAAGACAAAGCAAGAGAGATGAGAGCAAAATGATTAGAAGGGCACCAGAAGATGGAAATAGCAAAGAATGGGGTGAGAGAGAGAATAGATCCAAATCCTTCCTTTTCTTCCTCTGTGGGTCTGTCAGAGCGTCACAATGAGCGGCCGGTAACCTACATTAACACGCATTCAGACCAGAGCCCACATCTTTTTATTAATCCCTACCTTAATTTGATCCCACGGAGGAGGGAGGAAATGGAGAGAACGGGAGGGAGGTGGAGGGAGGGAGGAGAGGATGCGGCTGAGGGTTGAAACATGATGTGGGAGTCAGAAACCTGCTTTACTCCGCTCGGAGATGAAAGGTCAAAAAGCCCGATAGATCTTTCCATTTTTAAATGCACCTCTGCACCTGTGTGTGCATGTATTTATGTGTTTGTGTGTATATGTGTGTGTGTGTGTGTGTGTGTGTGTGTGTGCGTGCTGATGCATTTGTGCAGCGAGTGTTTATCTGCATGCCAAGTGTGTTAGAATGGGGAAACGCTGGCTAATAACAAGATGTTCCTTTGAAAATCGCGGAGCATTCATCCTGGTGTGTTCTTTCAGGCGAGCGGCACAGGGCGAAATGTCAACCATTAGAAATAAACAGCCTTGTCATGACAACTCTTGACAGAGTGAACAATACCGGAGAGAAAGTGAAAGAGGAGAAAAGAGTGATAGATGTAGCAAGATGGAAATAGAAAAGGGTGGAAAGGAGAGAAAAAAGAGTGAGAGGGAAGATGAAAACACTTCCTCTTTTCTGCTCTTCCCTCTGAGTCAGCCTGCCAGTCCCTCCTTCCAAAGCTGCTGAATCTCTTTTTCTCTCTCTCCATCATATTGTCTCTTATGCTCTAAATTTATTCCACCTTTTTTTTTTTTTTTCTTGACTAACACAACGGAGAAACCTCGTCTCTCACGCCTCACACATCATTAGCGACTGGCTAGGTTTCCTTTCGTTTCTTTTGATTCCTGTCTCTGATCTTCCCATAATGCTTTGCTGATGAGCATCAACAATTCGAGGATGATTTCGGTTTATTAGCATGTATGAAGTAAATCCACCCTAAAAAGGGGGATTCATATGTCGTTTCTGTAATATACACAGCTCAGTTTTAATTTCTGAATTTCAACAAGCCTCTCCTCAAGCTGAACACAGAGACAGATTGTAGTGGTGATGTTATCTAGAGATGAATCCCGGAGCTACTCCATTAAGTAAATAGTACTCCATCCAGTAAATAATGGAACGAATCTGAGGACACATCAGCTGCTGCATCTTTACTGGGATATAAGGACATTTTCTGCCTAAAAGTGTAATTATCCCACACAAAAGTTCTAGGAAGCATCAGTTTTGACTTTGTTTTAATGGGTTTCCTCTCAAATTACTTGCATATACAGCAGGTGAATTTTTCATTGTGCAGAGGCAAAGTATTTCTTTTTAAGGAATGAAGCTCTATATTCATTTTTGGAGGTGGAGTCGTCAGGAGCTCGTTGAGGCGGATGACCAGAGACCAGGGTTTACATCCACAGTCCTGTCTGTGGTTAAGGGTAGGGGAAGATTACAGTCTGGTTTAACACAGAAAAAGTTCACTCTGAATTCAAAACCATAATGTGCTCTTGCCCAGAAGATAACGGTCTGTGTGTGACTCAATGGAAGTCCATCACACTACCCTCCATGTTGAATAATACCCAGTACGTCAAGTGATGCTAAGGGTTTCCTGACGAAGCAGCCATATGTGACGACTTGGCAGCGTGACTGCCCTTGATGGAAACATTTGTCTTACACATCTTGCCATTGCCAGCTTCTGCTTTTTCCTTCGCATTCTGCTGCCACTCATTTCATGCCTCCACTCCACCAAAAACCGAAGACTACGTAACTGCCACATCCCCAGCTTGTTGCTTGTCTCTTCCCACTCCAATGGTACAATCTCAGGTGGGACTGTGCAGTGAAAATGCCATGATGTATTAGAGTTATTTGGTGCTTGAGTAATTATGTAATCCTGTAGGATCCTCTGGAATAGTTTAACATGTAGGTTGTTGGATGAAACAGGCGCAGATTGTCATTTAATTTTGCCAAAATTTCAGAAATTTAGTTGAAATGATTATTGGCTTTGGCATTCTGCTTTAAACATCTTGGCATACTCTAGGGTGGTAGGGACTGTGAGCTACTAGCATCCAAATAAAGTAGTAGTCTGAAAGTAGTCAGAAACACATTTTAATAATAAATTACTATGTCAGTGTGGCTGGTGTAGACAGATTTATATTATTGGAAGGGAATGACAGTCAAAACACTAGAGCTTGGAAAGGGTCAAATACACTGAAATATATGCAGATACTAACAGAGTGAGTGCAGACCTCTGCCGACACTGACAAGTCCTTAAATAGGCCGTTGCACTCCAAAAAAAATAGTTTCCTTCATTGACATGTTAGTGAAATTGATATCCTGACCTTGAAAATATACCTTTAGGATTTTAAACCAAGTCCCTGTCTGTAGCAGTGCCATGATTAAAGATAAAAAAAAATAATTGTGGAACAGCAGAAATCCCAGATCCGGATCACCACCAAAATCTAATCGACAGTTCCTTTGCCCAAGGCCAATCTGCTCTCCAAATTTCATGGCGGATATTCTGACAGACAGACTGACTATCTAACATAATGTTTTGAGCCACCAGGCGTTACATTCTTGGCATACAAAGTGATAATGAATGGGTGAAAGGGGACTGTTTAGAGCTAAAAATATCTGTGCTGCTCATTAGCACGTGTTCGGAAACCTGAAATACTCCCAAAATGAAACCTGGAAACTCAGAATCATACAGGGAAAAAATCACAAAACACATACATGAAGTAAAAATCATTACATATTCTAATCTTTAATATCTGTTATATATTCCATGACCACACTTTACAAAAGTGTTGTAAAAGTAAATGTTGCTTCTGAGGGTAAAAACAAAAACTGCAATAACTGAGAGAAAGTCTGTAAGAACTGAACAAAAAGCTGCAGACAGCACATCCTATCTCTAATATGATGTCAGTAAATCAAGGTCTGTTGTGGCCAATAGATTAATGAACGGTCATTACCTGTTGTCAGTGCTGTGTGTCCACTTCACCTTCACTTAAGCTGTTTCCAATGATGGACCTTCCTTTCAGTGCTGGGAGCTTTTACAAATTGCTCACTGCCAAAAAACAAAAAGTCAAATTCCTCACAACTAAACACAGTCCAGTCTCCCTGAGAATAAAATGAATATCCTTGTCCAATGTCCTTTTATTTTAGTGGGGTAGTTAGTGTTGGATTTGCATAACAGTGATGGTAATCTCTTTGTAGCCATGATCTGGTACTTTTATTTGCCTAATCCGAGCCATGACTTGTTGCTGTATTGTGATGTGTTATCTCAACCTATATTATCTTGCGTTTATGGAAAGTAGTAGATTTCCTTGATCTTAAATATCTGTTGTTTCAGCAGACGTAACATAACTGTGTTTTTCCTGCTGAAATTCATCGCTGGTTCATTTTAACGGTGACCGTGATCATTCCCTACTGCATTCCCTATTGCAACTATGACAATGAAGGTCTCCTAACATTGATGAAGAAATTGTAACCCAAACCACGATCCTTCCATGATCTAAACCTCACTAAACCTCAGATCAGAAAATTGTTAATTTTTGGAACAGATTCGTGCTTGTAATTCATGTTTTTAAAGTATGTGTATGACCTTCACAAATAATTTGTTGAACACTCACAAAGATCATCACTAAAGGTAACCTTGCGTTTTTTTGCAGAATCCTCAAAAATCAACTTGTTGTAGCTGCTGTGAAGAACTGGCCAGTTCTACAGGCAGTTCCACGCCATTTCTGCTAAGATGAAGCAACAGTTTTCCATCGTGTCTTTGGCTCTTCAAACTTTAAAACCAGATCTCTAAAGGCAGTTTTTCATTTACCACGGACCGACAGATCGCCAGAAGGAATGTGGTTTGTAGGATATCTTAAAAACATTAATCATTCTTTATCATTAACAGGTCACTCTTCTAATTTCGACATATTCATTGTTAAACCGTCCAAACAACAATCTGCTAAAACACATGAGCAATTAAAGTGTCTATACGCTCATCACTTTAAGATAAACAAGGACACTTTTCCTCCAAATCCCGTCAAAAACTTTAGCTCTCATCATTTGGACCTGTTCTGGTGCTGATGTCGATGACGTGTTGAAGGGTTCTGGGCCGGTGTCTTGGCGCAGTATTTATTCCCACGTGCGATCAGGTTGGAAACTGCTGCAGCCCTGAAAGGCAAATTCCCCCTTTCCCGCCGCACACCACCTGGGACGTCAATCCCGATTGTTCCAAAGTGACACCCGGCACCCAGATTCTGCCATCACTTGTCGGCGCTCACAATAACACTCTCCCCAATCCTCCCCTCCCTCTTGCCCTCCCATCCTGTCTCTCCATTCTTTTCGTCTATTCAACTGCCTGTCTGGAGCGGTGACTGGCTCATCCTCATTTGCACTGCTCATATCCCGAGACTTGACATCGCCAAGCAGGCGCCACTGTCTCCGCTCTCCCAGTCCTCCGCTCTTGATTGTTTTCCTGCCGGATCCTTTTTTTTTTTTTTTTTTTTTAATTGTTATTGTGGATTATTGTTGGTTTGCTGGCGTGACCATGTGTGACCCTTACCAACAGATGGATGCGTTTTTTTTTTTTGTGAAAAATCACCCCCTTTTTCTGAGTCATTACTCTGTCAACCTGCAACACATGGGTGTCAACACATAAACGCGTTTGGATGTTTTCTTAGCAGGTAACCCGGTGATTGTTGTCTGTACCGCCATGGTTACAGCACAAACACCCGCCCGTGGCCAATGCAGACTTTCTATGGAGAGCGGAGTGAATACCTGACTCCATGGGCTAAAATTCAAAACATATCATTCCTATTATATAGCTCTATATTTGCCAACTCGTACAACTTACCCATGGCACAGTACTGGTCTATAGCCTTGGGGTTGGGACCCGCCCCTCACCCCCCACCACTCACGATGGCATTATCTGGGATTCGGAAAATAACAGTATATTCCATGCCTGTTGTCAAAGTCTATAATTAAAGGGAGTGAAAACCAAGCGAAAAACAGCTACGGGTTCAAAAGGTTAAGCAGACAGTTGTAGCTCAGATGCCACCAGTTCAGCTTTAATGTGTCTGTTATTTTATACCAAATTGGATTTTCCACCGTTTTGAGTTTCTTGCATCATTCACAAGGAACGCTATGTTTACTCTTACCTTGTTAGCAGTGGAGGACATGTAGTTTTATTCTAAGTGCAGCTCTCAGCGGTTAAAATACTTAAAAGTCAATGGGACGCAGAGAGAGGTATAAGATGGGCGCAAGGTAACAACAAGGGTGATGAACGGCAATCTTAAAAGAGATAGGGAGAAAGCAAGGTGTAGAAGAGGAGTTCCAGGGGAGATTGTGATTGGCTCGTTCCTCTCCAGGTTTTAATCTGCCTCATCTGCAATTAGTGGCAACTGTGTCACAGCCAGACCTGCTTAGAGAGACACACACAGACACACACACACACACACACACACACACACACACACACACACACACACACACACAAACACACACACAAGGGGGAGAAAAAGAAAGAAAGTCTACATACAGGACATAAAGGACGTGACAAACACATGCACACACACTTTGACAAACACAAACATATAGGCTAATGAGACATGAGAAAATAAGAAATGTAAATACGGCAAGTCAAAGCTGTGCACAGAAGATTCTTACACACAGTTTTGAGAAACCAAACACTCCATCAGCAGCACAGAGGGTTGAAAGCTCGTCTTCCCTCTGAAGCAGATAAAATGAAAATATTACAGCACATTCCAGAAATCCACTGAGGGACAAACTCCCACGTTATGCTTTTATATCCGCTCTGCCTTCTGTAAACACTTAGAAGCTTTCCTCAAAAATCACCCATCGACACATATTCACATACGGCCGCATCTCTCTGCCTTTTCTCTTGCAGCGGATCTCATGGTGTCTTGCTAGCCTCGGGCTACATGCTGCTCCTGATTGCTACGCACCCGGACTAACGGCACATCAAAAGTGGCCCCCGCACAGGGCTTGTGTGTTTTTATGCGCGTGTGTATGTCTAACATAGGTCATTCCAGCGCTTTTTCACAGATTAAAAGGCTCAAGACAAATGAAGAGCAACCAAGTAATCTCTCCCTCTCTGTCTCCGCAGGGTGTGATTTAATAAGATTGATTCTCACAATAAATGACTGAACAGGTTTTTATGCCTCTATTTTTACACTTTTACTGCCAGTGACAGCTCAGCACTGCTTCGTTAAATTTTAACGTCTGCATCATTTCTGTGCATATGTTTGCATAATACGTTTGAGTCAAATTAGAGTGCCCGTAACAATACTAAACACTTTAAGATGAGGATGATATGTGTGATGATATGTCTTTGAATAACGGATTCCCAAATTCATTATAACTGAGGTCTGGCCCAGTGGTTCCTAACATTTTTAGCTTGCAAAGCTAAGCACGTTTATGACCCCTCATCACAGGCTGCAAGTATTTATGAGCTCTAATCGTTTTAACCACAGAGTGATTTTCCTTTCACAAATTGTTTTATTTAAATCATTTACAGAAGCCTGAAGAGGTGAAACAATCAAATGTTTAACAAGAAAAAAGCAAAGATCAGAGAAGGCTGAAATAATAATAATAATAATGTGAATCTCTTTGTTTCCTATCCTGCTAATCATTTCCACCTCGATAATTAATCTTGTCCTGTTGTGGGGTTAGGGACCACTTGTCTGGTTCAACTTAAACCCGTTTCTATTTAGGAAACCACTGATTTAGTCCACCTTAAGCTTTGTTTTGGGAACTGAAGTCCAAAGTCAGATTTAATTCACTAACGACAGACCTACTCCCGCCTACATCTGTTGTGGTAACCCCCTCCTTACAACTGTTTTGGGAATCATTGATTTAGTCCATCTTAAACTTGGTTTGGGATCCACTGATGTGTTCCACCTTAAATCTTTAGTGGGAACCACCATCTTTGTCTGCCTTAAACTGGTTTTGGGAACGACTCCACCTTAAATTTAGTCCTTAAATCTGTTGTAAAACACCTTAAATTTTCTTGGGAAACCACTGGTTTAGTCCACCTTAAACCTGTTTTGGGAATTACTATATTAGTCCACCTTAAACCTTTATTGGAAACTACAGATGTAGACCTTCTGATTTAACCCACCTCAGACTTGATTTTGGATCCACTAATGAAGTCCACCTTAAATTTTATGTGGATCCTACCAACTTACTTCACCTTAAACATGCATCCACTGACTAAACCATTTTTGGCAACCACCTGTGTAGTCCACCTTAAATCTGTTGTGAAACACCTTAAATCCGCCTAAGCCTACATGTTTTAGGAACCACTTGTTAAATCCACCTTAACATTGATTTAAACCCACCTTAAACTTCTTCTGGAAACCACTAATTATTCCACCTTAAACCTGTTTTGGAAACCACTAATGTAGTCCACCTTAATATTGATTTAACCCACCTAAACCACAGATTGTGTCCACCTTAAGCCTGTTTTGGGAACTACTGATTTAGTCCACCTTTGATCTGTTTTGGTACTCGCACATTTTGTGACCCAACTATTAAACCCACCTTAAACTTGTTGGGAACTTTTGATTTAGTCCACCTTAACCTTTCGGTCAAGCACAGGCTGAAATAAAATTCAAAGAGAAGAGAGGAGAGTGTTACATGCTCTGTACGTTTTCTTTTCCCTTTCCTCCCAGTGTTTCTGTGTTCATGTAGACTGACAAAAACACACTGCGTCATTTTAACATTTCAGTTTCTCTGAGTGGGAAAAGATGTTGAGCTCAGCCAAGCCGAGCAGCAGTCGCCCAGGGCGAACGTCACGTACACGGTCTTGTAAGTCTGTTCAGAATCCATCTCCAGTGTGGAGGGAAAAGGTGTGAAATCATGATACACTCTCGTCGAGTGAGTGAAATTTGTACGTTTGGTTACGCACACACACAAAGTTGCACAGTGATTTTTTCCACTTTGTTTACATCACGCTGCGGAGGCATGTTTCATGGGAAGAGTGCGAACGTTGCACCTGTCACTTACTGATTGTCAAGCCATGTTTTCAGCACAGAACACACACACACACACACACACGCCAGCCATGTTAATAAACTCAGAGAAACTGCCAGAGTTGTTTTCCTGCTAATTGTCTATGCTAATTTTATCTCCAGAGTAGCAGTAAAAGTATTAGTACAAAGCATTTCTTGGTGCTTAGATGTTTTTCTATCCCTGATGTCTTTGAACAAAATAAAAAAAGTCGTCTGGCAAAACTCAGAACCTAAATCTTGATTGCAAAAACTTGAGTTTGTCATTCATCAAAATGGTTGCACACAGTTGAGTAGAGGTAATGATTCATTATTTTCCTTCTCCACAGTTTTACATTTATGGATTTGGAAGAGTCACATAAGAGTGAAAATATCTCAGATTGCACACACACACACACACACACACACGCACACACACACACACACACACACACACACACACACACACACACACACACACACACAGAGAGAGAGGCACGTACGTGTTCTGCCTTCGACAAAAGCAGCAGTGACTCCCTTTATTCGTGCAAACATTGAGCGCCTCCTTTTCTTGGCCACAGTTGCAACCTCCCCGCTCCGAAATGCGTCACTTATCGGCTCGGCCTGTGACCTCCGATCGCAGCGTGACCTTTGAACTCCTGAGCCTGCCGCTGGGATATTCCCATTTGGGTGGCTCGGTATTGACTCAGAGGTTACTGGTTCAGCTAATTGCTATTTGCATAGCTTTATTAGCACCCCAGCACCGCCTCTGTGACATTTCAATCTTTTTTCCCCCCTTTCCCGTCTTGGCGTGTCTCCCTGGCTCTGTCTCGTTCCGTTGCATTCAGGGGAGAGGAATTAGACAGTGTTTGGTGTGTGATTAAGTATTCATGGTTAAAGTAGCGACGGGCAGATCTCAGGAGAGGGAGCCATGGAGGAAGAGAGCAAACATTAATATGCGCTTAATAACTCTTTCTATCTGCTTCCATGTTTTCCCATTCTATCTTTGTCTGTCTGTGGCCGACTTTTCCTCCACATATTATTTTTTTGTGAATTATAAAATATTGAATTTGAAAGGATGAATGGAAATGGAGAAATCTCATGAAATTTTAATTTAATTTAATTTTTTTTTATGTAGGAAAAAAAAAAAGTTATTCAGTAAATATCAATGGAGGACACATTTGTTGAATAGAGATGTCCGGGCCCCGTCTGTTCAAACAAGGCAACGGGGAGTCGTGGCGTTGGGGTTGGCAGTTTATCACCTGAACCAGCGGGATAATGTTGGATGAGCGAGTGCGTACCGGAGGACGCATCACACGGATTTCACCCTAAGGTGTTCAGAGTGACATCAGCACCGTGTGAATCCCTGCGCTCCGACATTCGGGGTCCCGACACAAAGGGCTTCAGAAAAAAGTTGACTAACTTAACCTCGACCTGACTAAACTTTTTTTCCGCAACACAATGCAACGCAATCTCCGGTGAACCAATCAAATATGTGCAACCGTGCATCCCTGCTAGTATATTTTTATAACTAATTGCTGAGACGGAGGATAGAATTATTAGTGCTGTGAGTCTTAAAGCCCTGTTGTGCAGTGTTTTAGTGTCTGATAAAGCTTCAAACTTTGATTTATCACTTAAATTGGCTTCACTTGATTGTTTCTGTCTGTGTTTTCCATCTGAACAGCCGGTAACTGCTTCACGGTTGTTTTTATGAGGGGAAAACGTCCCGTTCGAACAAGCAAACTGCACCTCAGAGTGATGCCGCATTTGGGATCTTTAGTCATGAGTTTGCATACGTCTTTAGATATGGTGCAGGGGAGTTTTAGAAACCAAAGGACTTATGGGTAAAGCGGAAAACCTTTTTCTGGTTTGTAAAACGCTACATGTGGCGTTGAAATGTTGTGTGACATCGGATTAGATCAGTTTACTGGATCCTGACTGACGCCTCTGTTATGTTAATCCGTTTCCTGAGTAGATGTACAGTTGTCGCACCAATTTTCATGCAAAAACCAGCGAGTACCGTTCCTTTAGTGGATGTCCCAGAAACTTTGTCTCCGTCTGACCAGGTGACTTTTGTAGTTTTTCTTTGCAAATGAATTCCTGAAAGAAAGCCACCTATAGATGACGTTGTGTATGTAAAACGGGCTTCTCGCCTAGTTTTAGAAAAAGAAATATTTAGTAGACTGCTCCGGTTTTCTGAAGGATTGTTTTACCTTTTTAAAGAATTAATTCTGTCAGAACCATCATGTAAAAATCCCACACATATGGACTTTTCAGAATTCAGCGTTCCTGAGATAAATCTGTTTCTGCCACAGTTTGTCTAGTTTTCTTACAAATGATTTAACTCGTGGGAAAGATGCCGAACACTCAAAGTTTAGGAAACTGACTTTGACTCTGTTTTGTTTCCAATTTTGAACGTACAATCTGTCTTCTACCTTTGTCACTCTCTGTACCCTCTTAATGGCTTGTTGCATATTAGTGTGGTGTTCGTGTGTGTGTGTGTGTGTGTGTGTGTGTGTGTGTGTGTGTGTGTGTGTGTGTGTGTGTGTGTGTGTGTGTGTGTGTGTGTGTGTGTGTGTGCGCACATGCCATTTCCTGCTCTGTGTCTTTGTGTTTGTCCTGTGGTCTCTCAACTCACGGTGTGTGTGTGTGTGTTGTGTGTGTGTGTGTGTGTGTGTGTGTGTGTGTGTGTGTGCGTGTGCGTCTTCCAGAGTGAAATGTCAGTCTCATTTCGCTGTTATTACTTCAGGGACAAAGAGGAGGGCTTTACTCTGTAATCTCTGCCTCCCTGTGGCCGCCGCTCACGTACCTGGGAACACACTCGCCGCGGTTACATGGAGGTTTTTAAACACTTTAAACTCACACTGTTCCAGTTATAAGCGCAAAACATTTTGTTTTGTATTTGCATTCCTGCTGCGCACGGCGCTGTGAAACTGTAGGTGAAGGGTGACAAATGGTTCGGTTAAAAGCATCACGGAAAGAGCATTTGATTGACTGATTGATTGTGATGGATTGGCCTGCGGGGGTGTGGATCAGAATAATGAACACCTTCATGGTGGTTATTCAAAGCACAACTTCTCTTGTAAAAGACCCTCCGTCCAAAACTCTTGTCAAGAATTAGCTGTGACAGGAATAATAGCAGTGTGTGTGTGTGTGTGTTTGGTACTCAGACGTATCGGAGGGCGGTACTTATACATTAAAGAACAGTGTGTGTAGAACGCAAAGACAGTTCCTGCAAAACTGAAACTCTTGGCCGGTTGATATGCTCTCTGCAAACATGTGTCTGGGGTCGTGTTGTGATGGCCTCTTCCACTTTGTTCCAGATAAAACACCTGGACTCAATAAGCTACATCTCTCCTCGCGCTTCGTAGGAAAACTATGGCTGTAATTAAACATTTTAAAATGATCAAGTAATATGTGAATTATTTTTTAGATTCACGGATCATAAAAAAAAGTGAAAAAAAATGCCCATCACATGTTCTCTGACCCCAGTATTATGATTTATACAGCTCGGTTTCTAATAATAATAATAATAATATTAACTTTTATTGCACTTTTCAAAAAAAACTAATTTACAAAGTACTTCACAGACTTAAAAAAAAACAGTGGCAATCCAGATATAGAAATAAAAGGCAATGAATGATAAAACAAACAATAAAAGCATATCACAAAGAGAAACTCAGTTAAATAATATTATAGAGAGAAACGTCACATTTGAGGAGCTGGACGGGAAGATTGGCATTTCATTTGATAAAGCACTTGAGTGATTAACACGTAAATGTCGATAAATCGTCTTTCAAAAATTACCAATCTGTGAATTGTTCCAATGCTGTGGTGATCATTAATTAGGCTGCCACTCAACTACAGCGCTTCTACTTCACACGTGACAAAACGAGATCTCAGTTGCAGTTATTCGTGACTTCTGTTGTTTTTCTGATCTCTTTTCCTTTAAATATGATTCATTAATTTACTGTAACTTTGCATCTTTCCTCGTGTTGCATTAACACTTCCTGCTCAGTTTAATTCATTGCTGTTTAATGGCTGCTTATGTCCTGTCAACTCGTTTTATCCTCTTACCTCTGGAAAAGAAACGTGTTCTATAAATAAGATTATTATCATCGGTGAAGCTCAGACTCGTAACGCTCTGCAGCTACAGGGAGTCTTTTTTTTTTCCCCTGCCGTCCGGTTTCATGTCAAGCCCAACCGCTGGCCTCTCCCACACGGAGCCGGCTGTCTGTGAATATGTTAGCATGCCAATGAGGCCTATGTAGATCCGCTGTACACATCTTCGTGAAGCCAACCTGTGTGTGTGGGAGGGGAAAAACAGTCCCCCCCCCCCCCCCTATTCCCCGGAGCCTGAGGGAAAAGGTGTCCTCTTAAAAACACCAACATGCGTTTGTTAACTTGCAGCTATAGATTCACAGCGAGAGGTTAGCGGGTCAGTTTCATATCGCTAACGTGTTTTTGTTGTCTGGTTTGTGTTTTTTTTTTTTTGTTTTGTTTTGTGTTTTCGCCCAGCAGAGGGGGAGACTGGAGGAGGTGGAGGAAAGGGCATAAGAGGCAAAGGAGGGAGGGGGAGAAGGGGCAGATGAAATTGAAATAGAAATCCAAGTCAGTGGATAAAGAAACAGGACTCTTCATTTTGCCTTGTTGTGCAACCATGTATATTTCCCACCCGCCATCGCTGTTTCTCTGTGTCTGTGTCTCCCTGCCCCGCAGCGTCCCTGTGATGATTGATACGCACCGAGAGCGAAGCTAGCTACAGAGACACAGAAAATCATGCATAAAAGATGAGCGCAGTTTATTGTGTTTTCCTGGGGGCCGAGGGGAGAGCCGAAGTTATGGATTTATGCGGTGTGTGATTGGATGAGATCCCGGACCCGTGGGACAGATGTTGAGCAGGGAGGAGGAGGAGGGGGCGGCGGCTTAAGGTTTAGATGTAAAGAGAGAAGAACTTGTGTCGGACAGGTGTGGATAACTTAAAAGACAAGTGGCGGGACTCGGCGTGGCCGGAGGGAGCCCGCGGTCCCCGCCCGGCTCCCACAGTACCCTCACTTCACTCTCTGCAATGGAAGCTGGCATCATAATTACATTATAATAGCCCGGTTTCACCTCTTCATTCAGCTGTGAGCAACCAAATGGACTGAGCGGGCTCGTCTGAACCCTCGCAAAGGACCGTCACCTCGTCGGGTTACGTTGATTAATTGGTTTGCTGATACATTGGGTCACTACTTATTCGAAATTGGATATCGGCCAGCGTGATGGATGTGACACAGTTTGTTTGATGACAGTGTTTAATTGATCAATTTCTACGGGAAGCCATTAAACTGAAATCATTCTAATGAGACATTTTGATTGGATTCCACACAAGTGCGCTTGAATATATTTTCTTCTTATTATGGAGAGTTTAAGTGTCCTATTATACTGTATACATGCGGTTAATGAGCTTTTGCCACCCCGCCAAGAACTAGATTATGATAAAAATGCTGCATAATTGGAAACTTTATGCTAAATGTTGGAAATCTTTGACATTAGCATCCGGGAGGAAGCGTTAAAGGAGAAATAAAGTTTACAACCACAACATGACGACAAACGACAAGGGGGAGCTGTTGAGTCGGAATTAACGACAAATAAATAGCAACAGGATCTGCTCCCAGCTGCATTATGGGTAACAGCAATGAGGAGATGGTGCAGCCAATAATAAGGTTTGAGTTTCTGCAAGTTGACTTCCACGTCACTCTAACAAGAACCCAAACTGGTAGATATATATACACATATTGTATATTGATACTAAATGTAAAGGTCCTGTGCAATTATTGTATCACCCTGGTCGAACGAGGCACTGGAAAATATCAATAAAAACAAACTAAATATGCAGTAGATGTCTATTACATTTTGAGAAACAAGACTGGATGGCAAGTTTACATATAGTAACAACACAAAAGCCTAATGCAGCTGCATTATGGGAAACAACAATGTACCATAACAATAAAACGGAGCTAGTATAATGTGCCGTAATGCTTGTACAACTGGAGGCTACTCGTCGTTACACATTTACGTTAAGTAAGAACGCGGAGGCCTAATGGAGCAGTGTGGGCTGCACTTAGCGCTTGGTCGGGAGGCATCACTCCCTCATTTGGAAAACATGGCTCAGCTGACACACACTGTTTTATTGCTAAGGTTTTTTTTTATTTTTTATTTTTTTATCATGCGTCATTTGAGGACAAATAATCCGGGAGGAATAGAGGAGTGCCATCTCTCACTCTGACTGAAAGACGTGTGATTGAACTGCAGCCTCTGGCAGATTGTTGGAATTATCAGATTTAAAGGCGGCGCCGATATCAACGTTTTTTCTTTCTTTAATTCTTTATTTCTGGTGGATTCTAATTTTCAAGTGCAAATTTAGTCAGTGCCACCACTTGTAATAGGTCATAGTTGCTAAATTTGCTTTTAAAAATAAAGATTTGACACAAAATACCTGCTACTTTTATATGAAAAAAAACTAAATTCACAAATTAGATACTGGAGAGAATAACTTTCAGATTGGATGGCATACACGACTAGTTTTGGGGAAAGATTCACCAGTAAAAGCCCATCTCATCCAGACTGTAGCAGAGTAAATCCCCCCTCTGTGAATACTGGAGTGAAAATCACCTTTAATTTTTTGTTTATGCGTCCGACAGGACAAATGCTGTTTCATCATCACCGGCGGATGATTGTGTTCCTGCGCCGAGCCCTCGGAGAGTGCAGCAGTTATGAAAGTTTATCTCTTGATTACGGACAGGTTAGCCGTGACTTGGTGATCTCTAATCACGTTGGGTCTCTCGGAGCAGCTGGTATTGATCAGTGGTCGTAGAGCAGGAGTGAATCTACCTTATTGATCTGCTTTGATTCCTTTGTTTCGTCTCCTCCTAGCTCAACTAATTGGGCTATTCTTTGTCGACAAGATTGACTTTTATGCCTGATATTACAGAGCTGTATTTATTCCCTTGAGGGGAAAAACAAATTAAAGGGAGTGTTTTCCCCCCTTCTTCTCCCTCTTCTTTTTTTCATACTGATATAATTCATATAAACCTTTTTTTTTCCTCCAAGATGCTCATAAATTCAGAGAAGAAATCATTATTTTCTCATAAATGTGATGATATTGCTCTCATCGGGCGGGCTCTGATGTAAAAGCACTTTATGAGATGGGCTATCTATCCCACACGTCACATGACGAGCCGTCTCGGTTTCTGATTGGCCCGGGCGACGGTGGCGTTAATGCCATTTCATTAAACAGAGACACACAGACGTCTTCCATCTGGGAGCAGAGGATTCTCTTCATGCGTCTCGCTGCCGAGGGAGAGTTAAAGATGAAAAGTGACCTGACGCGTCCGTTCACTCTTCCTCTCTCCCTGCGAGGGACACGGCGTCTCCGTAAAGACTGTCTGTGTCTGTGACTGGCTGTCCAGTAAACAGAGATGCATTGATGCAAGTGTGTACCCTTTAGCCCTGAGGCCAGTATTGACCAATGCGTTACAAGGAGGTTTTGTCCAACTGGAGTGATTACAGTGTTTAGCTAAGATTTACTCAACGGTCAGGGAGACGTTGGGCTGTCTGAGGAAGATGCGCTGCTCTGCAGGCGAGAGGTTGTGGGTTCAGATTCCTGGGGATAGGTGCGTGAGCGTCTCTGAGAGCTGCTTCGTTAGACCCTCCGGGTTATTCACAGCCAGAATTATGGATCCATTTGTTTGCAGAAGAAAAAGCGAGCAATTTGGGGTTTTTTTTTTTAGTTATAAAATACTTTTGAATCAAAGGTTACAAGAACACAGATGGCAAATCTCTATTCTGGTGCACCTACAGAGGAGTGAATGTTAATAGCACAGTTTCTGACACAGTTCTTTCTTAATTTATGATACTAAACTTTGAATGCACCGGGACCTAAGTGAGGAGAATCGGTAGCGTTTGCAGGGTTTTTCCTGCAGAGAGAATTGCGATGCAGCCGCCTCCGCCTCCCGACAAAATTCTAGTAGACCTATTTGTTTTCTCGGTACTGGGTGGATTTGACGTTTGTAACTGCAATTGTGGCTGTACGCCACTACGGCAATGTAGTGGCGCTGTATAGTAATCCGTGCATCAGGCAGAGCCGTCCGACCCCGGATAGTACCCCCCTGGTATGTAGCCGAATTTTTGGATGTAAACGAAGCTTTTGTCTGGACTCACTGTAGTTTGAACATCAGCCCACTCCACTATCACTCATTGTCATTCATAAATACATTCAACATGATTCATATGTATGCAACACGTCCTCATTCATCTTGGCCCTGTGCTCAGTGATTCCCCCTGTGGGTTCTTGTGTGTGACAGCATCACGTACGGCCGGTTCTACATTTATAACTTTTTTATAACTCGTAAAAACATTTACTAGACCAACAACTTTCAGCTCTAAATGCCCATTTTCCTGAAATGATTCTCACTAACTCTGCAGACGTTGTGAGGTGTTGTAACATTCGCCGTGAGGTGGAGCCTAAAGGTGAGATGCAATGCAGTTGAGCCAGTTTGCCACAGACTTTGAGACCACCATATAATGAAATGTACCTATTAGAAAAGTCAAAAATGAAGAACAGACAGAAGACACGTTCCACAAGCATCAGCTTTTTTTTTTTTACACTAGCAGAATCTAAAGAAGACAAAAGGACAAAGGTGTCGTTCGCTGATGGACAGGTGTGACGCTGACAGCTCGTCAACATGAGTGGCAATCGTGTGAATTTAAAAATGAAGCATTAAGTTGCAAGCCAGAAAAAAAACCCACCAAACATTAACAGCTGCAGTGTCAGAAACTGTGACTTGCAGTGTATTGACATATATTTGGAAGGTATTACTGGAGAGAAAACAATTTTCAGTTGTGTCACTTGTTTCTGTCCAAAGTTGTGTGGTTCAGAGAATTAAGGAATATTTATTCTCAAATTTTCTCAAAGTTAATTGATGTTTCAGGTAGGAAACATCTTCAAAAATAATATACAGCACAGTTTGTTTTGGCTTGTCAATAATTCTTTCTCTTAATCCTTTCTTTTCATTTTGCCAAAACAACAGTTCGACTCACTTTGTGATCAAAGTATTACTACTGATCAAAGTCCTCGTTTTCCTAGAAAATCCTCCTCTGCTTTTTAGTGCGGTCTGGCGTCACCCGTCTTTAACCCGTCCGGCATCAAAAATGTAGAAATTCAAAACTACATCTTCCTCAAAAAAGGGCGGCCGGCACCGACGAGTTCATCCATCCTCCACCACCGAGTGTTGTAAGTGAGTGATGATCAATGACTGGTTAATTATTTTCACCTGAATATTAAATTAATTTAACCCAAAATGGAAAAGAAGAAACATTGCCGTCATCTGTGGTAACAGACGGCTAATGGTGGTGGATGGTAACCTAACCCTGTAATAGTATTCTAATACCCTTGTAACTGTGGTAAATACCAACCAAATTAATTTGGTTTTCCGGTGCCTTCCTGAGGGGAAACTGGGGACTATTAGCTGTAATGAAAATGGCAGAAGCAGCCGGGCCTTCTGGGCGCTTGAATATTTCCCTGCAGACAGCTTTCACTACTTTTGGTGTTGTGCGTGCGTCGTCTTGTTGCTGCGAAACCTGCTCCTTCACTGGATTGGCTGAACTTGTGACACGTTTTGCAGCCACTAGCAGAAAACGTTTTTGTAGGTGTTAATGTGACCCGCTGCTCAGAAAGAACCGCACGTTGTTGCTTTATTACAGGCTTCCTTTGTTGCTTTGTACATAATTCCTCCTTAAATGTTTTCTCTGGGTGAATGAACATGCATGCTCACACACACTTCAGGCTATCAGCATGTCTATGAGGCATGACGGTGCTCCAGATTGCATGTTTTCTGCCGTTGCCCGGTTCCCAAGCTGCTTGCAGCTCGGTCACATCCGAGCCG
This sequence comes from Seriola aureovittata, assembly GCF_021018895.1. Classification (NCBI taxonomy): domain Eukaryota; kingdom Metazoa; phylum Chordata; class Actinopteri; order Carangiformes; family Carangidae; genus Seriola; species Seriola aureovittata. The sequence continues at coordinate 18,849,868 of NC_079385.1, read as the reverse complement.
AATTACATGCATGCGGCAGCGAGCGCGGGCCTTGTAATTTCAGCAAGGAGGTGTCATGTTTAGTTACGCTCTCCATAATGGAGCGCTCCTCTTTTCATTACCCTCCCTTTTAAATGGGCCACACCATAGCAACATGTGGCAGTGATCAATTTGAATGTCATTAACACGGGGCGGCTTTAAGGTCCAGCCTTCATTCTTCCCACTCCCTAAACCGCAGTAATTGAATCAAGGAAAACGGGCAGCGTTCGAGAGCTCCTGGTCAAGCAAACAAAGGGATTATTAACATCGCCAATGACATTGTATTTACAGGAGAGGCTGAGGGAACTGTGCCATTTACAAAGCAATTTGCCGCTGTGATGATGCAAGAATAAATAAATGGGAATTTGTTGTTGATTTGTGTACAGGAATGGGAAGTGTGACATGAGGGATATGGCAGCCGGAGGAGTCATGCATGTCCTTAGGCGTGTTCTGAATGACTAGGGACACTGTTTTAATATGCTGTTTGACGCCTGGAGTACATCACACTGATATTCCACATCCAAAACACAACTTGTCCTCCTGTAACCTTTAAGAAGATTAAAACTATGCGAGCAATAATAGCTTTTCGAGTTACATATGTGAGATTTTATTCGTGTGCTTGTTGGTATGCGTGGAGTCATCTTTGGCGTCTTAGTGTGTGTTTTTATTTTTTCTTCCATGTGTGCTTGTTGATTTGGACTTCTGTAGTAGTGTTGCCGATGGCAGCTTTAGTCTATTTTCTCAGAGAATAAAAATCCAACCCCATCTGCAATTTGTCTTGATTAAGCAGGGTCTCCATCTGCGAGCACCGATCTCTTGTCGGTGTCTTTTCCCATTTGCAATATATTTCATTCCAGCAAGCCCCCCTGTCCACTTAACACCCCCACCTCCTTCTCCAAGCAAAAGATTAACAGATTAGAAGTAACATGATTGCCTGCTTCCTCGTTTCTTTTGTGCCTGCTGCCTTTCTCCTCCTTTTTCAGGAAGAACTGAGGAGAGGGGAAAAAAAAAAAAAAAAAAATCATCATCAGCTCTATGATTTGCCTCTTTGTGTCCCCGTCTGCAATATCAAGCCATTCGAAAGCACTTAATGTCCCCACTATTCTAATTTCATCTGTCATTCCCGCTCTGTACTGTATCACATGACACATATGCCCACACACAAACACACACACACACACACACACATTCATTAGAATTCGGCACAGATGTATAGTGTGAACAGGCCTATTTCTCCAGTCTAGTGTACAGAGGCCTATCACACACCTCAGCAATGCGTAACCAATAACTGAAAAAAAAAAAAAATGAAAAGAGATAGAGGCAAATGAAGTGCAGTGGATGAGAGAAAAGAGAGGTGGAGTAGAGAGCTCTACTGGATGGAGAGAGCAGGAGAGACAGAATCAGGAAAAAAAAGAAGTGAGGATGAAAAAATAAAATGAAGGGGAGAAAGAGAGAGAGAGAGAGAGAGAGAGGGATGGTGGTGGTTTTAGTGAGAGGAGGAGAGTGGTGAAGCAAAGGATGGAGGATCTAGCAAGCTGGGTGGCATTAGTAGGGAAAGCCTCTCCACTTCTGCTGGATAAGAGATGGCCCTGGCCAATGATGTGGAAAGGTTCTGATTGGCTGAGCCTGATCCCCCAGCAGAGCGAACCGAGCTCTTCTCCCGGCGCCCGGAGCACCACCGTAACACTGTCGGATATTTCATACTTCACACTTACAACCGTGACTACTGCAGGGTACTGCAACTCTGACCCCATCCCCATATACCGCTCAACATTTCATACCTCACTCCCACAACGGGGGACGACTGTAGCGCGCCACAATCGGCGCCTCAGTCCCGCGTTCTCCGGGCCAGAGAAGGTGCTGAACTCGTACTGCACCGTCAAAACGTCTTTACGTTTGACAGCCACCACTATTCCAATACGAATTCAGTGCCAATGCAGGAAGTAGCTTGTGAGTCACAAAGTAAAGTAAAGATCCTTCCCTAACCTTCACTAACCGAAGTGTCTTGACGCCTAACTCTAACCATTCCTGAAGTTTATTTGCCAAAACAAAAACAGCAACATTGCCACCGGACATAATCTAGGGTTCAGAATCATCCAGTGTTGATGATTTTGTAGGTTTGCTGTACAACCAGGGAGTTCTGTAGACATTGTAAGGTCCAAACATTTCTACCCAGCCTGCTCAGCAGCAGTGACAACCTTATCCAACACCGACTCATCGATGGAAAAGAAGAAACTTCAGTTTACTTTAATCTGGCGTCTGTTCCTTTATCCCGCCCTGAACCGTATGGGAAAACCCTCTGATTTAAAATTACATTCAATTTACATTCAATCTGATTGTTACAGTCAACACTTTGATTTTACTTGATCATTTCAACATCACAGACGTGAAAACGTTTGACATCTTGGAGATAGTTTGTCAGTGGTTTTAGAAAAAATTAAAACGACTCATCCAGCACCTTTTTGGTCAAGGTTTGGTTTTGTTAAGGTGATAAAAAGGTCGGAGAAAGGATGACTTTGTTGATAAAAGAAACAACTAGTGAGTTCGAAGTGAATTAGCCTCAGACCGCTGTTTCTCCTGAAGCAATCGCCTGTCATTTTCCCGGTGAGGACGTTCTCCCTCACCTCTAACACCCGGTATTAAAATGTGATCTGTATCCTAAATGGCCAGTTTGGCTTTCTCTTTCCCCAAAATGCAATGCACTTTTAAATATCCTGATTTGTATCATTTAAATCTGTTTATGCATCCTTCAATTGATTTCAGTGGCGTCTGTTTTTTGTTTTGCAGAAAATGTTGTTTGCTTTCGGGCCATGTATTCTGAGTTTCACCGGGTCCTAGCGGGTGTTAGAATCTGCCGGGTGTCGTCTTTGATCCGGGCCGCTAGGAGGCACCACTGTGAAAAATTAATTTAAAATAACAAGCACAGTCTAACTTGATTAAGACTCAGACTGTGTTGGTCATGATATCAGAAACTCTCCACCGGTGTTGGGTTCAGTCAAAACTTCCTGCTTCAGGCTGCGACAGCGTCACACTGAACAAGAACAGACACCTTGATTTCAATACATCTGGCTTGTACACCTCACTGTGTAAACCCTGACAGTTGGGGGTCCTCCATACTTCATGACTACAACCATGACTACTTCTGGGCATCCTGACCTCACTGTTACCTAGCAAACCAGCTGGCTATGATTATGTAGCATGGAGACTTTGGCAGCAGGGGCCGAGGAGCCATCTGGCGCAGCGGGAGGTCTTTCCCAGTGGGCTGGTCGACCTGTGGCCCCTGCAGCAGAGAGAGTCCAGCGATGCTCATGCACAAAGCAGAAACAAAGAAATAATACAGTCCCGGGGGAATATTAAAGTCTTTGTGTGTGTGTGTGTGTGTGTGTGTGTGTGTGTGTGTGTGTGTGTGTGTGTGTGTGTGTGTGTGAGAGCATAAACAAGCAGGTGAATATAGCAGGGACAGTCTGTGTTTCCTCTTAAAGTTAAAGTTTACATGTTTTTAAGTAAAATACATCATTGAAACATGATAAGAGAAATATGCTATTTAATTTCACTGTGTCTCTGCTGCTTGCACGTCCTTACTTATTTGCTGAAAGTGCTGCTGTCATGTGCATCTTAAAACTTCTTTTTAAGGGCATATCAATGTCTCCCAGCCAGTCAAACACAGCACAAACCTGCTCTTTGACTCACCAGTAATACACACCCTCTTATTTGGGTCTCGGCTCGGTACATAATAAGATGAATTGAGTGCGATTTTAATGACAGTTTCCACAATACAACAGATCGTTAAACGATTTAACATTGACAGCTACAGTAGATATGGCTGAAGTGGATTGGCTCCAATTTAGGATTCACTATATTTAACACAATTAACAGCATGTAACGAGCCGCTAAGTGACTTTACTTGAAGTGTTAATTAGATTTGATTATTTTAGATAAAACTTAAATGATGCTTGAAGGGAGACAGGGTCACAGCAGCAGCAGAGAAATAGAGACAGTTGTTAGAAATAAAAAAAAAATATATTTAGTGGGAATAGAGGCAATTAATAATAGAACATAATGAGAGATGAGAGTCATACAACAGAGGGACAGTATAATCTCTGACAGGTCAGTACAGTAGATGTGATTATCAAACAGATGTAAGAACTGTGTACCGAACATCTTTTATTCTTTGTGCCACACAGTTTGATCCCGTCTTTATCTGTGGTCTGCCATATGGCCTCATGCCTGTCCTCTTTTCTATCCACTGTCCAGACTCTGACTGCTTACGGCTGAACCCCGACAGGAAGCTTATAGCTGCGAGGTCAAACCTAAAGTCCGAACCTCAAAGGCACACATGGCGGGCGGCGGGCACGGCCGCAGATTACTGTCTGGTCGAGTCGACTGCAGACAAAAGGAGCCCGACTGTCACCGGGCCCTTTTTTGAATGTTTTCAAGATTGAGACCGGAGGCCGTGTTTTTTTTTTTGAAGCCGGGTCTTATCGTGGCGAGCTGCACAGATGAACTGCTCCGTATCCTCGCTTTTATCAGATCAGATGCTGACAGGATCGACGTTAGCAGGAGGCGATTCAGCAACTTGGAAAAGCTGCTGGAGGACATAAAAAGCTTCCTGAGAGAGGAGGACGACTCGGCTTTCTCTCCCCGTCCTTCTCTCGTCTTCTCTGACTAATGTGCCTCTGCACGTCTTCGTATGCGCCATGTGACGATGTGCTTGCTTGCAATTAATATGTGTGCATCTGTTACATACAGGGATGCACCTGGCTTAATGGTTAAGATATGAACCTCTGGATGCAAACAGCTCGTATTGGACAAAATGGAAAACACATACAGTATGAATGTCATCAGTATCAGTAAATCCTAATATTACACTCAGCATCTGATGATTTTCAGCATCTTATCATTCCTAATGATGCTTCTTTTGCGCCGTTTCTCCTCTCTCGTTTTTACTCCAGAGGTAAACAAGGCTCAGATGTGTTGCATGATCCCAGCCACTCATTTAAAGAAATATCAGCTCCGTGTACCGTCCCAGCAACTGTCGTGTGCCTGCTGGATGAATTTGCAACACCGTGGGGAGATATTCTTCATGCACAGTGCCAAGTGATTAAACCTAAACCAGTCACTCAGTTCTCACACAGCTCTTGTTCATGTTCGTGGATATGCGTCATTTAACATTTTAAAAAGCCCACAATATGTATCTGTGCCACAGAGCTGTGACTTATAAAGCTGAAATGATGAGTTGATTCAGTGTTTACTCCGTCAACAGAAAATTCTGATAGTTAATCAATCATAATAAAGTCATATTTTCAGCAAAAAAAGTCAAACATTCACTGATATAAGCTTCTCAAATGTGAGGATTTGCTTCTTGTATCTGTTTTATGTTAATGTAAAGTGTGTGTATATATATATATATATATATATATATATATATATATATATATATATATATGTATCTGGCTATTTGTCTGTTGGGTCGAACAAAATAAGCAATCTGAAGACATCACATTAGGCTCTGCGAAATAGTGATGGACATGATGATATTTTATAGAACAAACAATCCAATAATCATGAAATAATCAGCAGCGTAATCAATAACGAAAGTGTTTGCTGCAGCCCTGGACATACGCTATGTTCTCTGCAAAGGTGGTAATAACATCCTACTTTCTTGCTGTCATTTGTGGAGTTCGTAGAATCAAACGGTTACAAAAATATAGCAAAAGAAATATGCAAATGTTCCGACTGTTGATTCACTTTGTGCTGAATCACAGCACAACACACACGTTCAGCTGCAGCAGATTGTTGTTGGTGTATCAAGATGTGAATCAGATCTGTCGCAGTGGGCGAGAGGCTTGATTCTGACTGATCCCGTCTTTTTGAAGCAGCGAGTCCCTTTTAATTTGAGCTTTTTAAACATATTTTCTGGATAACTAACAAAAAAAAAACTGCAAACTTACTATCTGTTGTCATGAATGCATTATGTCAGAGGTGGTTGATGTGTAATAAATGCTCAGGATTGTCCTATATATATCGTTAAACATGGATATTAACCCGACAACAGCATGACTGTTACCTCTCTCCTGCAGTACTCTAAGTGCTTTGTTTTTTGCCTGCATGTGTGTTCTCAGATGCTGCGGATGGTTGTTTTCTGCCCCCCCTGGCTCGGCTCCAAATAGCTGCACTTCCTCTCCAACGTTAGCGCTGCCTTCAGCTGGAGCTTACACTGGGAAAGCGAAGGTTATTGGCTACACTGCTCAGCGGATGAGAAGGGATCAACCCTAGAGAGAGGGAATATACCTTCAGGTGAGAAATTAATTGAGCCTGTAGATTTTGGTTGCAGTGAGATACCTCCGCTGATAGGCCGCATTCTCGCTCCCTGACTGTGTATCTTCTTTCTCAAATACCCTAAGAACATTTTAGCACTAGTTCATGGAGCACACTGAATAGAGAGGCATTAGGTCTGAGAAGTCAGACTTTATATATGTGCCTGTCTGCCACAGTCAGGCCTGTTTTCCCTCAGTAGAGCTGATGACTCCATAACCACATCCACGAGGCAAAGCGATGTCAAAAAACCAGGAAATCACAAGTAGCACTTAAATTATCCTGTTTCATTTTTGAACTGAGGGAAATAAAAATCTTCACGATGTGTGTGTGTGTGTGTGTGTGTGTGTTCAGTGTTTGCATGTGGGGCAAGGTTTCCATAGAGACTAGGCCAGCTAATCCGACGAGCTGTGGAAGACGGAGAGAACAGGTCTGAAGTGCTCAGCATTACGGCGGCTTCTAAAAGCTCCCTGCCTCTCAGCGCCTTAGTCTTCATTACCTCCACATCCCCTTTTGATTGGCTGCGTTTATCCTGAGTACCCCAGGTTTGGGAGGGAACCGTAACCCCATACAACCCCCCTTACCGCCAACAACACACACCGCCAGCATCGTTCAAGTTGTCATAGCAACCCCTGAAGGTAGGAATTTGGACTCATAAACTAGATATTGTATCATGTTCTGTACCTGGTAGTTTAAAGACAATACACTGTTCTCCTCTGGGCCTGTTATATACCACGAAGCAGCACAAAATAGCGACTACAGTGTATGGTTTGTGGGTGTTAAAGTGATATAAAAAATGAATTTTGCATGTCCTTGGATGTGCTAAGTGGCAAGATAATGTGGCTTTTCTGTTTGGGTTGGATGGTGTTAGTTTGTGCAGCACTTTGGCAAGCATTCAGTCATCCTGTGATTGAAATAGAAAATTAGCTGGGGGTCTTAAGCCCCTCCGCTCGTGCCATGCAGTGCTCAGCGTGTTCGCATTGCTTATCTGGAGTCAACTTGAACACTCCAGCTCAGTTAGGGTTGAGTAAATGCTGGCAAGACACTGGACCCTTGCCATGAAGCTTTGGTTGTGGGGTGAAAGAAGCATTCGGATTTTATACTTAAGCAAAGACATAAATAGAAAAATACCTATATTTTTAGTTGCTTAATATTCCACTTTCTTGGTGTTGGGCAGAGTACAGTTAATTTTAATAGAGCTTCTGGAAACATGGTTGATTATAGCTGTGAAACCGAACCAATACAGTAAATTTTTAAGGTCATCAAACCAAAACAATATGCCAAAAAGCTCCGTAGAGCTGAAGAAAACTGAAAAGTTGGTGAAAATTCTTGGTGTGGACATTCACATTACACTTTATGTCATTCATAGTTAGCATAAGAATATGGATTAGTGCAGCTTTAAAGGTTTTTAAAGCCTTTTCTGATCACTAGTAGCGCTCATGCATACATTTTTAGTAATGGTTGAAGTGGAGCTAACTATTGGTACTTTAATCTAAATCAATGCAACACAACATACCATTGGTAAGGTTATCATATTTTATGAATGTAAAATCTTGATCTGTCTAGTAACATGTAATTACAGCAGTCAAATGAATGTAGCTGGTAAAGTATAAAGTAGCATAAAGTGGAAAACACTCAAGGACAAGTAGCTTGGAATTGTATTAGTATATTGTTATACACAGACTTCCACTGGGACAATCCCCAGGAAAGTCTGCATTTAATCTTGGGATGACCAATATCTGGCTAGATGCATTGTGGGTAAAAAAAAAAAAAAAAAAAATACTCAGGGAAATCAGCCTTTTGACCAGAGCTGCATTTACCCAAGTGCTGTGGCGCTCTCATTCCCACAGATGATACTTCATAGTTATTTCATGCATAAATATTATCACTGACATGCACATAAGTGTATGTGCAAACACACCCGTAGGAATTTGATGTAAATAATACAGCTGCCCTGTATTAATATTCCTCAGAGAACTTGTTCTTCTTACTGTTAGAAGTGCAGCTTTTGCACTAGAGCTTATATTTGAATATAAAAACTACAAAGACGGGCTGCTGCTAACCAGCTATCCCCGGCCCGGTGGATCTGTCTAGTGACTTTTCCGATACCGAGTCACTGTAGCGTCCAGGCTGCCTTGAAGAAGTAGTGCTGCTCAGAGCACGTATTATAATAACCTCTTGTCTTGTAAACACAGCAATGACTGTAGCTCTTTTCAAGAAGATGCTAATGCTAGCTGTGTAGCAATAGCAAAATTTACAAATAGCTCCTTGAAATTTCTGCCCAGTCCTAACCGAATGAGGATGAGAATCCGCACTGTGTCGCACATACTGTGTATTTGCACAAATAAGTTCTAGTGTCTATTTTTTGTTTTGTTACTGTGGTAGTTTTGTTCTGTGGTTGGTAACTGGCTTAAAACTCAGCAGCAGTACTACAAAAAAAAAACCAAACAAACAGAAACATTAAGGTTCAGCAAATATGATAATCAGTAATTTCAATATCTCAATACTGTTATGGGCCACACAAACTGGAAGATGAAGACCACTGGACTCCACAGCAAGCAAGCAGAATCAAGTCATATGACACATTTAGGACCCAAAAGACTTTATCTCATACACAGTTATCGTAAAACACATGGCTGGAAACCACAAAATGCCTTTCTTCAAGTGATCATGAACACACTGAAATCTTTGCATCATCACAGTTTGAGCCTTTGGGTCCAATAAAAGTTAAAATGTCACATAAAGCTGCATTTGAATTGTTTTTGTGCCATTTTTGTGCACAGTTAGTTCTGAGAATGACTCCAATGTACATACATTATGGGTCTGAAAAAGGACGTATGGGCTCAACTTTTATTCAGATAGATGGGGTGTTTTCTTGCAAAAACACTTTCCAGTTCTCTTAATAGGCCCATTGTGTGTCCTGGGTGAATAATTTAGGTTCAAATCATTGTGCAGTCATTATGATATACAATGTTCAGGTCTCCGATGTATTACATCAGCGGAACTGTCTGCAGACAGGAAACGATAAAAACGTGAACTGACATCAAACTGCATGAGTTCACGGCATCAAAGTCGACATTTTTCATTCTGTTATCTTACAAAATTCCTTTAATACTAAATGTAAACTTTAAACCTGTGGCTCTAACATTAAGATTCCTTCGCTGCAACCCTTAACCTACACCTTCATTACAGGTGTAGGTTTTGGCAGGCACCAGCCAAATAAGTCAGTGATTCCCCTTCACAAATCTCTACTTCAAAGCACACACACACACACACACACACACACACACACACACACACACACACACACACACACACACACCTATGCTGGTCTTTCCTGCCAAGAGGAAATGCATTGGTCACCATTATTTCATTCCCAAAAGGCTATGCTTTCATCTTGACTCAGCATCCTCTCTTTATTTCTCTTTCTTTCTCTCTAAAACACACATGCAAAATCACCTGCTGAAAGCTTTTCATCCTGTTCTTTCACACCTTCTTCTATTCTCATTTTAGACTCACCCTGACCCACATACTTTTAAGTCCCCTCCAAATTCTTCCACGCTCACCCCTTTTTGTCGGCTTCATTTCGACCTTTACCTTCTCTCTGCGTTTTCTATGTCTCGTTCGATTCACCGTGGGGATTTTGCTTTTTGGTTTTTTTTTTTTTGGATTGCTGGTTCCCTGCGCAGACATTCAGTATCTTTAAATTCGACCATTTTAATTTCAGTTTTATTCTTGTAAGTGTGGAAAAACCACCGCACCTTTGACACTAAAATGTTTTACTTTGACACCAGGATTGTAACAACAGAAATAAATTAATAAACAAGGCTGACCCAAGTGTTTTTGTGGCCCTAAGCAGAACAGTTCTCCAAAACTGACTGTGACGGACCATAAAATTCTTACAGATAACTTAGAGCAGCTGCTGTAAAGGTCCAAAAATGCATTATTGATTATAGTGCACTAGCTTTTTGAAGTCATTTTATGGTAACATTATTACCTATTGTTGAGCTTTAAACAAAATGTAAAGACAACAAACACCTCAGTGTGTTTTTTTGCTTTTGTTAACATCCAAAGTTGAAAGTGGGAATCATGTATTTTCCAACCAGAGCGCATTTAAGCTTCCAAAAGTTGGTTTGTTTGGTCGCTAACAAGCATTAGAACATGTCAACAGTATTTTGGGTTGTTTGTTTATTTAAAAACAAACCATGGAGAAACTTGAGATGAGTAGGTTTTATCAGTACGATTGTATAAAAAATAATGTTAGCTTGCCGCTGCCTGTGTTTGTCATCCTGTCATGAACTGGTGTTTTCTTTTTTTTTTTTAGAAATATGGCTTTTCTCCTCACCAAGAGCTCTGATTCAAGATGATGCTTTCTTCTATTTTCCCCAGTAGTTTTGAGCAAATAATGAAACTTATCCTGACACACAGCTAGGTTTGGTATCGAGAATCATTTCTGAAGTGGGAAAAATCCCAGCTTTCTTTCTTTCAGTTTGTTTTTCTGTCTCACTGTAAAACAAAGCATGAAATTATGAGGCAATAAAAGTCCTGTTTGCGTTACTGTAATTGCACTGAAGAGCCAAAACATTATGGCCACCCCTGCCCTAATATGCTGCTGGTCCAAAACAGCTCCAACTCCCTGAGGCCTGGACTTTATAAGTCTGGTATTAACACATTAGCAGCATATAGTTTTTACACCCTGTAAATTGCAAGGTGGAGCTGCCACGGATCCCAACTGTTACAAACTGTATCTCACAATTTATGAGAAACGGAGGGAATAAAGTTAATTTTGACCTTTAACATATTTTGGTTTTCATTATGCCGAGAACTGGAACTGTCTATTGATAAATAGAATTCATAAGCACATTCATATTTGCAGGAAAACATCAGTTAGTGAGGGGATTTTACTTGAGGTGAAGGTGTGATGACGCAGAAATGTGTGTATACAGCAGTTTATTAGGTACACCTAGGTAAAACTGAGGCAGTGGTTCCTCCTTCAAGACGGTTCCGATGTTGTTTTATTGAAAAAACTGTGGTAATATGCGGCGCTCTGCAGATCTGTTTCATTCGACCATTAGTCTTAGCAAGGTGTACCTAATAAACTGAAACGTGTGTGTATATTTTTCCTTTACCAGCGGTCCACTGCGTCAGTCTAACCCTAATCATATATTCCCATAATGTGAATCGGAGGCTCTAATTAGGGTAAGGTCAGCCTGGTAAAGTGTTAATCGCTTCCTATCAACTGCACCGTCATAAATGATGTAGAACAGCCATGAAATGATATTTATGGCTGTGGCTAGGCCTGAAGTGGCTATTAGCCATGCTGGTTAGCAAATGAAACGTCCCCGTAGTCTTTTAATTCTCTGAGGAGATGATTCATGGTTACCGAGAGGGAGACCAGGAGAAGACTGGGTTGCGGGGGTAAAGATTATAACCTCGACTAAATCGTGCGTGTCTCTGTGTGTGATATCGTGTGTGCATACACGTGCGCACATCTGTGTCCGCTCTGGCATTAATGTGAACCCGAGTGTGTATTTAATTGGTGGCTGTGGTGCTCTTTCCGGAGCCATGTGTGCTTGACGGGTGCTGTGCTTGTGGCTGCATTCACACACACACACACACACACACACACACACACACACACACACACACACACACAATGCCGTCTATAAATCCATAATGGAAGGAAAGACAATGGCACGTGAGGTAATTTCTGTCCAACCACACCCACCAGGCTCTAATTGCGCTGCAAGACATGTAAAGGAAAATCAGCGGCTGTGCGCAGAGACTGTCAAACTCGGGGAAACACTGTGGCTCTGACAACTTTAATTGGTAGTTGTCGTGTATATCCCTGTCTTCATTAGCAGCCCAAGACTACCTGCTTCTCCTCCCACACACAGACACACAGACACACACACACACACACACACACACACACACACACACACACACACACACACACAGAGGCACAGCTATTGGTGAAAAGGTCATTAGATGTGGCTTGGTTTAATAGCAGATTGTCATCCAGAACCGCCGATGTTCCACAGACACTTACATAAAAAATCACCTAGAGGTATTTTCATTCACTTAATTCAAATTTTGTGAATAGCTGCTCCTATGTATTGTAGGGGAGCTGTAGCTTTTGAAATAAGCAATTACAACAGAACAACTGACAGGACCTTTTTTTTTTTTTCTTTTTTTTTTCAACTGCCTCCAACCTCTGAAGAAATTTTAAGCAAGCAAGCACGACTGAAAGGATATTGCTTAGAAGGCTGAAAGAAAAGAATATTGCTTAAGAGTTACACTCTCAAAATAGATTTTTCTTTTTTTCATTTTTCATTGGAATGTGACAGATTTTTTTCTTGCTACAAGCGAATCATCTCAAACCTTGATTCAAGACGAGCCGCGCTTCCTGATCCCGCAGTTGTCATTCATATTAGCAGCCTGCCGGCATTAAAAAAAAAAACAGAGCAGCCTATCTAAAACTGTCAATGCAGGACGGTGTCAACGCAGAGACACACTGTAAGTCTATCCGACATACATTATATACACAAAGATAAGAGTGCGACCGCTGTTGACGGTATGAATGCGAGCGCTGTAAGCTGCGCCTGCGTTGAAGACAGACACTCTAGGTGGCCAGAGAGAAGCCATGCATTATTGAGGAAGGGCTTATGGGGGGGTAAGAGTGGATTAGTCTGATATTAACCTCCAGAGGAAGAGAGAAAAGGAAGGGGATGACATGATGAGGATCACCCCTGGCCATTTAAACTGCTTTAATTAAATCCTGGATGGAGAGGCCACCACTCAGACCTGGAGAATGTGAAGAAAGAGGAGAGGAAGAAGATGATGAAGAAGGAGGAGGAGAAGAAAATGAGGAGAGGTGGAACGGCGGTGAAAGAGACTGATTGGAAAAACGGAGGATAGGAAATAGACGAGGAAGGAAAGAAAGAGGAGACAAAAGGGAAGAGTGTGTGTGTGTGTCTGAGTGTGTGTCTGAGTGTGTGTGTGAGTGTGTGTGTGTGTGTGTGTGGGTGCTCGCTTGCAAAACCTCCCACTGTGATGAGGCAGACTAATGAGTTAGCCTTTTGCCATGCTGGTCACATGTGTGTGTGGCTGACAGGGACCGGGGCGAGCTGATAAATCAGCAGCAGAAATGAGATTTATAAAAACCTGATCTCCATCTCAACCTCCTGCCTCGCTCCCCGGCCACCCTGTCACCTCGCTATCTTCATCTGCAGAGCATGGGGTGGGGCGGGGTGGCGGGGCGGTCCGCCTGATGTGTAGTAGGAAATGTAGCTTTCTGTAAAAGAAAGAGATGGTGTGTGTGTGTGTGTGTGTGTTAGCATCCAGCGTCACTGTAGACGATCCGGATTATTAAGTGGCTGTTTGCTACAGCTATGTTGATTTTACAGTCTATATCCTAATTAGAGTCCAAATGAAAGGGTTTCTCTTATTTGTCATTATCTTCACCATGAAGGTTTTATTTTGTTTATTAGCCCCAAAACCTGTGATAAAGTTTTACTGGAATCAGGTTGAAAGTTAGTCAAAGTTAGAGGAATGTTTTGTAGTAATTTAATATAAAATTAACGTGTAGAAATGACATTTTGCATTAGTAAGGATATCACATCGTCATTTGTTTGATACTTTTGACAATAAATATGTTATGTATTGTGTAAAGGGTAGGCTTTGATAAGCTGCAGCTTCAGCCTACACTCGAGCAACTGTTGGCGTTGTTATTGTTATTGTTATCATGTGTTTGGAGTAATTACATTTCTATTGTTTTCCCTAATTGTTTTTGACTGGAATAAATTTCAATGTTAATTAGTTCCAATAAAGGAACCTACAGATTTGTTAGCATTGCAAAACAGGCTATTTTTGAACATTTTTACTTTTTTTCTCATAAACTTCTGTAGCCTTTTAATATGAATAAAAAAATGTAAAATAAAAAAATGACTGATAATGGGTCAAATGCAAAACAGATGTGGATAATTTTGTGGATGTTCCTCTACAGATCTACTGTGATTCTGCTGAATGACCATGAGGTCCAAATGACACCGCCCACTCCTTAGTGTCCGCAGCCTGCGCTCGGCCAGTAATATGGATGTGACAGTAACGCAGACCTGATGGTTTGGAACCGGATCCCGCTGGAGTCAGTCGCTACCTCGGCGCCGTGTGGCAGACAGACAAAGTCAGCACCTAGCTGGTAAGTAAAGTTTAGCATTTAGCTTCTCACTTATTTCCCTTAGAGGTTAGTAAAGATCAAACCTCAGCTTTAAAGGACAGTGAATATTGTGCCTTCATTTATATTGCACTTTGTCAACGTGATGTGTAAATATGAAAAGTAACCCAACTTCATAAGATTAAAATATGTCAATATTGTGTAAAGTTCATTGCACTGCTGCCAGGTCGCCAAAAATCAGTTAATGCAGGTTTAAACTAAGGTCAGATGATTGGTAGAGGTACATGCTTGAGTATCCACATGGCAGGTGGCTTCTGGTTTGTGATTTCTGTGGTGAATAGCACTTATTGCTTTGTCTCTGTGTACTGCACTTCTCAAGGCAGTCCTGGTCGGTCTGTGTCAGCGATATTGTTTGTAAAAGTTCAGTCTTGATTTCTGGGAATAATAGTCTGAACACAAAACCTTAATACAAGGTCGATTACTGTTTCATCCACAGCCTTCACCAGGTCTCTAACATGAGAACAAGAACACCTCACAACGTGATGCAATCTTTAATATTAATTGATTTTTAAAAAAAAGAACACGATAAACTATGGCCTTAGTCTTCGTCTGTTTCAACAAAAACTGACAAAAGCAAAAATACCAACTTCACAAAGGTGTGGTTTATTGCAATGCTATTGCACTGAATTGCATTAAACTGTAAGCTGATGTTATTTTGACGGGAAAACAACTGCAGGGAATTTTAGATCCAAGTTGGATTTGAAGTGAACTTTGCAAACTCGAGTTTTGTTTACTGCCCACTTTGTGTCCTGTCATGTTGCAGTGAAGCCTGTTCTCGCTCATCTCACAAAGACGAGCCAAAGACTTGTTGCTTGAAACTCTCGACTTTTGTTGTGCGTGCGTTTTGCCGTTTCTGCAGTGAAGTAGAACGTGCACGCACGCACAGCATCCATGCAAACACAGACACACAGCTCGTATCAAGCGCTTCATCAGACTCATCTAGGGTCTTAAATGTAATTGTGTCTCCATGTGGTGTGTACTCATTGTCTTAGCATTATCAGTCAGCAGTTAAGTGTAGCTCATTAGAAGCGCTATTACAATATTCTAATAAGGGAAGCCACAACGAGGCGTGAAGACACAGTGTTTGATTATCTCCACTCCGCCTCGCTGGCTCCGCCCCTCCGCATCCTGATCCAGTCCTCTCTGATCCATCCGCAGAGCAGTGCGGTTTAATCGGCCCATGTGTAATGAGGAAGCCTACATCCAGGTAGAACAAAGCTCAGGAAGTGACTGTGTTCATCAAAGAATGAATGAGTACACACACACACACACACACACACACACACACACACACACACCCTCTGAAGCAGCACTCACTCGTTTAACAGAAGATGATCAGAACAAAGACGCTAATAACAATATCTTTGGATTCATAACCAATTATTTGTAGTTTGGTTATTTTAGATTTTGTGATATTATATAATAAAGTAAATTGTGATTGAGTAGATTAACAGATAAAACAACATTTAAAGGATCAGTCAAAGTATCAAATCACTGCAAAAAACTTCAACTTCAAATCCAATGTTGCTATAAAGCAGTCCTGTTTATTGATTTGCAACACTGCCCACATTGATCTATTGCAACAAGAGCTACAACAATTCATCAATTAATCAATAAGCCAATCAACAGGAAATTAATTAGCTGCTCTTTGGATAGTTGAAAAATTATTTCACACATTTTTTGAGCAAATAAATTGAACATCTTTGGGTGGGGGACTGTTGATGATGTCACCTTGGGCCGTAGGAAATCATTATAACGAGCATTTGTCACTTACTTTCTGACATTTTATACACAAAACAATTAATGAATCAATAGAGGGAATAACCAGCAGATTAATCAATTAAAAGTCTGTGCCATCTCACAGTATACACTGTCCTGCCATGCAACACCACCAGCACGCAGTGCTTTGCCCCCGGAGCATTGGGGTCGGTGTGGTCAATTTAGATTTTTGTCAATTTTGTTACAATAAATTTGCTCAACTCTTGCCACTAGTTTTTATACTGGAGATGTTTGAAAACACACAAACTCCTCAAACACACAAACTTCTCAAACCTCTCCTGCAGCACAATAAACTTCTTCACTGCTCATCTGTTTGCTCAGTTTGTCAATAAACTTACATTTTATGGCAAAATCCAATACTTCTGACTTAATTCTCACACTGGTGATAAACTGGAGACACATAACTTTTACTATTAAAATTGAAACCTTTATTTCCTGGAAAGGTTTCACAACAGCGCACGTAAGTCAGGGAAAAAGGAAAAAAATATATATGTATATACCATGAAGCGTAAGTCACACTGCTGCTTTCATTCAAACTGAAACAAATCATTAAAAGTAAAAATGGCTGCTGAAAGGCGCGCAGCGTGGACAGAGCATTACATGGCCTGTGCGCATGAAAGTAAACACTTTTAAACATCACTGCCCCTCCTATCAAGTCTAAAAGCATTTCTCCTCTTAATTAATATTCCATTAGTTTACAGTTTGGAAGGATCCCTCACTGTGCTGCAACATGTCCTGCCGCAGCACATCACATTAAGCAGGTAAAGATGCCGTTTGATTTGACAAAATAAAACAAGAGCACTTCAGCGAATTTTACTGCAACTAAATGAAAGAAGAAATAATTAAAAGTAGGTACTGCTACATCCGCAATCCCTAGAGATGTACTTCTTCCATTAATAAAAGGCTAACCTCAGATAAATACGCCAATGACTGATTCACTGGTCCGGCCAGGATACTCGGTTGCATTTGCCCAGTAACCAAGTATCCTGGCATGGAGGAGGAGAAAAACCTTTCCTCTCTACCCTGTCTCTCCACTCTTAGAATTCAAGGGGCAGGCAGCCATTAGCAGGCCAGAGATAGTGGTATTCTCCACACACGGCTGGCCTCCATGTACTGCGCGGTAATCTGTTGAATTATATTGATTTTCCTCACCTCAGTTTCCAGCGGCATTTACAGTATGTTGAGGCCACGGATGGAGACAAGCTGTGAATTCACAAAAGAATTCTTACAACCTGCAGATCAAAGCTTCCTTGTTTCTTTCACATCAAACAATGAGTGTTAACGGAGGGCTGGGGAAAATGAAGAGGTCATCTTTAAATAATGTGAATAAGCAAAATTGTGTTTTTATGACGAACATGCCCTTTTTTTTCTTTTCTTTTCCTCATTTGCAAACGCTGCTACATTGGTGACTTGGGAATTTTTTTTGCTGTGCAGAAGTGGGAGGAGACGCACAGCAGGGGGTGGGTTAGTAACAGTCAGGTTGTGCAGTGCAATTCTGGCCTTTCCTTTCAGATGATTCAATCCCTCTAACTATCTGAGGGTGGCAGGACAGGCGTGTGCCTTCCATCTGGTGGGGGGATGGTGGGATGAGGTGTGCATTTTCAAAGAGCTGTACAATCACGCATGCCTCTCGCACTGGAGCTTCCCTGATGAAATCTTGCGCAACCAGCGCCAGGCTCGGTGATACACAAACCAAACTGGTTTGCAGTAAATTGGCTGGCTACTCCGCGAGGCTTTTAATTTCAGTGTGGCTCATCACCTCTCTGAGCATGTGACTTGCAACCTTCTTTGTACATACTTGCAATTCCCTGCACATACATTGCACTTGACCAACAATACTGCAAACTTTGTTGTGTTTACCGTTTATATCCTGTTTGTTTTGTCTCATTCATATTACTAAAAATCTCAGTTTTCATTTGACAACTGTCTGAAATAGCGTCATTGAACTAAGGCTGTGTAGCAATTATTTTCATCAAAGGAAACTGTTGATTATTCATTTTCCGATAAATGTTTTTGTCCCAAAAATATAAAATTGTGAGAAATGCTCATCAGAATCTCACAGAGCTCAGTGAGACGTCTTGAAATTGCTTGTTTGGTATATTCCAGACACAATTGGAGAAAAGTGTCCAATCATTAATCTGTTTCCAGATCTGAATCTTGAATTTGTCCAGGGATTCGTGCACATCAGGTGTTGCAACCATAGATGATTTTTCTGCTAGTTGGAGAAACAGTTGACAAATGAGAAGTCTGGAGAATGGTGACGTTGTCGTCCTTCATTGCTAGCTTGATAGCTACCTTGCTACATCAGTGAATAACAGTGACAGAAATGTACATAGCTGTACAAGTTGCTGTAGGTCGTCAATCATTGGGAAAAATGGTAAATTGGTTGCCCCTAGCAACCGCTACAGCAACTAACATGTTGATTTTGTTGGGGAGGATACATCCTTGACAACTGATTTGTTAGGACAAAACAAAAGACAAAGTAAAATGAAAAATAAACGATCTTCTCCCAACAACAACAACATGAACATGGTTTCAGGCTGAATGAATGAAGTAAAACAACATGACTGTTCAGTCTGATTATTGTGAAGCTTCAACCACCAAATGATCTGCAATTCTGCTTGATAAGAGGATAATCAAAATCATTTTTGATTGATTTACTACTGATTGTCTAATCATTTCAGCAAATGCATTAAACAATTTGCAATCTAAAAATTGTTGCACAGTGCTGTTCTTTCTGTGTCAATGTGGCAGTAAAGACCTTGAACCCTAAAGCTGAACTCAAGCCACACAAAATACATGCAGCCAGCAAACACATTAAAATATCTTTTCTTTTTCTACAAAGATCCCAGATCCATGTATCGGCGTCCTTCAGAACCTTTAATGGTTGTAATTAGCCCTCACATCTCTATGAGTGCATGATCCACTGAGCATAACCCCTATCTGCCATATCCCTCAACATGAGGTTGTAAATCACAAGTTGTGCCAGTATCAGAGAGTTGTATCTGGGTTTAACGTAAGGTAATAAAAGAAAAAAGGACACCACAGCCCCTTACTGAAAGCACAATTGTATGAATAATGCCTTTTTAAAGTTGTACTATTAAAAAGGCAGCTGGCTCTTACAGCTGCCTGTGTTTCTCAATCGACTTGTCTACATTTAATCAGGTTCCCTGATATGAAACTCCTGTCCTTTTGTATAAAAACTATTCTCTAACCCAATCATCAAGCAGAATGACACGCTATCTTAGGCTTCTATTGTGCCAAGCTGGCTGTGCCACACATTTACTCAGAGTGCTGATAGCACCTTCCATTTGCTAATGATTAGTTTGTGCCCCAGTGTGAGGGCTGTTTGTACCCACTCTGCACTGGAGAATCATATTTTTTTTCAAGGAGAGAGGGGTCACAAGAACAGCTGAGAGAGGCTCTGAGTGTCCTATTATCTATTCAATAGGTTTGTGTATTTCTATCTAAGAGAACCATATTTTGGAATGGCTCTTGTAGCAGTAACATTGTGCTCCTTACTCCAGCACCCTTTGTCAGCCTTGACTGTGTTGAGTTTGGGTGATGTACCTTAGCCCATAGCATGAATTCATCTTTCTCTTCAACATATTTCAACACATTCTTAATCCATGCACCTAAAGGCTGTGGTAAAAAAAACAAAAAAACAACAACTGCTTGTACGGATCAATGATTTTGGAATCAGTAGACCACAAGCTTTTAAGTCAACCTCAACAAAGCAGAAAATACTTTATTTTGAAGTGCAGCAAATGCACTGACACAGCACTTCGCGAGGCTCTGTTCGGATTGTGACTCAATGACTAAGGAGAAATGTAGATCCTGAGGCTACAGTAGTCGGGGAGCGACCGCTCCAGACACTCAGCGTCTGTTCGTTTACCATGTTGGCATGGAACACGTCACCATACATCAGTTCATTTCTTATGGAATCAAACAAGACAACTTGTCCGTGACTAGCAGCTATCTAGAGTCCACACTCTATATGTGATCTCATTTCATAAACAACCATTCCTCCCAGTGAGTAGCTCCAAAAATGGAGTTAATCCCAACCACTTAGGATCAAACAACCTACAACCTTTGTTTGGGAGACTACAGAAATGTTTCTCAGTGTCAACACACAGCGTGTCTTGACCAAAGCCTTTGAATCAAACGATTTCAAAGCATCATAAGATGGTGTAAAGGTTTTCTGAGAAACACCTTATAATTTCAATGAGAGATGATCTACTTCAGAGGGACGTAGGTAGAGAAGGAGGAGGAGGTGGATCTCACTCCTATTTCCACGCAATGGTTTAAATTCAGACCAGACCAGATTTCAGGACTGAGCTTCAACATCTCCAAATGAGTCTTTTGCTTTTTTGGCAAAAAGGGAAGGATTAGTGGTTGGAGCTCAATCAGCTCCTTCCCACAAAGCATCAAGGCCAAATTACTTATTAGGTAGTTAAATGACGCATTTTAATGTAATAGCTTATTAAATCATTACCCATGCTTTATTCCAGACTGGTAAAACCAACAGTGTGTCGTGTTCTTCCAGCAGTGGCTGCATATGCGATTCCTCATTGTGTCACCACTTAATAAAACTGTGTGTTAACGCATGTTCATGCACCATTCCTCTTATAGCATGGTGGCATCATAGCAGCCTGTTAAACACGTATTTACTCACACCGAGACCTTTTGTGTGAATGTGTGTGTGTGTGCGCGCTTGTGTGTTTTGTGCATGTCTGGGCTCTTTGATTGATAGTTATTGAGCTGCTTTATTTGCAGCAGAGATTCAGATCCAATCAAAACCGCCGTGTTTACCTGCAATTATTGTGTAGAGGCTTTTGTCCATACACAGAAATGCACGTACACACTCAAACCATATATAAATAAAAAGAAAATGACCAAAATACCCGGCCGCAGTTGCTTGTTCGTTAATAAAAAAATCATCGTCACTGCCACCCAAATCACTGTATCTGTCCCCCCCCCCTTTGGTGTAACCATGGGTTTCCTTTCCCCATCGCTCTCCAACTACCGCCCACTTATGGTTCAACTCGCTGAGAGAATAACAGGCTGCTAAAGCTTTCAATCTGACCGCTAACCACAGTGCTAACACATCAGCACTACAGACACAACCACAGCCGGCTATTACCCAGACTGCCAGCCACTGCTGGTTTGGCAGCTGCGCTCCGGGTGAGTACAGTCGGCCTGCTGAAGGGAATACACTGTATCTACTGTTGAAGACCCTGTTTCTGCAAAGTGTGAAGGGCAACGAGTTTTGCTTTAGACTTAATGATAGATTTCCACACCACTGACTTAATACACACATTTCCCCTTCCTCCCCAAATCTGAATTACCACCCAAAATATCTACCATTCACAGTCTCATTTACGCCCACACAAAATTTAGAGTCATCGGTTTACAGGATTCTGCGTGTCTTAGAAGGAAGCTGGAGCACCTGCTGCAAACCCACGCAGACACAAGGGAACTTGCGCACTCCAAACACCGAAGAGACAAACACAAAGAACCCAGCCAGCCGGTGCCAGCTGCCGGGAAGCCGTGAAACACAAAGAAGAAAGAGACAAACGTGCGACACGAGATGCAGACAGAACGACCATTACAGTTGGAGAAAGCTAATGTTTATTGGCTGAGGCGGCAGAAACTCAGTTTCAGTGGCAGTCTAATTAATGTCCACGACCCTCATCGGCCCAAAGTTGGCGAGGGCATCAACTAAAAGCAATAAAAGTTTAATTTTAGCCATTACGGAATTAGATAGATATAGAGAAGAGCATTGTATTATTCCCGGTCAGAAATGTCATTACATAGCATTAATTGGATGTAGCTGATTGAACCTTTCATGGGTGACGGTCAAGCAGTGAAAGTGACAGTCGGCACCGGCTACAAATGAGAAACATGTTTCCTAAATCGTTACTTAAAGAGCATCAACAGATTGAAAGGTTGGTAACAGAGTGTAGAGACTGAACATTTTGTCAACCAGGAGCCAGAAACTCAGGAGCATCGTGGCTCTCGTTAACTTCTCGTTTGTGTGCATTAATCCTGTGTATGTTTTTGATCCAATCTTTATTGCCGGAAACATACAGCACTTCTGAGATTTATTCTCTACCTTGTTTTCCTGTATCGCGTATCTGTGACAGCACCACTGTTTCTCTGCTTGCATCACTTGGCTCAACATTATGCATCAATTAAACATTTTCATGGGGAAATGTTTATTGTAATTAAGTTCTCTTTAGCATCTTTCTTAAATGCAATTATATATATTTTTTTTCATGGTGGCTCATTATTCTACGCAGGAGAAAACACTGTATCAATTAAACAGATTAGGATTCCATCTGTGAGAATTCTCTTTGTTATTTATTATTATATTACCTGGGTATTTCGTAATGCATACGTCATCTTATGAAGCTGAATGGATGAAAGTTTCCTCGGTTTTAGTGCCCTAGTGTGCATCAACCCAGTGGCACACTCTCCTCAAAGCCCCCATCAACCCCCCAACCTGATCCCCGTCTTTGAAATAGAGAGAGGAACGCCAGTGTGATTGAACTCCTCTCTTTTATTTTTCTCCCCTGCGCTCGTTTCTCTCTGATTGAATGTGTTTTATCTATTCGTGTAAGGGTGTGCAGGGGGGAGGGGGGGTGGGTGAGGAAGAGGAAGAAGGAGGGAGGGATGAGGAGGAGGCGATGGGAGGGTTCTGCGGCACAAGTCGCTGTGATGAAAGGGGTCTTTCACTCTTTTACTCTCCCCGTCTTTCCTCCTTTCAGTCGTTTGAGGCATCTCATCAAACGGGCCTGAATAGTAGACGTGACACTATCTGTCTCTCCTCCTCCACCACCACCACCACCTCCCCTCTTCTCGGTATCTCAACCCACACATCCTTCCATCCTTCCCTCCCTCCCTCCCTCCTTCCCTATCTGTCTTGACTCTGTCCTCTATCTACCTGCGGCCACTGGCATCCGTCCACCCATTCACTCGTTCACAATGCCGCTCAATGACCACTGACAGGAGGCTGAAGTAAAGAAACCGAGCTCAGGCTCGAGCTGAATTGTAAACATTTAAGCTCCCGTTGTATGTTTTCCTGTTTACTGTATATGGGTGATATGGCAAACACGCTCAATGGCCACTCTATTAGATTCACCTCGCTGCTCCAGACAGCAGGTCAGATGTAAGAAGACTGTAAAGACTGTGAGAGATATTCTGTGTCTGAACCACATTGGAAATGCCATGGAACAGATACCTTCTCCCCGTCTGAGAGGACTTATGAACAGGAAGTAATCATTGGTACAAGAGGTCAATATCAAACAGTGGAGGTGCTGCTAGGACTCATCTATGGGCCACATGTCCAAGAACTCGTTTGACACTTTGTCAAATTCATACTGTCTCTTTTTTAAAACCACATCACCAGTGCAATTGGTGTTGAGTGCAGGCGTGACTGTTGGGTTGTCAGTTATGAAAATGTACAAAAATCGGATGACACAGACCTGTTTTTAGACTGTCCAATATGCATCTTGCAAGAATCTGTATTGGCTTTAATCTCTCGCTCTGTTTTGAGATGTCACATGAAGCTTCCTGACCGATTCTCTTCTTCAAACCTGGAAAAGCACGGTGACTGTTCTGGAACTGTCCAGGCTTCACATAGACAAACATGCTCGGTTTAGGGTCTACTTTATTTTCTTCTTCTTTGTTCAGAGACATTAGCAACCAATCAGCTCGCACATCTCTACAGGACACGTTGAGAATTGGGAGTTGTAGGAATTGGCCTATCTGCAAGCGAACTACGGTTACCCACAACAACCTTTCCCTGAGTGTATTGTTGCAGAAGCACAATCAATTAGCTTAATTAACTCATCTATTGACCAAAAATATCACTGACAATTTAGATAAAAATAAAAAGTTTTGCTTAAAATTCATGTCATCCATGTAAACTGAAACCTTGAGATACTTGTAAATTGAAACCCCCTCATAATTTGCTGATTGGTCCAATTTCTAGCTGCTGGGTTAAACCGGTCATTAGTCAACCAACAGTGTCGGTTGTGATATCCCACAGATATTTGGCCAGAACAGGTGTAGCTGTCCGGGGCCGCTGGGGGAATAAGGGGAGGCTAGCGGAAGTGGAAGTTTGATGTTCAAAAAAAGGTGGGAACAGCGTTGAGTCGAGAGGAAAGAAAAGGTGGTAAAAGCTCTGCAGTTGAGAGAAAGAAAATGCTGGCAATCGGTGAGAAAGAAAGATGGGGTTAGGAGATATGTTTAAAAGGCTGCGAAGGAGATGGATAAGAGGAGGAGTGGAATGAGAGAGGGCGAGAGATAATGAGAGGGAGAAAGAGAGAGAGAGCGAGGGGAATGAGAAGATAGAGACGATTTCCTATTCCGTCAGACGCACTGTGGCTCATTCATTATATTCCCCAGGCAATTACCCAGGCCACCTGCTTTGTCTCTCCCCTCATTGTTTCCATCTCTCTCTGTCTGTATCTCTCTCTCTGTCTTTCACTCGATCTCTGTCTGTCATTCTCGCTATCGCTCCTTCACCATTCCTGTGTGATCCTTGCTGTTTTGCCAACTCTTTCCTCTTGCTCTCCACATTTCTCAGTTTCTCTCCCGGCATTGTCTCTATCCTCCTGCTTTTCTTTTTTTTTTGTGTGTGTCTGCTTGTTTAATGTGAAAACACTGACAGATTGGTGTGTGTGTGTGTGTGTGTGTGTGTGTTTGTGTGTGTGTGTATGTGTGCACATGTGTGTGTGATGTTGGGCCAGTCCTAATGAGCTCAGCCTTGCATTTAGCAGGGTGCCAGGTCTCGGCTAGCTGCTGCTTTACTCATCTCAAATGAATTCGCTGGACGACATCATGAGTTGAACCTCGGACCTGCAAATTTCCACCGCTTTCTCTTTTCTCTTTTTTTTTTTTTTTTACGTCTTTGTTCCAAATCGTGCGGTCAATGTGGGAAAAATGCTTTTAGCTTCCATTGTCTTAAACCTGTGTAATTTCCATCTCCCCATTGTTTATTCTTAGATACTGGAATTCTCGCTCATTCAACTCCTTCACTAATAGTTTCCAAGAAAGAATACGTCGCATCATATACAGAAATGTTTACAACACCAGTTTCACAATTATTCTCATTGTTTGTATTGTTATTTCTACCTTCCTACAGTTTACAGTCATTTACAACTAATTTCTTTTGAGAAATACATTTAGAGGAGATGAGATGCTTACCAGAATGAATATATGTGATCAAATATATTAAAAAAATGTTTATATTTAATGCATCTTCAACACATTCAAATTATTTTCTTATTTTTCTCAATTTCCCTTCCTGGCAACTGAAGAGTCTGTTTTATGTTTATTGATTTCGCAGTTAAAAGCATTGTTACTGGGTTACATGGTTACAGTTTGGGAAACATCAGTCTTGTAAGTGCAGCTACGTAAAAGCTACTGAGGCAACTTCCACTGCCAACCAATCTCCAAAAATATTATCTTTAAAATTCTGCTCATTTTTTTTTTATGTTTTCTGATTTGAAGGTTTTCAATTGATTCACAAATTTTTCTCACCAAACTTTTGGTTTTTTTTTTAAAAGTTTTTTTGCTGTTTTAATGGTTATCTTTAACCATGACCTACTCAAGGCACTCGATTAGGGAGAGACTGCAGTTTCCAAAGTAACGTTTGTACTTTTACAGAATTTCACCAAAACAGGATCTTTTCTTGACCCTAACTAAAGTACTTTAGGAGCCATGACACAACTCCATATTCTCCGGAGTCCTGGGCTTTGTCATCAACCTGGCCACCTTCCTTTGACTTCCACATCATACAACAACTAAACACTCCCTGACCTCAAGAGAACATCGCCAGTGAGCATAATCCAGGAAGCAATTAGGTTTTAAGTTTAATGCTATTGCTATAAAAATGTCATTTGTAGAAGATGGGATTATCAGCTGCAATGCACTCCGAGAGCAAGACATAAACTGCACCTGTTTATCTTTCTATGTAAGACCTTCTCCATCAGGATCATTTGAAAGAGTCTGTACTTGCATGAAAAGTTCATTCATCCATCCATTAGCTTATCCTTTGAGGGGGGGGGGTACACCACAAACATCACATAGCTTAGAAAAGCATAGCATAAAAAGTCAAAATGCATTAATGTTGGCATGAGATGGGACACAAACTCCTTTCTCAATAGAGCCGTGTACTTTGACTCTATTGAAACTGTCCAAACTAAAATTCTTAGCAGTTCTTTGGGAATGGGGTAACAGCAGCTTTGTGATGCATCCATGATTTTAAAAGAAAATGAAAGGAAATTTCAGGCTTGAGCAACTTTCATAGTCATAGGGAACCTGTCATCATGGGAATGGCTGGAACGACTTGACTATATTAATATGTATGCCAGTCACATATATATGAATGTAGTCGGCCCTGTAGGAATTATACAACACAAATTGTCCCTTTAAAAGGAAAATTGGTAAAATACCAGTTGAGTCTTCTCCATCACTGACCAGTTGAAATATCTGCCAAGTTAGCTGCCAGCTCATAAACCAGGGGTCGTCCTGTTGCTGTGGTTTGGGGTGTGATGAAGGGGACTGTCGCACTAAAGGTCAGATGTCAAGTCCCAGCTGCCCGAAGCCCAGCAGGGGTCTACGGCTGGAACGAGTGGGCTTGGCGATGGGACAGCCGAGGTGTCATTAGGACACAGTGGGCTCTAACATTAGACCTCATTACTGCTCTCTGATGGATCGGCCCAAATTACATCCTGGCAAAAATCGCATCTGCCGGCGAGGACAATAACAACTGGAGATCTCTCTCTCCAATCACATTCACCCTTTCCTCTGTCTTTCTCGGCCTCTCTCCACCTGTGTGTTGTTCAAATTGAAGGCATTTAAAGCCATTATGGAGTAAATAATATGTGCTGACAAAGGGGCTTGAATAATTGCGGCCACTTTGCCAGACTAACATCATTATAATGCATAATATCAGATTCTATTCCTTTTTTTTTTTTTTAACACAGCAACATCTTTCCCTCACGGTTCTCCCTTCCCCCCTCGGTACAGTACAGTGTGACTGTCTTTTATCTCTTTATTACAGTAGGAAGACACACCGCTGACATTAAACATGCTACATGCAGGAGCTCCTCATGAATATTTCACTGTGAAATTAGGTGTGATGCCTCATTCTAATGCTAGCGTATAAATAAATGCATTTAAGCCATTGGAGAGAACAGTGAGAGCCAATTGGCTTCTTTCTATGATTTGCTCTTATGCAGGTTTATTTTCCTACAAAATCTTACACAAAGAAACAAAAACACAGCATGCTGAAGATGCAGTAGTACACGTCTTTGTCCTGGATTCCCTCATTCATAATCTTTCATTGAACTCAATCAATTCCATAATGTTCTATATAGAGAAAGCTCTATGCTGTATCTATAAATGCCACAAACGCTGTTTTCTCTCACTTTTTTTTTTCTCCGCTCACATTGGGATCCGTCCTCAACACAGTTCATAAATACACATTTTAACACTTACAAGCACGCCTGCGGCAAGCTGCGAACGCCCACACGCAGCCCAGATTTCATAGATGGGCAGGAATAATTCATTCTTCACATGTCCAATTGGACTGTGGCTGAAAGCGCGCAGTGTTCATGGTGTGTGCTTGTGGTGTCTCGCTACGCTCCATAGCAGGGACACGATGCATCCTCCTCATTCCCCAGCAGTGACCTTTGCCTCTCTGTGTTATCCTGCATTCTGTGGCCTATCCCCCCCCCCAGTAAACCGCAGCCTTAGAGGGATCAGGCCCTGCATCAGAGGCTCTGCAGGGCTGTGGAGAGGGTGCTGGTAGTCGGGCCGTGAACGAAAACACGCAGTCCAAGGGTTACACTGATGTTACTATTGTCCGATGAAAGGCCAAGTTGTCTATTTTAGGAAAGACCAGCCATGTATCGTAGATAGTATGTTGATATTGGACGATGATTTATGTCCAGTAGTGTTCAGTCCGTAAAATGAGAGTGTGGAGGTTGGGGTGGTGAAGCACGTCGGACTTTCACACAGGAGATTGGAGTTTGAGTCTGGTCATACACCTGGTTTTGTCATTCGCAAGATCTTTCCTGACCTCAACCCTAACCAGTGTCGATTTGTCGAACTTCAATTCATTATTTATTGTTGTATTTCTCAGTGTTGCATTGGATGTTTATGGAGCTAAGCCTGAATGAAAATCATTGTAGTGTGACCCTCTGGTAAGTTATAAAACAGTTTTGTATATTTCTATTAAACCTTGCAGATGCCAGATTGTCATGAAGTATATTGCAGCAGTATATGTTTTAAAAAGCTGCAAATTTAACTAATATTTATGTGCTTTATTTGTAATGTAATGTAGAGTTCTGTTTTTATAATACGTTCATTTCTACAGTTTACTGTTCAATATTGATCTCCAACTCAACGTTTTAACCAAAGTTGTGGGGTCCTTTGCAAAAACTGGTTGTTTATGTATAAAAGAAACAATAGAGGATATGTTGTTATCGGGTTTTTTATTATTAAATATTGATTTCAGTATCCACCTCAAAAATCCAATATTGGTGAAGCCTTATTGATCCCACTAATAATGTCCTTAGTGTCAACAATTTTAGGAATTTATCTGGCAAGATGATCAGATGATGATTGTCAGTGGGGGCCGGGAGCTCTCTGTCGTTCTGGTACAGTCGGTGGAAAGGCCTTCCCCCTGTAAGGCGTCTTTTTAAAAAGAAAATTAAGTGAAAGCAACAACATTTTACCTGCCTCCCTTTGGCCTCGTTTGAAGACAAATCCCCCACTGCCTTTAACAAAAGAGCCGCTCCCCAAACACATTCATGATGGACACTCTATTTTGAAGCTAATAAATTGTTTTCCCTCCCCTGGTTTCCCCAGTGGTGGTCGCTGCCACTGCCACTAGCTTTTTTATTTATTTTTTTATTTTTTTATATGCTTCACAGAGCAACCTGGACTCTGTCCATACACAGTCATGCATGCAAGTGGAACCAGACATGCTGGCTTTTCTCCACGTGGAGTAGTCTGTCGTATGTGCATCTCGGGCCCAGTGGGCAAGTACTCTGCAGTTTTCTGGCTTTGCTTTAATGACCAGTGAGCAAACATACTCCCAACTGCCATACAGCAAGGGACAGAGGCATGACACACAAAGATAAAAGCATAGATATAAAACCACTACAATGAAAGGATCATGGACCACTATTGAGAACCAGCAGTTGACATCACAGCCTTGTCACAATAATTTAGGGGCGGAAAGAAAAGCTATTCTCGGTCTTGGTAGAATGTAGAGGTACTGAGGTACAGAAGGTCTCTTGGTAGTTATTGGAATCGCATCAAAGGTTTCGTTTTACACAACCAAAGTCTTATTTGGTTATCTTACGACCTTTTACATGCAGGTCATCGGCTCATACCCTCTGATATGACCTATGGGAGCATCTTGAATTGCGATACAACAGGTGTACAGGACCTCGGATGTCATGGTTACAGTAACAAACATGTGGTTAAGCTCATGGAACGATCATGAACTGGTCAGGTTTAGGCAGAACATCTACTTGGTAAGGAGTAGAAAAAGAAAGAAAGAAAAAATCGTGGTTCAGGTTACATGAAGGACTTTCTTATGGTTAGAGAACCTTCATCGTCATGGTTACATCAATGAACGTGTGGTTAAGGTTGTAGTTGCACGCTGATGGTGAAAAGAAACAACGACAACTGTTGGTTTCACGTAGGGAACAAACAGTGTCTCCCATGTCAAAGTCCGGCCCATTAAATAGATTTATCAGCCAAATGTTTTAGTATAGATGGAAGTGGAGACACCCCCCCCCCTCCCCCATCATAAATAGTACAAAACATGGGTTTTCATAACATAAAAATCTTACGGCTTATTACTTATTACTTGTACTAGGGACCCAGAGGAGTTCACACGGCTCTGCAGTGATCATTTTAGAAAAGATGAATCATGTTTCAAAAGTTCTAAAGACATTGATCGACAAACAGCACTTCAGATTTTCTTAAACCGGCAATAACTGAATTGTTTGGCCACCTGGGGGCAGTGGAAACGAGCTGTCTACAAACATTGACATATCACCTTTTTAAAGCTGATATGATGAACTTGTTAGCAAACAGTTGCTTATTTACACATCCAGCAGCTACGGAGCAACATCATCATTCATGTGGAATGGTGAATGTAAGTCCAATATTCACCCTCATCTATCTCTGTTTTTATTCCCTACTAACTCCTGGGGGAAATATCCTGCTGTTTAGAGTTTAAATGCTCCGCTATGTTCACCAGCCTCTCTGTATCTGTCTGCTGTTTGCTGCTGAACAAGTAGTGCACAGTGCATTTTTTTTTAGAGCTTTTTTCTCAGAAAACAGCTGTCTGCTGTTTCAGGAATGACACTTTGAGAGTGAACCGGAACAGTTAAGATGTGGGCGAGACGACTAAATCATGAGGGGAGCTGTTGATTCGAGTGATTCCTTTTACACTGTCACATTGTTTTCACATTGTCATTTGATATATTGTTATAAACATGTGTGTTTTTGCTGTTTTAAGAGGCGCTAGTTAGTTTTAAGTTTTGCTATTGCTGCATATCCAATTTTATCATGAACAGCTGTTAATGAGAACATTGTGAGTTCAGCATCAAACTTCACTCCTTTACCCACAAAGAGCTGTTTCCATAGGTGGAAAGCAAACCCTCTCGTTTTGCTTCTGTTCCCGTCACTTCTTTTCCTTCTACTGAAGTTAGCATGCTAACCAGCTAGCCCCTGCCTGAGTGGCCCATTTCGTCCCTTTCTGATACTGAGTCACTGTTGCGTCCAGTCTGCACTGAAGGAGTATCGCTGCCCAGAAGATGTATTATAACCTCTTGTGTTGTAAAGGCAATGATGGCTGCACCTCTTGCCAAGACTGGTCAGTAAACAGCTGTGAATGCTAATGTTAGCCATGTAGCAATAGCAAAACTTACAAATAGCTGCTTTAAGGAAGGTGTAGTGCACTGCGTTGAGGCTATTCAGGAAGTTATAATTAACTGAATAGAACCAACCAAAGTTTATCTCACAGACAAATGGTCCATATTCTCACTGACCAAAAGCCGCCCCACTTAGTAACTGATTAATTTGAAAACATTTAATTAGCTATTGTTGTTTATGGACTATTCCTCCTGCCCTCAGAGATGGCGTATGGCGCTAGATGGTGACATCACTGCAGGACCTCAGTCAGCCAAAGGGTTGTATTCATCCAGGCTTTCCATTGGCTGGGGACTTGCTAAGACGAAGCCATTGGCTCTGGGCTTCTGTAGATCTGGACCACCACTGGCCCAGGGCTTTTATTCATCAAGGCCAATGAATTGCTGCAGGCCCTTTGGAACAGCGATCCAATGAGTGTGCCGCTCGCTCACAAACCCAGTTTTTAGAGGCCGTGTCAGTAAAACTATGATATTTTATGTAACCAGACCACATCTTTTTATAGGCAGCATCATTAAAACAGAGCTTACATAAGGCCCTCCTCTGCCGGGCAGCTGATAAAGGTGGGACGCTCGCCAAAAAAAAAAAAAAAAAAAAAAAAGGAAAAAGAAACACTACCCCGCTCCCCCCCTCCACACACACTTAACACCCCACACCCACCCCTACACCCCCAACCGACACTCACCGGCTGCACCACACAAGCACCATGGGAACCTGTTACCATGGTTACAGCTGGCAACAGCACCGCTAGGGCCCTGGCAACCCACCACCCACCACCACCATCGCTACTGTCAGTTCGCTTTCCCTCCTTCACTCTATCTTTATCTCCTCTTTCTTCCTCTTCTCTCTTTCCGCGGTTTTGCCTTCTGAAGCCCCACCCAGCCCCCACCCCCACCCCCACCCCCCAGCTCCCTCTGCTCCCTCTCAGTCTCTCTGAGGTGTTTTACTGTGGTGTAGATTTCAGGAGCTGTTTTCCCCTCAGTCTCATTGGACTCATTAGTGTCCTTTACCGAGGCTCCGTCTGTGCTGAGCGCGCAGCAGAGCGCACACACAGGCCCGTGTGTCTTTGTGTGTGTGTGTGTGTGTGTGTGTGTGTGTGTGTGTGTGTGTGTGTGTGTGTGTGTGTGTGTGTGTGGTTGTATGTTTTTGAAAATGCGACTCTCTACCCGCGCGGCGTGCGGTTGCACGCCACTGTGTGTTTTTGTGCGTGCGCACTCCTCATGCAGGGGGCCCGAGCAGCCCATAATTACGGGAGCTTCAGGCTGATGCTGCCTGTGTTTGATTACAGTGATCAAGGGCCAAGTTATGGAGACTAAAAGTGCCATCACCCAGTGTCAGCGTGCATGTGTGTGTCTGTGTGTGTTGTGTGTGAGTATGGAGGAGCTTTGTCAGGAGTTCACATTAACTGGAGCAAAACAAAATTGTCGAGAGTTAAATCACCCTTTCTGTCACTGACAAGATGTATTGAGATGTTTTTTGTAGACTTCTGGTGTTGCCCCTCATTCACACCTCCTGCGGGTTCAATTCTTAGTGTGTGTCGAGTGAAACAGTGCAGGAACACAGAGAAAAGTAAAATATTTATGTCTAAAGTTCACATTAGGAGGAGAGAAGTTAAACCTGCGTGAAGTGAAATCCCCCTCCATGTGAAGTATGAGCGTGAGAGAGCTGTGTGAGAGCTGCCTCTGCTAATTCTTCATTTCATTAAGGCAAATGTAATTCATCTCATCGAGCTAGGTTGGAGACGACGAGTTTGTGATTTCTGTCCGGGGCTGGAGAAGGTGTTGATATCAGTGTGCACGGGTGCTCAGCGCTGGCAGAGAGACAAGCAGAGCCTATTTAGTGAGTGTTATGTGTAAGGGTAGAC
Organism: Seriola aureovittata; assembly: GCF_021018895.1. NCBI lineage: Eukaryota > Metazoa > Chordata > Actinopteri > Carangiformes > Carangidae > Seriola > Seriola aureovittata. The sequence goes on along the minus strand of NC_079385.1, from coordinate 18,816,692 downwards.
ATTGATTGGCGGTCATTTATAAATGATGGTGCATAATGTAGTACATCCCCTCCGATAGCAGTGACTGGCTCAATAAAACATGAGGCCTCCAGTCAGGGGATGAAATATTAAAAGGAGGCAGAAAGGATATAGGAGCTGTTTCACCCCAGGGATTGGCTGTAAGTATGTGTGTGTGTGTGTGTGTGTGTGTGTACATGCCTACATGTGTGTGTGTGTGAGCATGAGTAAGACACTTGTCCAGAAAAGAAAACCTGTTAACAAATGTCAGGACAGTTGGCTAAAAGATGAAGAGTGAAAACCCCAGTCTGTAGTTAAGCTGGCTAAAGTGTGGAATGAGGCACGCTGGTATAAAGTAGGAAAAATATCAGTTGTAGTGGCTTAATGGGACATTTTGTGCTTTCATATAGAGTCTGTCACTATGAATGTGACCACTCTGTTTTGGTGCAGTCACCAGCACTGAATGAGTAGCGAGCAGCTGGATTGAGATGATGCATCTTCCTCTCTCTATCTTGTCACAGCCGCCTCCTAAACGGCTGCAGATAGCACAAACGGGAGACATCTCGGCATGTTATCACATCACTCCCCATTTCCTTTTGTTGCTGTGACAAAAAAAAAAAAAAAAAACTCAAATCCAAAAAAAAAAAAAAAAAAAAAACAGGAGGGTGAAATGCAAAGTGAGGCAACTCATTTGCCGTGGCAGTCGCATTGCCTGCTGGGTCGGTGAATGGAGAGGAAGAGGCTGGAGAATGGTTTCTGTTCAGGGAGCTTTTCCACATTCCACTGCTTGTCAGAGCCGATACCTCTCTGCCTCTAATAGGGGCACAGGAGAGGACAGGCAGCATCTGCTGTCAAAACCAAATTATCTTCTGTCAACAAAGCAGGAGGGAGAACCGGCGCCTCAGTCATCCCTGTGGTCTCGCACAGATATGCACAGATACAAATACATTTTAGGGTTTGGCCATTACAGGTCACTTAAGGGAAGGGCAGGTGTGTGTTTTTTGTTTATTTATTTTTTATTCATTTATTGACTTATGGCAATTTTGTGGACAGATGTGCGAAGGTAACCTGTAGCTGAGTTGGAATTGGTGTTGGATTAGGAAGAATACATCATCAGCTGGTGTTGTGCCTGACAGTTTCATGATGGAGGGGACAGTCTGGAGCTGTCGAGCCACAGAAGCTCCCGGTCTCCCAGGAGGAAAATTATGTCCTTGTGTGGGCGGCACAGAATCACCACAAGTCAACATATGGCACCTTGAATCAAATTAGCCAGGGAGGAGATACAACATTTCACTGTGTTGCTCGGAGCTTAAGTGAAGCATTGCCAACTGTAATAAACAGGTCAGTGATATAAGATACAAGAGCTGAATGGAGCCGCAGTTTATTTATTATGGGGAAAAGCACTGACCAGCCAGACCTGAAGGGTTTAATCTCAAGTATGGCAGTTATGTTGGATGACAATATTCAAAACCTCATGTATTTGACTGTAGACTCAGCTGAATTAAAAATTTAGATCTTAATTCATTTTTTATTTGGAATAATTTTGACCAAATGCTGCTAAAGACCGATGTGAATCATCCTGTTGTTACAAAGATAAACTTGACCCAGCAGGTAGAAGGAAATACTGACTGCACAACATTAAATAAACATAAATTATATATTATATAAGTTCTGTTCTTCTTATTAAGTATCAAAACCAAAAGTTTCTTCTAACTAACTCTGAGCTGTTATGTAGCTCAAACATCTGAGGCCTTCCTTCATGCCGAATGGAAAATCTTGAATTGAATATATGCAACAATTTCCCTTGAAGCTGTGAAGTAAATGCAGAGAAGTAGCATCTTAGATTCTTCCAAGATTTCTTTCCAAGAAAATATAGAGGCTAAGACGAACGTGCACAGATGTGTTTCTTAGTTACTTGCACTTCGGCTCACCTCAGTGTGTTGTGTACCTGCTGTAGGTGAACAAGCACAGCGGAGATTGAGGAGTGACAGTAATAACAGTACGAACTAATATGAATCATATCACAATCTCTTTAGGTGGAATCACAGTCTCTCCACAGATCTAGTTGAACTCGTGATCACAAGACTAGTTGTGCATGATGTGGTTGCCTGGAAACAAAAGCCTGTCACTTAAACTCAAAGCCCCAACTCACAAATCTCTGCATCTCGTTTCTGCTCTGATTTTATTCTGAAAATCCTGACCAGAAGTTGTGATTCATATCTTTCCACCGCTTTGACGCATTCTTTCGGATTGTTTCATCCGCTCGCCGCTATTCTCCGCCCTGCCTCGTGTGTCAGGGTCACCGTCCGCCATCTTGGACTGCAGCTGGTGACGTCGGTTCTTCTTCTGCTCCAGTGGAGAACTGATTTGGATTGAACCTTTAAAATTAAATATCTATATATAGGAAGGTAGTTTACAAATATATTATCATTCTCTTTTTCTTAAGACATTTTCGTCCTTGAGAAGGATCTGAAAATACTGATCTGAAATACCAATGAATTTACAGTATATTAAGAAAGATGACATGTTCAGGGTTGACTATATGTTTTCTGAAGCACTTCCTTAATAGAAATATCAGAATATCACTATATCATAGTGTCACACAAACACACACACACACACACACACACACACACACACACACACACACACACAGACACACACACACACACACACACACACACACACCTTATCATCTCCCAGGGCCCTTCAGTTTGTTTTCACGACTACCTGGCCCCTTGTCCATCTCCCTCTCTGTAAGTGCATGTGTCACTTCATTCCTCGCCTGCATCTATTTTTCATGGAGGTAAATTGCACGGCGCCGTTGTGCGTTGAACTCTGCCTCTGTAATCCACAGAGATGACCTCTAATAATGCAGGCCCTCCACCCCTCGAACACATCAACAGCCCTGAACCTCAACACCAACACCGCTTCCATCATTCCACATATCTCCTGCGCTTTATATCCAGCGCTCTGAGCTTTAGGTTTACTTGCCTTTACCTTCTATCTGTGTATCCTTTCGGCTACGTTTTTCTCCCCGTTTCTTTCCGTTCATCTTTCTTTTCCATCTTTGTTTCATCTCCTTATTTTATATTTTTAATTCTTTCCCTATGGTGTTTTTCCCTTTTCTTTTTCCTCTCCATTTCTTTTGATTTTCCTTAATTTATCTTCATTTCCTTTTATGTTTCTATTTCCTTTCATTTTTTCCCCATTCCAGTTAAATTTCTGTTTCCTTCCCTTTCTATTCCCATCATGTCTCTTTCTCTCTCTCTCTCTTCCACTCCCTCAGCTTCACCTTTCCTCCCTGAACTGAATATTAACCACAGAGAACAGCATGCTATGCTGTACTGTACCGCACTGTATCTGAAGTATGCATGTCACAGGTGCTGTGGCCTGTTCGGTGAGGAGTTGAGGAAGAAGCCAGTCGCTCAGACGGAGTTCACACCCTCTTTGATCTGATGGATACTCGGGCTGAGGACAATAAACAGATGCTTTGATAGCCTGCGGCTCGGTACAGCAGCCTCGCACTGCTTTACGCTGTAGAGGAGGAACAGTATGGCCTCAGGCGCATCATCCCATGGCTCTCTCTATGTGTGTGTGTGTGTGTGTGTGTGTGTGTTTGACTGTACTCTGTGTGTTCTTCATCATCGTAATATTCAGCCATTCTGAAGTTTGATTTTTCAAGACCAATAGTGATTTTTAAACTGTTGATATTTAGTGTCAAAACTAAAGCTGAAATCTGCATTTTTTTATAATATATATTAATATTTTATCTGTTGTTATCATAATTTTTTATTCTTATTTTCAAAAAAAAGTACATGAATCATCATTATATTTGGCTGAAAAAGCTGCATGTCTCATTTCTTAAAAGTTTCTTACTTTCAAATTAGTTTAAGACCCCCCTCCTATAAATCTAGTTTTCAACCAACATGTCAATACGGTGTTTTTTATATAATACAAGACAGAAGAGGAGCGAAATAAGAAGTGAACGCCATGACTGAGTGTTTCCACCTTGAGCTGCAGTGAAACAACGACAGTGTCATAAAAACAGATTCAGACAGCCAGGGTTTCACACGTCACAAACCTAAGGAACCAATCCTGTCAACGTGTGGGGACGGGGGGCGGGGCTAAATACACCTGAAACCTCGTCAGTACAGAGAGAGGGAGAGAGTTAGCATTAGCAGATCCGCTAACACTGTGTCAGCCACTGCCAGTTAACAAAAGCTAACAAACAACGTAAACAAATAAAAGATGCTAACTATGCTAACTGTTCTGATACGTCTTCTAGTTGCCGCTTTTTCCGTGCCAACTGACTCATCAAAAACTCCTGGGCGTGGGTCCAGGTCCGGGTCTGGGTCTGGGTCTGGGTCTGCCTCGAACCATCACTGCTGAAAGGTTTTCATCCGACAGCAGTGATGTATTTTCCCCTGCTGACCCTGGTCAGTGTGTTTGCGTTGGTGTAGGTGTGGCACACATGCTGGATTCATGGCGTCACTTTGTTTGAATAGCCAGGCTGCTCATGCTTCATCACAGACAGAGACTCCGGGGATGAAAGCTGATCACATATGCTCGACAGTCTGTGTGTCAATAACACACACACTTGCACAGACAGTGACACCTCACAGACGAACAAACAGCAGAATGTCATGATCCTGTCAGCGCTCATCATCCTGTCATCCTGAAACTTTTTGTGCATTGATGAAACAAGTTTCCTGTACTTTGAGTCGATGAAAACAAGGAGCAGGTGCGGAGATGTATGGATTTTTACATGCAGAGCATTTTTTGGAGTCCTCGTCTAAATCCGCTCTAATTAAATATGGCTCCCATATCTCAGTACCTTTGATAATGCAGAGGCTTTCCAGTGTGAGTGTAGTTTCATCATTAATATCAATATTATTTTATTATGAAACAGGGACACAGAAGTGACCAGACAGGTTTTAAACTCATCATTTTCAACCCAGACTTCTGTGCAACTATTGACAGTTTAATGTTACTCAAACTACCGTGGAGCTAAAGTGTTTAAGGGACTGACCACGAGCCTGAACATCCCCTGTTGGAGTCTGGGCGGAGACTTGTTTTTACGTGTCATTCCCCATCTCACTCTCCCTTCATTTTCTGTCATGTTTCTACTGATGTCTGATAGTAAAGGCTCAAAGCAGCCTGCAGTAGTTGTTTGTGGCCACACTTCAGCATTGCATTTAAATATCATACCCAACATCCAACAAGTTACTTCTTCACCATCAGTGGTGCACTTAATTTGCTGCACCTTTAAGTGACCTTCTTTGTGTTTTATTTTCACAGTTTTATTTTGAAGTTACTATGTTTCTGGTGTGATTTTACTTCCTGTCCCGCCTGTTTTCGGTTTCATCTTTTTCTCATTTGCTAATTAGTCGCAGTGTATTTATATCCTTGTGATTCACCTCTTCAGTTGCTAGAACGTTATGTAAGTATCTGTGCGCTTGTTGCCTTCTCCCCCGTGTCTCACCTGATTTACGTGTGTTTGGACTTTGGGTTTTGGCTCTCAAACAAATCTTTGGATTTGTTTGCTCTTCCTGGTTTTTGACTCTTACCCGCCTCACCACTCCATAAGCCTCTGCTCCTTTTTGTGTTTATTAAATCTTTGAACTGCCTTAGTTCTGCCCCGGCGCTTGTATCTGTGCTCCTGCTGCACCAGTAGTGACAGTGCGTTTCCCTAAGATGCTGTATCACACTGTATCACAGGAGTGTTGACGCGCCCCTACAACTCCACAGTGAAGCCACTGAGTAAAATGTCACCATAACCCCAAAGCTCCAGTTGTTGAAACTGGAAAAATAAGACCCAAAGTGTTAAAAACAAACAAAAAAAGAACTGAAAGAACTAGGCTCCTCTGAGTGCTTCTCCTTGACACACAAAACTCCAAAAACACCAGCAACAACAAGTAAAAGTCTAATTCTAGATGATGTGTATGAGAAACGTGAGCTCACATGAAGGTCATTTATACACCACATGCTTTTTAAATGCAATATCGGATTATAATATGTTCATGACAAAACATGACTCATGAAAAATGTATCGCAGCCAACCGAAGACGTCTTGTTTCGAGCGTACGCCTCTGGGTGAGAGTCATCTAAATGCATATAATGATATAAATGGAAAAATTGTAGAATATCATATAGACAGAAATGATGCAAATCAGCAGCAGAAAAGATAAATAAGAGAGGAAGGGAAGGGGGCAGTTTGATCGCTGCTCTGTGCAACAGATAATCAGGATTGGGAATGGGGATCTTTAATGGCTGTCAATTAAAAACTAATTAGAGGGTGTAAGCTCAGCTAGATCGGCTATCAGTGCATTTATCATCACACAGCTGTCTCAAATACACACACACACACACACACACACACACTCTGTCTCACGCACAAACACACACCATCATAGAGATATTGCATTCAATCCTATTTTTTTTTCTTTTTCAGTTCAGCTTCTGTTTCTGCCCCTCTAGCGTTTGTGCACACGGACAGCAGAAACACACACATGCACGCACTCACCTGCACATTCACACACACACACACCAATACAGACAGTAAATACATATGGAGCTCATTCAGCACCAAACCAGCTGTAATAGACACATTCCCTCCTCCATCTCTTTCATTTACCAGGACAGAATTGCCTCTGAATTGATGGCAAATAGTGGAATTTGACCCAAATGTATTTCTATAAATGGCTGTGAACTGATCGACAAATGAAAACATATGACCTGATGAAATTGCAGAAATTCAAATTCAGTGAATGACTCGTACCATGACAACCAATTAGTGACAAATGGATGCATATATCTCCAGGGGCATCAATCTAACATCAAAGCAGCATGCACACGGGGGTCTAGTGACTTTGCATCTCAGGCCTCGGCTAATGCACTCAGACTCTTGATGTTTCAGAACAGAAACCTTATATTTATTCTTAAGTGTGTCGAGGTTCAACCAGAAATTTTGAAATCATCAGCCTTTTAAAGGAATAGTTCAATATTTTTAGGAAATGAGCTTATTTGCTTTGTTTTTTTTGTGAGTGAGATGACTGCCTAGCTTAGCATAGACACTGGACCTGCCTCCAGTCAGCTAGTGACTGACCTCACAAGTCTCGTATTGAAATGACCGAACCACGAAACTAACTGCGATGGAAGTGGAAGACAGGTGATGAAAACGGAGCGCAGCACAAAGGCGGACATCATTTCTGTCGGTCGCTCCGATACCCTTCGTCTCTGGCGTGACTGATGGCGCTCTCAGGATATGAAGCGAGCTGTGTTGTGACAGTGACCTCCCATGTTGAGTGTCAGCCTGTCTGGTTGTGATGTATGGTGTTTGTACTTCTTGTTTTGCTCCTGTGGGGGGAAAAAAATGAAATGCTAAAACATTGTGCAACAGCAGCTTAGCTAACATTAGCTACTGGTCGTACCACAAGTAAGACTGTTGCACCGTATACTTTTAACATGTTTGATTTTGAGTATTTGATACCAGGTACAATTTTGAAGGCATCACAACCCAGAGTTTATGCATTGTGTTTCCAGTAATTTAACATTTTGCTCTCAGAGTCTGGTTGGTTGAGGAAGTGAAGATGTTCAGCAACTGCCCCTTAAATCACATCTCTGAGCTGTAAACATAGTTATATGGCTGAAAAAGCATTGATCCTAAACTTAACTTCAACGTTTTTTTTTTCATGTCGAGCGCTGTGTTAGCTTCAAGGTACAGTGGGATTATTGATGTTTTTGCTCTGCAGACTCAAACTTTGAGCCATGTTGCCCTTAATGTTGCCTCACCTCAGTCGTTCGGGTCAAGGCAGGTGTTTGACTTTTGGCAGCATCAACTGCTTTGTGAACAGGAAATTGCTTTCACCCTCAGGTACACTTGGGTGAGTCTTTATCACAGATACATCTCACCCCAAAACATTATTTTTTTTTTTTTTTTGCTTCTTTCAAAATTGTGGACAAGGTGAAAACTGTTTCCACGCTCTCCTCCAGCAGAGTTGAGGTCCACTGGTACCATGTAAAACCCAGGTCCAGGATCAGATTGGTTTTCAAATTCATTTTAAATCCCTTATTGATTCTAGTTAAGCAGCTTGTTAGCAGGAAGATTATTGTTTGTTGCTCATATCTGCACTTATTTTGTACATTTGCCAGCTCAAAAACCAGAGAGAAAAGTGATATGAGAAATAATTTAATAAGAAATGTTGGTTTTCTACCAACTTGGAACCAGATCCAAAATGGAAAAGAATATCAGAATCCAACTGTTGTCTTCAGTTCGCCTGACAACACAAAGACAAAAGCTTAAAAAAAATGAAAGGAGGAGGATGTTAGCGTTCTGGACTCGCTGTTTTACTGACAAGAGCTTGTGGCATTTCCTATGAGAAATTTATTTTGGGTTGATTCTTCACTAGCATTCAGTTTTTCTGTGTCTGGGAAAACGGATATCACATGAATCTCCTTCATGCTACAGTCCAGCCTTTTAACTCAACATGCAGTACTCTGGGAAATTTATATACATTAAAAAGACATTTAGTTCCATATTCACTTTAACTGCAAAACTGCAGTCTTATCATGAAAGGCCAATGTAGGACAGTTTCTCAAGAATTTACAGGAACAAGTAAAATCCTCCTTTTATTCACAATGCACAGTCAGAGCACAATACTCGACTAAATTACTTCTGATGTCAGGGATGGATCAGGACAAAATGGCTGCTTATCATCTCAATAAAGGAACAAGATAAGTAATCAAAGGCGATTAGCATTATCCCAAAAGTGACACGTGTATAAACCTGCCAGGTTTTTTTTTTTTTTATTTATTTTTATTATTTATTTTTAGGGGTTTGAAAAAAAATACAAACAGAAAGGGATGCACTCTTTGGAACTGTTTTCAAAAGGCTTCAACCACAAGACTAAAAATGTGACCTAATTATATGAAGCCCTACAAGTAACATACACTAAGAAATCCATGTGACAACGCATCTCGTGTAGATGAGACCGATGTAGGCTTCTGTAATAAGTGGAAATGATGCAAAGTTGTGTTAAAGGAGGACAACTGAACTACAGAATTGGGACTCTACTGCCAATTTCAGATTTGAATATTTCACAAAGAGCAAGGATTTAATATTTTGTTTTTTGTTTTCTGAGCTCTTTCCAAAATTGGAACCATCATCCGTCAGTTTTTTTTTTTTTTACAGTCTGCTGCATAGTTGTACTCCCCATACTCCAGTACATATTTCCCATGGTGTCTGAATCCAGATCCAAAGGTACAGTCAGTTTATATTTTTGTTGAACGAATATTCTCTCCTTCTCCCTTCTGTTTGAGGTGAAGACTGCGACCGACGAATTCAAGTACGCGCTTCCAGTTTTCGATGCGATCTCCCAGCTGGTTTGGAGTTGGGCACCAGCCAAACTCGCAGGTTGCAGTTCACCTTTGCTCAGATCTAGACGAGGCGTGGGCCAATATTCAATTCAATTCTCTGTCTCGTTCCCGTCCCCATCGGCATCAAGGGCTCTCACCGCGATAATATCATATATCGTGATATTTGGGCCGCACTGTATCGAGATAGTACATTTTGGATTTCGCACAAGCCTAAATCAGGGTGCATTTGACCGCTGACAATCAAGGCCAGTGTTTGCATTCTATCTGGTCAAAGGTTTTATGTTTAAACTTATTCAAACTTGATGTATAGCATTGACAGTTTAGAAGATATACCTGTGTGTGTATATATATATATATACATATATATATATATATATATATATATATAAGAGAGAGAGAGAGAGAGAGAGAGAGAGTTATATATAACTCACTGTTGTAGCAGACATTTGTCACAATCTTGCGAGGTACTGACAAACTATAGTAAAAAAAGCAATGACAAATTTTATTTTGTCGTTTGATTATTTGTCAGATTTTGGGGAGAAGAGATGAGACTCTTCAGATGTGTGTTTTGTTGCAGTTCGACTGGCTCGCTCTTTCAATAGCAGCCTGGGAAACGGTGGGACACTTTGCCCCCTCTAAGTTGCTTATTTTCAATGATACCGCGCTTTGTCATCTGCCTTGTCAACATTTGTCACTATGGGTTTGCACATTCCTGTGTGTGTGTGTGTCTGTTTGTCTGTGTGTGTGTGTGTGTGTGTGTGTGTGTGTGTGTGTGTGTGTGTGTGTGTATGTGTGTGGCGTCTAGACAGAAGAAACCTAATCTATTTTCCATGTTCCCATCCGGTCCTGTTGGAGCCTTTGAATGGCAGATAAACAGAGCGGGGCTAAGGCTGAGGCTTCATCAAGAGGATTAATTCTGCGAGTCTTATCTCCAGAGGAGCCTCTCTGCCTCCTCTTTCTCTTTCCCTTCCCCATAGGCATGGAGGGCTCTCACCGTGCACTACAGAGTTCACTCCCAGTTCACACACTTTACTGTACAAACCGCTGCCACAAGCTCAGCATCACACGAGGCGCACTGGGACGCACGTGGCGTCTGGTGACGTGGTGGCACGAGTTGACGTCGCATGCGGATTCGGTCGTACTCCTGATACAAAGAAAGTCCATTCACAACTTTTTTTGTTTTGTTTTGTTTTGTTTTGTTTTTTGCCAGAGTGGATTAGTGTCAGATGGAATTAACACAGACAACGAATGCAAATGTATTAATCGTGAAAAGATGGAGAAAATGCAGCATTTGTGAGGGAGTAAGACAAAAATCAAATAGGAGTATTAAAATATGTCGTGTCTGTTGAGGATGTCTTGGTTATTGCAGGGGACGCCGCCAGACAGAGTGCCATTGTCAGTGTGTCTAAAAGCCCAACATTTTGATATGAAAGAAAATTGAATAGGAAATGTACATTATTATCAATTAAAAAAAAAAATAAAAAATGAATGTGGCGATAAAAATGAGGACAGAGAAGAAGTTATTCAGCCATACTTGTGCTGAATTCAGTTAAATCAGTTGGATAATCAGTATTTGCTTTATTGACTTTCTGAAATAAAAGATGGAGTCTATATGTTGGTTTAACAGTCGGCCTTTTGCCTTTTTAACGAAGCAAACAAACAGATGCGTACGCGGCGCATTTACATAAACAGACACCAACTGACAGTTCTGATGTGATGCTGAATGACGGTGTTACTGATGATTAGGCAGGTGGTGGTTGTGTCGTAGTGATGTGTGTAATCAGCGGCAGAGTAGACTGGAGTGGATACTGTGAGAGGAAAGGCGCCGATCACTGTGATTTCCACAAACAGTGGTCACAAAGCCAGCCGTTCCTTTACTGTCATCGTAGTTCTCATCATTATCATCATGGTCGTCATTGTTCGTTGTAATTAATAGTAAACAAGCGAGTCAGGCCCTCCGCTACGGAGAGGCCATGGTACTCTGGAAGGAAAACGGCGGATTGCTCGGTCCAGGTTGGGAGTGAGTTGATGCGCCGAGAAAAGGAGTTTTAAGTAAATTCAGATCATGTTCGCGAGTGAGAGGAAGGTGAAGAAGAGGAAGCTGATTAGTCAGATCCGTGCTCCAACATTCACCCGTGGTCATGAACTTAGGGTCGTCTTCTTCACGACCATAATCATTGACGGTGTCATCGTCACAGTCCTCATCGCGTCCTCTTCCAGACTTTTCTCGCTTGTATGTTTCTAAGCTTTCCTTTTTTCATTCCCTCTTCCTGCCAACAGAAATTGGTTCTATTGGTTTGATTGGAAAGCTGATCGATCCATTGATAAGAGGTCGGTCCGAACGCGCGTTCAGACCTGATTTCACCTACACTACAGAAGCTAGCTAGGCTAACGGGCTAATGGCAGCCAGTCTATAATCGATGTTTGTTGAATGAGAGGTTAACCCCATCGTTTCTGTCACACCGGCGAGACAACGAAGAACCTCGAGAGTCAAAGTTCAGGTAGATTGAACTTGACGTGAAGAAAACTCATCGTCCTCTTCCTCATAAAGGAGGTAAAATCCAAAGTGACCACGTGTTAACGGAGCAAAAACCCAGACAGGAAGTTGGGGCGACTTTCTCCACTGTGCACATTAATTACAGATATTGGCCGGTCAGTTTTGTTTAGACTCAGTATAATAATCAGAATTAAAATCTGTCAAGAAAAGGTTTGTTATTCTTTTCAGATCTTTGTCATGATTTCAGATTAGTTCTTCATTTAAAGAGCCTGTTCCTCTATCATTCAGTCGGTTGGGTGTGCTCTGTGTGTGTGTGTGTGTGTGTGTGTGTGTGTGTGTGTGTGTGTGTGTGAGCCTCGTAGCCATGAGGCAGCAGCTGACGATAATCTCTCGGAGGGGTCGATGTCGTGGTTGTCACGGCGATCTTCCCGGGGCTGATGTTGGCTGACGGCTGGTGTCACCATTGCTTTCCATCACTGGCCCCTCTGATGGCTCTCATTTCATTCTGTGTGTGTGTGTGTGTGTGTGTGTGTGTGTGTGTGTGTGTGTGTGTGTGTGTGTGTGTGTGTCTACATGTGTCCAATTGGTGTATAGCTGTGTCTGTGCCTCGTGAATGTGTGTGTTTGATCTCCTGTGTGGCCTTTTCCTCTTATTTTCCTTTTATTTTTATTCTGTCTTTTGTATCTTATTTTACTCACAGGATATTGTCACTTCCCTTTTTTTTTTTTTTTCTTCTCGTCAAGTTGTTAGTTGCTGCTGGAGGGAAGATTTCTCCAAGCGGATCAATAAACATTCGACTTATCTTACATGTTTCTAATTATTTCTTGAGACATGAAGCTGGAGCACACACTCCACTCCAGAGCCCGAGAGAGAGAGAGAGAGAGAGAGTTCATACTGCAGAGAGCGACAATAGCAGAGCTCACATTTATTTCTGTTGGGTGTAAAATAGCAGCTTGTCCAGCTTCAACAATGAATGAATGAATAATAAACAAGTTCACGAGTGCAATTTATTTTCTATGATGAGTTTTCTGATTAAATTAGACAAGTTTGTCTCGCTCTCAGCGGGTTCATCTGCTCGCTTGCTTGCGTGTGTGTCTTTCTATGTATGTATGTGTGTGTGTGTGTGTGTGTGTATGTGTGTGTGTGTGTGTGTGTGTGTGTGTGTGTGTGTGTGTGTGTGTGTGTGCCCGCCTGCCGATTTGACTTGCCTGCAGATGGCAATGTGTTACATTTCTATAACAGTCTCTCCCTCTGTCGAGCACAAGTGCTGCTGCTGCTGCCGCCTCTCCTCCTGCGGCTCAGGCTGGTATGCAACTCTGCTTAAAGTCGTCACCACTGAATGGACCGAGGGGGGGGGGGGGGGGGGGAGAAAAAAAATGAATACGTACTTTGCATTTCAATGACCCGACTTTTCCCTCTTTCTGTAACTTCATTTTAATCCCTCTGAATCATCAGAGTCGAGGCGGGAATCAAACTGAAATTGAAAGAATATCTGTCACTTGTAACATATTGTGATAAGGCCTTGTTAAAAGTGACGTGTCATAATGTGAGGAAAAAAACTCAATAAACATCGCTGTCATCCTCCGCGGCCGTCTCTCGCCCTCTTTCTCTCTCTCTCCCTCTCTCTCTCCCTCCCTCTCTCTCTCTTGCCTTAATTCATCCCGAGTTATGTCTCAAAGCTGCAAATTTGGGTCTAATTTTCGAAGCCATGAGTGTTATACAGGTTGTCAGCGTCTACAATGAACTGTCATCTCTCAAGCCGAGCTCATGCAACGCTGCATTTTGTCTGCAGAGAGAGAGAGAGGGAGAGAGAGAGAGGGAGGGAAAGCTGATGGCGAGAGACAGACAGAGACAGAGGGACCATATGGAGTTTCATAGTTTTTAAGATTTCTCTCACAAATGCTTTTCTCAAACTGGCTGGTGTTGTTTTTATTACTCCTGACAGTAGTAAACAGCTGGTGTGTGGGGTGGATAGTCTGGATTCCTGTCTGCTGTGGGCTTACGTGTGTGTATGTGTGTATGTGTGTGTGTGTGTGTGTGAGCGTGCACGTGTCTTTACATACGTGGACATGCTCGGGCTTTTCATACCTGTGCCCATGTGTGTGTAAATGCATGTGTGTGTGTGCGTGCATGTGTCAAATCTGAATGCATTCCACCACTCTGTTTACGGGGCTGTGCGGCGTGAGAAGTGTGTGTAAGAGCCAATGCTACACATTCAGCAGCCATGTCCAATTGAAATAGATTGGAGCCATGGAGGCAGGGTAATTCTTGGGTGTGTGTGCGGTTCTGCTGTAATCTTCGCACTCCACCATGCCTCGTCTGGTTTCTTTCTCTTACTTTCTTATACATAATGAGATCGATAGCTTTGCAGAAGATGGAATCACAAAATGAAAGAATGGGCGTTTGTCTTCAGCTGGTTTTTCTTTTCTTTTCTTTTTTCTTTTTACAGGTTTTTGTGCTCCTGGTAAACCCACACCACTTAGTCAAGTTCATCTACTCCTAATTCTCTTGGTGTTGGAGGTTATTAGCATTTTAACTAGACTTCAGATCTGTGGCTGTGCTCGTGGCCTGTTACACACCAGAACACGAATTGTTGGCTGGATGGAAAACTTCCCGCAGCAGAGGATGTGACGTTCCTGGGTTTAGTCTTTTTACATTCGATATTTCACGATATCTTGCACTGCATTCCGTCTTATCTCAAATCCTTAAGTGACCCTCAATCAATTAGGTCTAAACATTTGTAAGAGTTCCTGTAATTTTCTTAAAGGGTGAGTAAGAAGCTTCTCTGGAATAATTTTCCCATGCAGCTGATCTGTCTTGGACAAGGCCTGTGACTGCGTCATATTCCTGCAGTAACCCTTGAGGGGGATTTATGGGTGTGCGTTAAGAGGCTATAGCAGTCACATGTATATAGTCTCTGCAGCTGCTGCAGGCAAATGAACCCACACATCTGGAATATGGTCACTAGAAACACCATGTGACGTCCACAAGAACTGCGATTGGTCGGTTTGGACTGATTGTGTCATGACATTAGTCAACGCAAATACTGTGGGAAATATACTTCAAGCATGACGTGGCTGGATCATAAAATCCATCCAGTGATGTTGTGGTGAAATCTGATGCTGGACTATAAATGAAAAACCTCTGCTGTTGGTTTCTACCACAGGACTGCTGTTCATCTGTTGTGTCGGGCCGCTGCAGCTGTTGGTACAACATCCTCTGCTACCTGACTTGTGACCATGAGCTTGACCCTTACACATGGATCTATGAATGGATGGACAACTCTTAGTTAAACTTTGAGGCTCAGCCTCATTTGTCCATGTTACAGCAGCTTTATGTAATGGTGCCTGCTGCTCAGAGTTCTTCCCTTCCTCTGTTTACTGTTATTTAACTCCAGCTGAATGCAGCAGAGATGCACGGCTGATGGGATTTGATGTTTTTTTCATCTTTCTCTTTGAATGACAGGCCGAAGCTAAATATCTCCCTTTGCTTTCTCTCTCTCTCTCTCTCTCTCTCTCTCTCTCTCTGTCCTTCCCTCTCTTCCTTTCTCTCCATCTATCTATGTCTAGGAGGACAGGCGTTTCAGGAATAGAAACAGAAACACTGTTCAAGTGGGGAGATACGCACGGCTGATCTTTATTCATAGTTTCATTTCACGACACTCTGCTGCAACAGGTATCATCCTCGGGGACGGGAGGAGGAGGCGTCTGGGTAGACACATGAAGGCAGACAAACTTGTCCCACTGTTGAAGTACAGTCAACAACTTTCATAGTCTGAAGTTGAATATAACTCACATTAACCTTGGCAAGTTACACGGCATGTTGTCTTGAGTCATGATTGTCAATGCATGAAAAACACAAGTGGAAATACATGAAATCTGTAATATAAAATAGAAAACTATGAAATTAAAACCAGGAAAACAAATGTGAAAAGCAAAAGTTAAAATCATTTCCAAATATGGAGAAAATATAAATAAGTATTTTCTGTACATAGGCTTTAATGCATTTCTTCATTGTTATAATAGAGGTTTATTATTGATGAAAAGGTTCTGATGGGAAAGGCAGTGATGCAGTAGGCCTACAAACACACAAACACACACACGACCCACACTTCCATTTGTCTGTTTGCTCAGCTAACGCTGTCAGCGTTTGAGCTGCAAGTCCTTTTTTTTTTATTTTTTTATTTTTTATGAGTCCTGAGTGATTTAGCCCTGAGAAGCAGAGTGCTCTCTTAGAGCAGTCAGAGCCACTCAGCACTCAGTGGCAGACAAGAGGATGGGACATTCAACTGTTGCCTGTAAACCTCGGATATCCAAACATTTGTCTGTTTTTTATTTTTTATTCCTGAAACTAGAAGCTTTCTTCAAGAAATTCAACAACCTTTGAACTCTAATAGAAGAATGTGAAAACCTTCAGTAATGACGAAGCTTTTGTACTGAAAGTGCCAACACTTGGATAACACTCAGCACAGATAAGTCATAAGAGCCTTACTTCCATGTCCACAACCATCTACTTAGCCTGGGGGGGGGGGGGGGGGGTTCTCTTCCGATGACGCTTGTTGCTATGGATGCAAAGCTTCTTAATGACATATTGAAGTTACCCTGACTTTGTGCAGGTGGCATCCTTGTGACATCTTTTTACATCAGCTACGGAGTGTAAAATTATGAGTTAACAGTTTGACTTTAAACCAGCGTGAATTTAAAGGTGGGTGCCTTATTTTTGGATTTAATCTGCTAACACAGACTCAACATACCAGATTTCGATTATATAATTATAAATATCATACAGTGTTTTCTCCAGAGCTGCATACTTGGCATTGTAGAAAAAACCTCTGAAGTAAAAATGTGAACAGCTGACTGCAGCTGAAATCCATACAAATTGGCAGCTCCCTAATGCATGTTGAGGCGGGTTCATTGACGACTGCTGTTCGTCAAAGTTGAACCTCCAGATTTTTCAAATTGTCCGTCTCACTCATCAATATATTGTTTTTCATTCTGTTCAACTGAGACACAATTCACATGTCTGGAAGAAGATTTTGGACTTAGAGCAGCGAGCGACTTGTTTCAGCAGCAGTCAGCTCCTCTCCCTCGCTGCAGCAGGGCGACAGTATTTACCCATCAGCTAATGGCTCAGAGGTCAAGGGTGACACACTCTCATGTCTCCGCTGTGCCCTTTCTCTCCGACCTCATCTCGTGGTCGTTCGGGTAATGCTAGACGATCCCACTGGCATTAACTATACACACAAATGTGCCTGTCTTTCCACACACACACACGCACACACACACACACACACACATTCTCTCACAGAATCAAATTACATACAGACACACAAGTGGCGGACACACATTCTGTTGTACGCCTGCCCACCTCACGCCATATGAAACATTCATACATGCGCCTTCATATACACCCACGCATGCACACACACAGTGAATGCGTCCCTCCTCATATATGCATGATAGGGAGATAAAGCTGAAAGGTCAATTCCATTAGACGATCACATTTTAATGTCACAGTGCCTGGAAAGAGCAACTGCGACCTCCCCGTCTCTGCATCACATCACAGTGTAATCACACCGCAGCAGCAGCAGCAGCAGCAGCAGCAGCAGTCCATCCCACAGGCCTGCGAGCATCTTGTCACTGGCATCAGGACAGACTGATACACCCGTCTGATAACGGTGTATTTTAGACTTAAATTGTCCTTTCACTCCTCAAAAGTCGACTGACGCAACCTTGTGCTGTTTATCAAATATTTGCTGTGCGGGATTTTCGACGTTGTCAGAATCATTCGAGTTTGCGCGGTTTGTGAATGGAGCCAACATTTTCCTGAAAAGTGACAAAAGAAAATAATAATTAATCATTGTCTTTAAGTTTAGATGATGTTCAGTAATTTAAAAGAAATGCCAGTCAAGAAACAACGTGGAAAAACCAACATGGCGGCAAGCAAGTAGGACGTGTTAAAAAGGTGCTCTCATAACAAAAAGCCCAAATCCTGTGCAACTCAAAAACTACAATAAACAGAAATATTAAGTTACTGATGACAACAATAAATGTCCGACAAAAAGATGGCAGCGACAAAAAAACATCAACAAACAGACAAAAACAAAAAGGGAGAACCATCAGGAGAAGCTAATATGACCATCTCCTCGTCTCTTTCCACTGCACTTTGCATCAGTACATTTTCACAAATTTTTCAGCAATCATGAACATTAAAAAACGGACAGGTGCTGCTATTTTCCAGAGCAGAAAATAAATAAAAAAAAATCATAAACATTGTGCAATTCTCTAAGAACACCAGCTACCAGGCTGGTCCATGCCCGGTTGTCACTGTTTCCCGCCCTCACTGTGCAGATGAAGCCTATTTTAATGCCATTTCCTGGCAGCCCGTCTGTTGTTGTGGATGATTGGCTAGCCCCCTGCATGGCCCCTGATTGGCTGATGTCAGGCCGAATTTTCTGAAGCTAATCCCTCTCGAACACACAGACCAGTACACATCTTCAGACACGCCCACACACACATACACACACATACACACGCAGGCCGACACACTGGCATCACACACACAAAAAAAAAAAAAAAACCAAAAAAAACGCAAACACAGGTGTTTTCTTTGTATGCCCGCCACATTGTCTGAATGTTAATTACATGCAGAAGGCATCTGGGCCCGTCCATTGCTAATCCTCTTTTAATTATATGTGTCCTCACAATGACACAAGGTTTACAATGGTGATTACAGCCGTATTAGACATAGTGGGAAATAGGTAGGGGGATGTCAAGGGAAATGGCAATCATCATAAAGCAAATAAGAGTGCTTGTTTGTCCACGCCATGATGTAGTGGTGGTGATGCTGGTTTGTTTCTGTGTATGTGAGTCGTCCATGATATCTTTTTTTTTTTTTTTTGTTATTTATTTTACTAAAACGTTGCAGGTGTTCTGGAGTTTACCCAGAGTGTTAACATATTGCAGATTAGACATTAGCACCTTTGATATATCATTGTATACATTTTAATAAGTGGTATGAAAATAAGAGAATGGGAACGGCAGGGTTTACAGCGTTGGCTGCCCACGACAAGCTGCAAACATGACATCTGACATATTATCTTTTATCCTATTTGTGCGTTTCATACAGGTTTCGTTTGATTCATCAGAGGGGTATATCTGTAAGTTTTACCCGCCGCAGGACGTGGTTTCTCTCCCGGGAGCGTGCAGGTGGTGATTGTATGTAGTTTTTGAAGAAGAAAGAGCGTCGGCCATTGTTGCGTTTACGAGACGAGAGGTTATAATGCGTCCTCTGAGCAGCGCTACGTCTTCAGGGCAAAGTGAAGAGACGGGGGCCCGGGGCTAGCTGGTTAGCATGCTAACTTCAGCAGAGGGAAAGAAGTGATAGAGACAAGAGTTTAACATCGGCAGCTGCTGATGAGAAAAGGAATGAAGTTTGATGCTGAGCTCATGACGTTTTTTCCAGAGTGGTAATAAAACAGCTGTTAATGCTAACGCTAGCTACGTAGCAATAGCAGAACTTACAGCTGGCTCTTTATCTGCTTATTTATTGCTTATTCTGTGGTTCTGTGTGTTTGGTGCTGGGCAGTCGGTGAACAGTCAGCAGTTATCTGAGCCTGAGAACAGCTGCCTGCTGTGGCCTGAAATGGGTCAGAGCCATGACACTGAACCAAAACATTAAAGTTGTAACCTTTAAAAAAAACAAAAACAACAATTAGATGCTAGAAAGGTCTGAGAGAATTTGCAGAGTTGTGGTTTAATTCTTTGTGGATTCATTAAGAGCGACATCATTCACATTACATTTTTAAAATGTTGATCAGTGCAGCTTTAAATATCGGTATTATATTGGTATGAAGTGTTTTCTTTATTGTTTGCTTTATGCTGATTCCCTAGCTGCCTAGTCTCGTCTCTCCATACGTTTCTGGCCTTCAGCTAGTAAAACAACCCTACACTCTCGCACTGTCCACCCACTCCGGGGCTCTGCAGTGTTCTGCTGGATTTCACAAGTGTGCCTCACACGTGCGGGGGAAAAAAAAACAAAACAAAACAAAAGGATTTTCTGCAATTTCCTGCATTGCTACGTGTCCTGTTAAAATTGGACTCCGTGTTGGCTCTGCTCAAGAACATACAGTCAGCCCTTTGGGAACGAGAGCCACTGAGGAATGTCCCCAACACTGGCAGGCCGCTGCACACCGAACATCTGCCGCCATCCGAGCCCCAATCACAGCAGTGCACAAAGTATGAGCCGTGAGGAAATAGCAAGGCATATAGCTGCTCCCCCAGACTTCAGGGATAATAAGTAGCTTTAGGCTATAAAAGTAGACGACACACACACACACACACACACACACACACACACACAAGTCCAAGACCTTTGTGTAGCGTGTTTGTCGTGGCGAGCAGGAGCGTGTAGATATTTGGAGACTAAAGTTGGTCCTAAGTGTAAGCACGAGCCAGGAGGAAAAAACTGCATGAACACACACACACACACACACACACACATGAACACACATGCACACACCTCCTCGGCTTTAAAGGGTCCTGAGGGAGCTCCTCTCAGTGTGTAGGGGGAAACCATGAATAAAACTCCCATTTGACCCTCAGTGCTATAAAGCCTGTCTTTGTTGGGCCTCACAGGACCCTCTTTATCCCTCCTCCATCCTTCTTTTCCCTCCTCTCCCTCTCTTTTAGATGAAATCTTGCCCTTTTGTTTTTCCCTCCATCCTGTCATGGCAGGGCCTTCATGTAATATTCATGAGGTTCAGTGGGTTTTTTCTCCTGGAGACGTACAGTGGACAGCACAGTGGTGCCCCACATTGCGGCGGCGACCTTAGAACCCAAGCAGAGTTGACCTCTGACCTCCGGCGGCGCTGGCTAGCATCCTCGGTGACGTTCATTAATCACATGGCCACAAGTAGCCTCCGAATAAAAGGATTTGTAGTCACAGGCTGGTTTCTATCTGGTGATGCAGCATGTGGCAATGGAGGGCCTGTTGTGTAGAGGGTGGAGCTGTGTGTGTGCTCATGTGTGTGTGTGTGTGTGTGTGTGTGTGTGTGTGTGTGTTAAAGCCTCCCCTCTGCAGCAGATTCCTGTGAAGATTGCCTCTAGCCTCGCTGTCTGTATTCCACTACAGGACAATGGTCTCCTTTAGTTTGGTGTGTGTGTGTTGCCGGGCCCTGTTGTGTGTGTGTGTGTGTGTATGTGTGTGTGTGTGTGTGTGAGTTGGAAAAGGCTGGTATGTGAGTGTGTCTCAGAGAAGGCTGCATGGCTGAACACTGACTCAGTATGTCTCTGCTGTCTCTCGGCTCACGCAGGGAAACAGTGAGATCACACGCCTCCCGAACACACACACACGCAGAGTGTCAAACTGGGGTTACGGAGCGATATCTCAGTTCGTCTTTTGATAAAAAATCACATGTCACACAGCCTCTGTTTTCCACCTCTTGATAGGATGATGCAGAAAGTTTCTACCTTTAAAGTACCACACCGGCGCTTCAGCGTTTCCTTCCATTGCGAGCGTCCATCTGCTTCAGGCTCAAGTTCGACAAGACAATAGGACAAACGACGACCTGTGACTGTGACAGCGCAATATGAAGAATCTATTATCAGACTGTGAAAACTAAGGCATGTAATTCAACACACCAAACATCCAGTCTGGCTTTACTTTTTCCTGATTCCACAAATTATTTCAAGGTTTATTTTGAAAAGAATCTCCAGAAACAAGAAAACATGAGGAAAAAAGATTGAATGTTTTAGTTTGTTTGTTGCTGGATTTTTAATTTTAATTTTTTCCAGCTCATGGATGAGTGAAGTGTTTCAAGTCTTCTTTATGAAGTTTTACAATTTATTTATTTGAAAATTTTAGAATTGAACTCAAACAAAACACACGTAGACCCGATGTGATGGAAACTGATACAAGAACTGGACAAGATGCCTTTAAAAATGTATAGAAATATATGCAGGTAGTTGTTGACTCTTCAAACTCTTTTTTAAAATATAAACGTGAGGATTTTTCACATCTTAGAGTTTGATGTATGGATAGTCATTTTCAGGGCTTCTCTGCTGATCACACCTCAAAATGGAAACATGTCCAGGTCCATGATATAAACATTACTGATGTCAACAATCCTTTCACAAAGTCAGAAGATAGGAATAACTTGGTGACCGTTGTATTACACAGTAGTGTACATTACACTTCTGTATTGACTGTGATTGATTTATTGTCTTATCAGAGCAGAGCGCTGTCTCAGTGTCCTGTGGGAGTGTCTCTGTAACTCCGGAGGTATTTCATCACGCTGATTTCAGCCAAGTTCAACCTCAGGTTCAACTTTTTCACTTCAAAATAAGGGAGAAAAAAAAGTTGAGGGAGCGTTTAGGTTTCCTAATTTCAAAACCCGTGCACGGAGAAGTTATGAACATCGTCTCGACGTTGATGTCGGTGTGTGTATTTTCACCCTCGGCGCAGGTCGTTGCAGCAGCGTCTATTCAATAATAAAACTGTTTCCAGGGGTTTTTCTTGCTCAGCAGCGGAGGTGTCGGTCTGTAAATCCCACCGTGCACGTCGCCTCAAGGAGCTGCTAACCCAGAATTTCATTAGTACGGGCTTCGCTGGAGATTTAGCATCAGATGACGGTCTGACTGCTGTTTCTGATGGTTTGTTCAGGAAGATATTCTTTCATATTTAAATTACACTGTATGTTGTTGGTGTGATTCTTGGGAGGGGCGCGTTTAAAATACACTTTTAACATCGATTTTTTTAGTTTTGGAAAAGTTTATTTCACCTGAAAGCAACACCAGCAGTAAAATACACCCACAGAGTTGTTGTACACAAGTTAACATGCACACCAGCAGTCTGTCACATTCCCAAATGTTCCCGCGCACAAACACATTTACTGTTTACACTTTTTCTTTTTTGTTGAAGTTTCAGTTTCTCAAAGAAGCGAACAAATCTATAACACACACACACACACACACACACACACACACTAGACAAACACACGTTCTTCATCAGAATCAGCCTGGGGGCGGCGCCGCCTCACCCCTGACCCTGTCAGAGCTCCTCGAATGGGGCAGCACCCTCCAGCTGAGTGCAGCGAGGAGGGAGGAGGAGGAGGAGGAGGGAGGAGGAGGAGGGAGGAATGAAGGATGTTTACAGTGCTTGTGTATCTGTATCGTGGCTGCTGTCTCACTCTGCCTGTCTCCACCTATCTGTTTCCATTCTTCACCCCCTTCGGTATCAGCCAAACTTGAACGCTTTAAATTCTATCTGGGCTCAGAAACATCTGTCACTGCCTTATCTGTGGATAATGGAAAGATTTAGAGGCATTCAGAATTTTATAGAGTCGACCCCCCCCCGCCTCCGCTTTACTGTGCAGCCCCCTTCTACTCCACTCCTCCGTCTCCTCCATATATCATTCTCTCTCGACGCCCACACAGAATACATACCTCTCACACATTTATGAATACATGCATCAACATGTTTCCCAACCCCCACTAAATCCCCTCTCTCCCTCTTCTGCAGTCACTCACACAGGATTCTTCGCTCTCCAGAGATAGAAGTGTCGGTCGGTCGGTGGGTGGGTGTCACACCGCCCGTCTCCGAGCCCCTCCACTCCCCCCTGGCTCCCGTCCTACCTCTGCCTCTCTCCCTTCCCTCACCTCTCCTCATCCTCTTCCTCCTCTCCTCCCCTCGGTTTGCTTGTGCCACCAGCTGGGCTTGGCAGGATCCCAGGCTCTGCCCTGGGTTCTGCTCCACTAGCTTTTCCGCTCTGGCACGGCACCACAGGTCCATCATGCTGCGTTCATGTTGGTGTGCACGTGCTTGTGTGCACGTGTGTGTGTGTGAGAGAGAGAGGCAGGAATGTGTCTGTGCGCATTTGAATATACATTTTCCACTAAGGGATAAGTGATTGTACATTATAACACGCTGCAATTATGCAATACATTGGATAGAAATAATGACCTGTAACCACTTCCATTTAAGTTAATGACTGCTCTGCTCTGACAATTTATCAAGGGACTGTGTTTTGTTTAGAAAGCAGTGATAAATGTACGTATTCACTGACTGGAAGCAACAGAAGGCACAGGCACTCCAACAGGTAACCACCTGCTTCCAACATCTTTTTCAAAAGCTAATTCTTGTTGAGGACTCAGTCCACCATTCAGATATATTTGGCAAAGTGTTTGATTACCAGTGAATCATAATACGATTAGCGGCTGCTGATAAAGTTAAATCATGTGCCTTGTACCTCAGTTAAGTTCAATATAACTTTATTTATCCCTGTAAGGACAAATGAATGCTGCAGCTCACCACCGAGGTGAACAGTCACATATATCTATCTATCTATCTATCTATCTATCTATATAGATAGATAGATAGATAGATATTTGTTGAGACCCATGTGTTAACCCTCAAACAGCCATTTAAACTTGTGGGATCCAGAATTTTGGTCCTCACAAAGCTGTCGGACCCAAGTATGACTCAGAGAAACACAAACACCACGAATATCAGGTGTGTTTCATTTAGTACGGCCAGTATCTGCCCAGTATATACTCTCTAACTCATATACAGTATATAGTTTAGTACCTGGGGCACTTGTAGTAGCCCTCACTGTTTGGAGGCCCTCGGCAGAGTTTCCACCATCTCGCGCCGCTCTCCAGCCTCGCTCGTCCCCTGCCTGGAGAACCCTTAAACCCAGGTGAAGAGTACATTGTTTCCACCTGTCTCTCCTCCCACACACACTGACAGCACGCCGACCTGGGCAGCAGTTTGTTTACTCTGATAGAGCTCTGTTATTCGGCTCATTATTCTCACCTCCTCTGTTTCCTCTCTCTATTGGACTCGACGCAGACATGACAATGACGGTTGTGTAAGAGTTCATGTGCAAATTAATGTCTGTTTCCAAAGCAAAATGGTCTCTCAGTGTGTGAGAGTGTGTGTGAGTGTGTGTGTGTGTGTGTGTGTGTGTGAGTGAGTGAGTGAGTGAGAGACAGAGAGCGAGGCAGAAAGGATTCCATTTTTATGAAGCTGCTGCTGTTTGTCAAACGAGTGTGACGCTAACGGCTGGTGATGCTGGACAGATACGAGTGTTTGAAGGTCAGAACTCATATTTTTGGATTTAAAGTGCAGACAAGAAGATATTTACTGCCAATATTCAATATTTTCCAACAAATGAATGTCTCTGTTTGGGGGCGGGGAAGCATCAGATACTCAAAGTAATATGAATGTAAGGAAAGATAGGGCTGTAATATGTAGTTATAAAACGCTCAGAGAGCACATACCTCCGCCACGGCTGCACAATCCTCCTACTTTAATGTGTTTTGATGCATCTGCAGCAAAAATATACACAGCTCAGTTTTATGGAGAACAACAACATCACTGCAGCATTAGGGAATCGGACAGGAATGAATTGTGCAAAATTTCGAATGGGTCAGTCAGATTTATGGCCATTTAGATTGATCCTGTTTCTCTGGTGCCAGCTGCTGCCAAAACGCCATCAAAGTTTATGGAGTTTGTTATTTGGAGTTGACATGCACATGTGCGTCATCTGCATGTGGTTTCAATCGCAGCGTCGCTAGAAGAATTTTAGCAGTTTTGTCAAATATGCCGATCAGATTTCTTTTTAAAGGTCATCAAAGGATCATATTCACTGTATGAAGCTGTGTGACAACAAGATGGAATTTATATAATCAAGAACTAGTGAAAGAAGTAAGTGCTAGATTTAGCTAATTCTTCAAAATCTTCTTTGGCAGAATTCAAACATAGTTATTTCCATCTTCCCACCAAACGTCATTTAAATATCTTCAGATTTTGAGATACTGTGGTGACCAGCAGGCAAATGTAAATAATACTTCCTCATCAAAATGAAACATGAGAATCAATCCCGACTGAAGCCGCAACATGCTGCAAGACCGACAGAGGCTCCGAGTATCAGTGAGCTGATGCGCCAGTCTTACGAACTTCCTGTTTCTGAGTGCGAGCGCTGTTGAGCAATAGCCTTGTTGCTGACTGTGGTTTGGGTTTGATCCTTTGGTCTTGTGTAAACCCCTCGGCCCCCTCTCTTAAGCATCTGTTTCCTCTGGCCCACGGGGTCAGTGGACAGGCACACACACACACACACACACACACACACACACACACACTGGCATGTACACTCACATTAAGGAGACCTCCAGGTCTGGCTAAGAGTGTTATGAGTCTAAAGGGGGCTGTCTGTGAGGTTTTCAAGTAGGGTGGGTAAAGATGTTGTCGAGGGCGTCTGGGCTGGTTTTCAAATGCCAGTCAGCTGATGCAATATTATACGGTGTGTGTGTGTGTGTGTGTGTGTGTGTGTGTGTGTGTGTGTGTGTGTGTGTACTGTATGTTCAAAATCCTGACCACAAGGATATGACTTTCCTCACTCTAACCTTTCTCTGTCTGCACTTTCCAGCTGTCCCTCCTCCAATCCTCCTCAGATGATTTATTTTCTCCACATTTTTATGAAGAGCCCTCTCCCTTTGCCTCGTCAAGTCTCCTTTAAAACATTGCTTTAACCCCCCCACCCCACCCCACCCCCAGTATGGGACTGATTAGCTGCAGGGAATAACATGAAACAGACACATTCTCATCTGTTACACAAATAATCGTGTTTACACCAGGATCAGCTGGTTAAAAAATAAATAAATAAATAAAAAGAATCAAGTCTCCGGTTACAGATGATGTTTTGGAGCCGTCAACCATTTTCTGTCAGCAAGGCTAAAGGTTAGCGGGGTTGCGGCTAACAAGGTGCAACTACAGCAACAACGAGAGTTAGAGCGGCAGCAACAGTGAAGAAAAAAGCAGAATGAAAAAGTGGAGCTAAGTTAAACACGTCAGGTGTCAAAGCAAAGCTAACCTCTGGCTAGTTAGTTTGCTTTGCAGTGTTAGCTAGCTGTGCTAACTTTAAATCCTTAACGTCACCATGGTTACCATAATAACGGTCAGGGCTTGCTTAGGTTTAGGTTTAGGAAAAGGGTGACGTGGACTTTCTTTATACTACGTCGCCGCACTTTTCCACCTTCCCTCTTGTCATAATTTCCTACAACCACTAGATGTCGCCTAGCAACAAAGCGTAAACGATGTGTCTTAATAAGCTGCTGCACAGACGACCCGTGGGCTCGGAAGTGGCCGATGGTTGACGCGTCATCTTAATGCGTTTCAGTCTCTGTTTAATACTTTTCCCGTTGTCTGACAACAGAAACAGAAAAACGTGTCAAAGACAAAAGCTTTAATGGGAATTTGACCGTATCAAAACACTGTAGATGTGAGCACAGAGAGGAGGGGAGAAGCAAACTGACAACAAGCAGAGTGCAAATAGTCCACGACGCGGTCCAACCGTTCTAGGCTTTTGACCTACACTTGTTTATTTTACAGGCTGTCTTGTTTTCTGGTGTGTAATAAGCATCTCAGCCTCATGTGGCTTTTACTGCACAGTTGGTAAACACTGCATTGGCTGTCTGTGTGGAAACCCTTAACCTGAACTGATTCTAACGTGACATTTTAAATCAGATTCCACGCGAGGATGCACGAATGTGTTCATCATCATCATTACTATTATAATGCTTGGTTTTGGTGATGAGTTTCCGTGTCTCATAATTGCTGTTTTGCAGAGGCCGTTCCACTCTGCCAAGAACACTGTTCAGGACAAAACACTGCCTATTTTTTTTTTTTTTTATCACGAAACTGGTAAAATGTGAAAAGATGGCACAGCAAATCAGCTATTGGCAGGTTTAGTCCAGAGAAATTGCTCTGCCTTTAGCAGACTGCATTAGTTGAATGTTAGTTCCAGGGCCGCTTCGTGTCCTGCACTGGATAATATCTGGACTTTGAACACATAGCCTCCTGTTCGAGGGGGCCTGGGGTCTTTAACAGACAGCGGTACGGCCATAAGTCACTTCTGTCAGACAAGAGGAAAATCAAAACCCTCTGTCACAGCAAGACAGCCGGCTCAGTAAAAAGGCTGCTGCTGCACACACACACACACACACACACACACACACTCTCGCTCGCTGTCACACACATATCAGTGACCTAGAACAAGTTCTTCCCTCCTTATTTTTTGCTCATTCTCACTCGAGTGTGCGGATGCTTGCCTGTGCATGTGAACGTCTGGCTGTGTACCCGGCTGCAGTGTGTGTGTGTGTGTGTCTGTATGTGTGTGTGTGTGTGTGTCTGTATGTGTGTGTGTGTGTGCACGCCCGTGCAGCTTTTGGGTTCTGTGTGTCTCTTCTCCACCAGTTCAGCACTAATGAGGCAGGTGACAGTGTGGGTCTGAGCGATGGAACAGAGTGTCAGCAGGCCTACCGACTACAGCCTGGCTCTGCATGACAACATGGTGGGAAGGACACTGGTGAACGGAACAAAGGAGCGAGGGAAGAAGGGACAATGGGCGGACGGATTTAAAGGCAGCCGGAAATAGAGTTTGACCAGTATGAGCTTCTGAAGGCCACTATCAATAGTTTTTGCATGGAACATGCTCCTGCTGGCATCAGGCATATTTACATCTGACTTGTTTCATGCCAAAGAATTTTCCCGAAATACTCTGAGCAGGGTGCCGGATGATTCAGAGCTGCGGGCCGGACGAGTTGAACAATATTATGAAAATAATATAAAAACCCTACTATTGCTGTCTTTCACAAAACTTTCACTTTTTCCGGGGAAAACTTTTGTATTCCCTTGTAAAAATGTAGCACAAATCTCCCCCCGAATAAATTAGATATTTGCCAATTTTCTTGCAAAAGAAATACAGAAGATTTATTACAAGATACAGGGTGGTATGGAACGACAAATGTAGTGAATTTACAAATTATTATTGTTTGAGAAACAACAGCTTAGTGGCTCATAAATTGTTTATCTTGGATCTTATTCTGAAGCATGTGCGGAAGTATTCAAAATAGTCTAATCTCCAAAAGTCCTCTTACTTACTCTACCAGGCTTTTCTAGCAGCACAAAGCAGCAACTTCTGGGGCTGAAAAATGAAGTACTGAAAACTGCAGTTCTTCGAATGACCACTAGAGACTGGCTCCAAATCCCCATAGACTCCCATGTTAAAATGTCCAACTTTACAGCAGAAATACACAGGCAGTGAATTTTTTATGTTGTATTTTTTATGAAGTTTACATTTTAAGAAGGCTTAAAGCTCTGCATAATTGAGGGCGTGGCCTCTTTGAGTGACAGGTGGCTGAGCGTATCTTTGCCACAAACAGTAATTCACCTTAGTCTCCCTCCACACATGCCCCACCTCTTTGCTCATTTTGTGGATTAGCTGGGGGTTAGGGGCGGAGTCAGACACTGCCAAGATGGCGACAGTGGAGCAGCCCTCTCTGAGCTTCGAAACCGGTCTTCAGAAACCTTTGGGTGACGTCACAAAGACTACGTCCTCACCATCTCAAAATAGCGCACTTCCTTAGGATGGAGAGGCTTCTACAACAGCATTAAGTTGATCACTAGATGATTAAACTTGATTAAATTATTAAACATCGAGTTGTTTTGGTTTAGGGCAAACACTGCAAAAAAAAAAGAAGTCCGGGTCCAACTTCTTTATCTGCCCGTCTGTTATCTCAGAACATTTCCCCGCTGATGCTGGAAACACAGAAGAATGGAGGGAGAAGTAGATGGATTGTCTGGGGTTTGATACGCTGGAGTTGTACAGGAGGGATATTGATGATGTATGAGTCTTATCTGCAAACAGACAGGTCTTAGTGCTGGAATGTATTCTCACCGACACCGTATATATATATATATACACACACACACACACACACACTCACTTTATCCACAAGTCTCTCTGTTCACACTCTCTGTTGGGTGGCATCATTATCCTCATATCTATAAATATCAGACTTTTCTCTTTTTTTCCCCCCCTCAGCTTCCTTCCTCCCTTCTCTCCCTCCATCTCTGTTTGCTCTTTTTCTGGGTCACCTGCTCAGCTCAGCCCTGGCTGAGATACTCCAGCTGAGTTACATTCACAGTTTAGTGGAGAGAAAGGCGGGGGGGGGGGTTAGCGGGAAGCACACACACATGTACACACTAACACGTACACATACTTTTGAGGCATGGTTCCAGTGAATCCGATTCCATGCCGAATGGATTATCACACTCAGTGAAAGCTGACATAAATATTGTGAAGATACGTGCACAGATGCTACCTTTTCTTAAGCTATTATTAGCCACAAAAGGGACGAATACCGGATTGACGACTATACTGTATGAGCGCACCCCAATCCTTTTCTCTGAGGATCAGTGCGTGGACGTCTCCAGTCTCCTAAAGGGCTTCGGGTTAGTTTGATAGAAAAAGAGCAGAAAAGTCAAATAAAACAAATGCAAGTAGAAGCCAGATAAAAAAGGTGCTCTTGCCCCCCCCCCAACAAGCAAAGGCATGCATGTAATGTCATTATTCCATTGGCATGGGTGTTGTGAGCATTATCCATTGCATACTTAACTAATTTCTGCTCCCACTGGATATTCACAGCTCAGCATGGTATGAATGTGCCAGTTTCCAGTGGATGGATGGATGGAAGGATGTTTTCTTATCTGTTCTCCTTTGCCTTGCTCTTATTGTTAATATAAAAAGTCCATTTGCTGTAATAACAAAAGGCAGCAGCCTCTAACCTTTTCCATAAAACTGGTCTACACTCTCTTTTTGTTATGTTGTAACAGAGAACATGAGAAAACAGACAGTGCAGCTACAAGAGGTGAAGGTGACAGGTACTTTGGACAAACCCGAAACCCTCGGAACATGTGACGTAGAACCTCTCCCCTGTCCTACGACGGCACGCTCGGCCATGTGCTAGCGACACAGGCTCTGCACACAGTTTCTCACATCATTGCAGATCAGCTGTTCTCCCCCCTGTTTGGCCTGTGCAGCGTTGAAGCCAAACCCTGATGAAAACAGCTGAGAGCAGCTCAACCAAAGAGTGAATTTTCTTTTCTCTTGGCCACAGCTCTGGACTCAGATTCAGGTCCTCACAATAGCGTTCCCACCTATTCAAATTATTTAAATACAGAGGACAAATCCTGGTTACGTGCAAATAAAGAGCTTCTTTATCTTCTGCCCAGAGCAAATATAATTCTTGCACTCAATAGTGCAACAATAAATGGACCAGCGGTCTGTAAAAAAGTTGGGTTTCTTCAAAGTTTGTTTGAACACGCTTTCAATTTGCTGTTACAGTATATAATGGAGCATTGGTTTTTATTTTATTTTATATTAAAGCAACTGAAAAACCAGGACAATCCAATGAAAAGCTTTCAGCTGGGACTCTTTCTGTCTCTCCAGAGGTGTGAAGTGAGAGGATAGAAGGCCCTCTGATCACAAGATAAAGGCAGAACAACAGAATTAGCACTTCAAACAACAAGGCACTGGTTTAAAAAAAGAAAAACCTGAAAAAATAGGTATACACACTTCATATCCGCCGGGGTCAGAGTAAACACAGCCTGCAGAGTCAGTGCCATTTTAATGGGGGATTAGCCTGGATGAAGCGAGAGATAGAGGGAGAGATGGAGGAGAGGAGAAGGACAAACATCCACAGCCACTTGTAGCAGTTGTGTGTATATATGTGTGTGTGTGTGTGTGTGTGTGTGTGTGTGTGTGTGTGTGTGTGTGTTTACCCACTTGATTGCTCGTCTTTGGGATGCAGACCGCGAGCAGATAGTAACATGCATCTATTTTGTATATTTTTTCCCTCTCTACTTCAAAAACTAATAAGCACCGAATACGAGGGCACGGCCACACAGAGACGACGTCGACGCTGAAGCTGTTTCACACTCACGCTCAGGTGTCCTCAGTTCAACACGTTTAGGCTGTTTGATAACCGAACGGGGGAGAACAAGGACGCCGACGGAAAGCGGAGAATTTGACGGACGAGTGATATCTTTAAAGTTTATGCGGCCACAAAACACTGTGGTTTTTTCGCTGATCGGATCGGATCACCTGAATCAGACAGCGGGTCTGATCGGGGCCTAACTCAGCAGCGTCGAATGGACAGCCATGGTGATCCCATCTTTTCACCTGGTAGTGTCATGAGGTTGCCATGTTTGAAATATGAGGATAAATTGCTGCTAGTGACGAGGCCTGTAGTTCACGAGACCTGGCTATTCTCCTCAACAAACTGGGGGGTTTAAAGGGGAAAAGAGAAGTAAAATTCCCATGCCATAAATGATGTCATTTGTGTGATCTCTCGTTTCTTAAAGATTCAGACTTCAGACCTCAGCTTTGGTGTGAAAAAATAGCACTGACAGGGAGTCTTACATTCTCCTGAGCTGCCACTTCTGAAATGAGCGCTTTACACTGTGTTATAAAGAGATATTCAAGCTCAGTCAAGTCATTGTCACATGTTTTTCCATCTCCCCTTAAGGCTAGTCTGGGAACGCGCCCAACTTTTGACAGTCTCTCAGTGACATACTCTCAGTGCACCTGTTATCCAGCTTTTTCATTGCACTTAATTACCCCATTGTTTATCATGACGGCGCGTCATCCTTCAGCTTCAGAGGAGCCTATATACAGTACAAAGAAAAGGAGTGGCCATAAAAAGCACAAAGGGGGAAATGTGTCTTCCAGCAGTGGGCCAGTTTTATAGGCCAGGAAGTTTAATGGTTTTCTTCCACCATGAGGCAGGAGGGGTTTCTTGGGGAGATCCGGGTCTGGACTGAAACTCCGAGTGTAGAGATTTATGACCGGGCAACAGGCCAGCATTCAGAACCAGGGCTCATTCACAAATCTCCACATCCACAAGTCAGAGAAAAATCAGCCCTGAGAAAAAGAAGTCAATCAACAGCCGCACAAGGACGCGAAGGGAAACGCTGGCGGGAAAGGGATGTATGCGGATTTGGGATGGATTCATGGGAGGCGGTGGATACAGACGGGTGACAAATCAAAGGAAAAAGCTGAATAAATGAGTGGAGAACATAACAAATGCAGATGCTTCCACACAGGTGCACTGCATGGTACAATTAAGCAATTAACATCCAGTCATGCTCTGTGGCATGTATAAAAATGCTAAGCAGGCCCGATTGATGCTGATTTTGTATCACGATGGCAAGAGGAGAAGATGGAAGTGACTTTGAAAGAGGGATCGTTGTTAGGACCGGGACGGCAGCAGCTTCAGTTACTAAGATGCTCAACAGGGTTAGATAATGTTTTCGAGGCGACACGTTTGATGACTGCGATGTTCCTGCGTTAGTGCGATACGTTAAGAAAAGCAGAAGAGCACTTCTTTTCCTCAAGTTACTCAGAATGTCAATGCAGGACAATCCATGGAGTGTGTGTCAGCAGGAACAGTCTGTCCGTTGCATAGAGAGGGATATTATAGCAAGGCTGCAGTGCATAAACCCCTCATTACAGACATGAACGCACATTTTGAGAGTTCAGTGGTGCAAAAACCATCAGCACTGGTCTATAGAGATGTGGAGAAAAACAACACGGTCGGATGAGTCATCCTTCAACATATTTTCTACCGAGAGAACAGTACAGGCCTGAATGTTTGACCCCTACACTGACGGGATCTGCTGGCTCTGTGCAGCTGTGGGGGCGGGCGGGCGGGCGGGGGGAGAGTTTGCAAATCAATACAAAGATGTTTTAAGTGATCACCTTTATCCTGATGGGAGTGGTCTCTTCCACAGGGTATGATGGGTCACTGATGGTTTAATAAGTATGAAAACGAGAGAGAGAGAGATTTTGGACCAGCGTGTCAGACGGCGCTCTCCACCGCCAACATCAAAACACCAAACGAGGGAATATCTTTCAGAAGAACGGTGTTCATCCCTCCAGCAGAGTTCAGAGACGTGTGGAATCAAGAATCAATGCCAAGGCGCATTGAAGCTGCTCCGCCGGCACATGGTGGCCCAACACCTTACGAAGACACTTTATGTCGGTTTTTTCCTTTAATTTTGTCACCATCTGTACGTTTCAAAGTGAATGTTTGGCAGTTTAGATGGAACACGTTTTCCCTTTCCAACGGCAGATGAAAAAACGGACAGGAGAGGATGAAAGGATAAAATGGCAGGCAGCGGGGAGGAAGAGAGAGCTGCTCAGGTATCTTAGCCCGGGGACACACGAGCAGACTTTAAAAATCCCAACAAATTAAAAAAAAAAAAAAAAAAAACGAATTGCAGCACGCATCACACTGCATGCATCACAGCCGTTTGCTCATGCTAGATCCCTAAAAACACCACTATCATCAACGGATATCAAGACCTCTATTCTCACAGAATCCCACTCAATCTGTTCATATGCACATTTCTCAAAAACATCCGACGTATAACACCACGTGTTAAAACAGCTAGTAGAGATGTACCTCGCAGTACTTGACTGTTTTTGATGGTGTTATTCAAGCTGTGATGTTACAATAACATACTGTGCTTCATAGGCAACTATGGCGGTTATTATAGCAGCAGGATTTGCTAAGCATGCTAAAACAATAGTAGTATTCTTATGATTTACAAACCCACAAGCCCCAGTACATAATATGTCATTTTGGTGACATCTGTGGATATTAATTTCTGAAATTCTTCCCCTTTATATGAATAATTGGGATGCAGAGGTCAAGATTCTTCCTCTGAAGAGGTCTTCACAAAAGTCTGCACACGAGTGTATTTCAAACACGAGCAAACACAAACTCAGACAAGCAGACTCAAATTTTAATTTCAAGCTTGAAAACATAGAAGACACAATAGAAGACAATAATCCTGATACAGCAAATTACCTGTTTCTCGTGTCGGGTAAGTTTGTATTTTTTTTTTACCAAAAATCAGCCACATTGAAGAAGCAGTACCTTAGAAATCAAAAGTCAATTAGAGGTTTGGAAGCTCAGCTTTGAACATTTTCTGTCCTTCAACCGGAGCTGAGAGAAAATACAACAGAGGACAAAACAGTACATTCCACGTGGCTGGGTGTAGAGCACCCCTGGAAACCAGTCCTTACCCAAAAAACACCTGCTATTTATCGACCAAACAATTAAAGCCCATCCACGTTTCAATGGCTGAACAATTAACACAGCACTTACAACCTGGTGGCAAACTAACAAGCTATTTGGATCGTTCACCTCTTCCATCGATGCTAATTCCACTTTGGCACAATCCTGTTTTTAAAGAAGTAATAACAAAACATTTTTATGTCCCATCTTTTAGTCTACCGAACAAACAGAGAATTTCTGTTCCTTCACCTAAGAGGAACACAAATGTTTTGGTCAGATTACACCACTTTCATTTTTTAATTGAGTCAACAAAGCTTGACCTCATGTTTTGGTTCAGTGCACATCTGTTTGCCCTTTGCTTTTTTAAAAAAAAAACAGATCTAGCCCAGTGCATTTTCACTTGATGTGACTTGTGAGAAGAAAAAATGAGGCTTCAGCTGCAGCCGAGTTTTGCATGACTTGCTGTCATTCGACCAGAATGAAGTTTGTTTTGATTTCCTCCCCCGGGGTCCATGAACTTCTCGATGATGTAAAATGACGACTTACTAAAATCAGCCAATGAAAACGTTACCTGTCAGGCCATGAGGCTTCATATTTTCAACACTTGGTCTGTGTGAACCCTAAACAGCCTAAAAATAAAGTCAAACATGGATCTCAATTTCCTCTGGTCTTGATTAAAGGAACCAAACTACAGATGTGAACAAAACAGATGCTTTGGCAGCCGTCATTTAAAGTATTTTCCCTTTCTGAGAGGAAAAAAAAAAAGATGAAGAGTTGAACAAGTTGAAACGAAGATATATTCAGAATCTGAGAGGGACTTGATGGAGGGGGTGGATTATTTCAAACTGAATGTTTGGCAGTTCAGATGGAACACTTTTGCTTTCCAACAGAAAATAAAAATGGACAGGATACCGAGCCTCCAGTCAGCACTTTCCCTCTAAAAAGAAAAATCATGATGATATTAAAGGACAGGCATAAATTTGCTATCAATAATCCTCCTCATAAGTCACCACTACTGGAATGAACTCCTGCTATCGGTGATACCGAGGCCTTTGAAAGTCAGTGAAGGCAACGAGACCTTCATATCTAAATGACACGGTAATTTGTCTTTGAACTGCCAAGTTCTACTTTGAAGCCAACAAGAACAAGAAGTACCAGCAATGCTCAGAATGATGGAAACCTTGAAGATCTATAGTTTTGCTGATAAAGACTACGTGGAATTGCCCAAAGATCGAGGACAAGTGGAACATGAGAGGAGGTAGTTTGATCAGCTGCTGTTTCTAAGGTCAAAAATGATCCGTCAAGTTTGAAATATATAAACCTTTTGCTCATGTGGCGTTTCCTGACACACCAGCAGCTTTTTCTACAGTTTAGACCAGTGGTTCTCGAACTCTTTCACATAAAGGACCCCTGAAGTGACACAGATCAGATCATGGACCCCCAGCTGATAAGATTTTGTCCCGGGGTCCCACAGCTGATAACATTTTAGCTTTTAGATCTTTTATTACAATTTTCTCGGAGATATTCGCACATCCAAATGTCTTTAGTTCGGCTGCGATAGAAAGTGTCACTTCAGTCTTGAAAAGAATATCCCGCACTCTTGTTCAGCTTCATGATCTATTGCCAATTCATCCTTCGTTTCGGTCTCTCTAGACCTCCATCAGAAGAAGACCTAGAGAAACCGAAACATTAGGATGAGCGGTAAATTGTGATATTCTTTTTACGACGGATGTTTTATTACAGAAAGTATTTTTGAATCCCATGAACAAAAATACCAACCAGGAACCTTCTCTACGACCCCAGACTATGAGAACCGCTGGTTTAGACAACTCAAAGTAAGTGGTTACAGTTTTTGGAAAACAACACTGATGATGTTGGTGTGTGTGTGTGTGTGTGTGGAGGTTGGGGTGGGTGGGTGATGGCATCTTGTTACAGAGCTCTGCCACAGTGAGTCGAGCAGCAGTCAGGCCGGCCATCAGCGTCGAGAGCCTCTTTACTGTTGCTCACTTCTCAGAGCGCCACCTCCAATCACACTGATGCTGTCCTTAGCTTACTGATTCTGCTTAATCAGGAGTGTGTTTTCCTAATCAGAGGTTTCTTTTTTTTTTTTTTTCCTCATTCTCCTGACTCTTTCAGTTGTATCGCCGCTTCCTCTCGCTCTTTACAGTTTGACACGGCTCTGGAAACGTCTGTAGGGATCTCAGGCGAAGCTCTCGAGCCTCTTTCCTGCCAGTAAATGTCATAGTTTCCCCCCTCACACTCCGGAAACTTGAATAAAAAACTTGATCCTCCCTGAACTAATCACTCCTCACTTCTTCTTGACCCCTGAGCTGATCCGTTTTTGAGGATATTACAGCTGAAGGGAGAAATACGGGATGGGGGGGTTTAAACAAACATAAATAGAGAATATAATAAATGAGCAGCACATTTTATATCTTTTATGCAGAAATGCTGCAGAAGGAAGAGGAGGAGACGGGCAGAATTGGGATGGCTTCAAACTCTCCCTGAATTCATCTCCAGCGCCGGATTTCAGCGATCTGAGCGAGCTGCGCCGGCGGATCCACGCCACGTCACCTACACTGAAAATCCCGGAGTCCATGATGAAGGCAAATGAAAAGAGGTAATATAAAAAAAATCAATATAATCATGTGCATAATCACAACGTTGGCACCATGCTCTCAGCTTGAGCTCATAACAGCGATATGAGATTGGAGTTTATTGCATTAATCATGTAAACGTTGCTCTTGTGATTAAAGCAGAACTGCTGTTTATTGCTTGTAATTGTATTCGGGTCGGGCTACGCTCCCAGGAATACCACACGCAGCATTAATATTTGATGAACTGACTCTGGATCAGGCGTGGGGAGCCGGTTCCCCCTTTTATGTTGATCTGGGCCGGCGGTATTGGAGCTGACCTCAGAGCAGCCCTCATTTCTCTCCACAACACTTCACAGGAGCGCATTTGAATATCCACGTCAAAATTGTTAGCTCGCAATATTCTTTTCATTTTTCCCTCTATTTTTATCAGCAAATCCAATATGGGGCATGAAAGCATGTGCATGCATAAAGAACACCAGCCATATGATTGCTGGAGCGAGGGTGGGGGGGGCAGGGAGAGAGAGGGAGAGGATGTAAAGTGCTGAGAAAGAACAAGAGAGGAAGAGACACTCGTTTTTTATTTATTTATTTATTTATTTACTTCTAAAAGCTCTTAAAAGCAGCGTTTTTATCATGTGATACTGCCGGGCTTTAAAAACAGAGCGAGGGATGGAAAGACAGAGGAGAGTCTGTCTTTGAAGGAGGAGACAGATTCACTCTTCACCTTCTCCTCATGACCTCACTCACCAAAACAGAGACGGGCCCGAACAAGAAGCAACAGATTTATTTTTCCTTGTCTTGCTTCTCCCCCCACCACCCCTTCCTCTCCTCCTCCTCCTCCTCCTCCTCCTCACTCTCTGACTGTCTTTGCTGTTCATTCACAGTGTAACACAGGCCTGCTTCACTGTGCTGCAAACACTATTGGAAGGAGTTTAGAAGTCTCTGATAGATCCCCCGAAATGTTTTCAGGATATAAACTTCAAACGCTTCAGATGGATCACTGCAGTTCAATGCATGTGTGAAACATTCGAGGGTCCCTCTCTCTCTCTCTCTCTCTCTCTCTCTCTCTCTCTCTCTCTCTCTCTCTCTCACTCACTCATGTGACGTCAGATTTAGTCCGCGCTGGAGGGGGTGAAAAGCTTTGCTGAATAGATTTAAATGCTCAGTAAACACATGTAAAGGCTCAAGGAAAACTTCCTCCGACCGATCTGCCCGTCGCAGGCGTCCTGACAAACCTCACGACACCCGTGTTGCGTCGACGCAGTCAGACAGAAACGTGCCGCAGATTCACTCGTATGTCACCGCGTTTGACCTGTGAACACATGACACGTGTGCCAAGTGAATAAATAAATAAATAAAAATTGCTGTTTATGCAATCTGTCATCGGAGGGAGTATTGACGGTTTGGTGATGCAATTATGCAGCACTCGCCGGACGCAAACGCTGAGTTGGTGGTTTTTTTGTTTTTTCCTCCGTGGAGCTCTGACCCGGAGGGCTCTGACAGCTCGGCGTTTCCCCTCCCCTCCCTCGCCTCCCTGATGTGTACCACAGCCTGTAGCTGTAGCTGCCCCACCACCCCCAACTCCACCACACACACACACACACACACACACACACACACACACACACACACACACACACACACACTGCTCTTGATGGAGTCAGACCACCGATACATGCAGCTGATATTCACATTGTTCTCAGTGGGGTTCACATGAGATGGATCTAATGCACTTTTTCTTTTTAATCGCACATCTGGTGTGATTGATCGTAAATACCCAGATTTTATTCTAATCATCTAATTAACGATGATAAACAGGAAACACACACTAAATACAAAAGATGTTGCATTCATGCATTTATAAACAACTACTCTACTATAAATAGTTCATGAATACACAATAATGCAGCTGTAATCACTTAGTTTTAACATATTTATAAGCATATGTGTAAGGGATGTGTGCATGTGAATTAAAGGTCAATAAATGTCTTAAAACTCATTGTTGAAATAAAATGAATCTGATCTCTTAATTTGAAATTTTAATCCATAAAAATAAAAGATAGCTGCCAACAGTCAATAAATCTCCTTTGTTCTCATGAAATGAAATGAAAGCATTGTAATGCAATGTAGCATTTACAAACATAAATATATAATATAAAGCTAAATATAAACTTATTGCTCATAAATATTGATGACTGATTGAAAGATATCCTTATAATTAATGTTATACACCTGTGTTATAAAGTCCTATTATGCTTTAATTTGCTAATCTGCACATACACACTTACACATATTCTTATATGTGCTTATAACTGATAAAAGATATATAATATAATATATTAGGCGTCTTCGATTCAATGTCACTGATGTTCTTGACTTTATTGGATTGTAAAGCGACATTTCCATCAGACGACACAAGTCTGAGCAGCTGTAATCATCTGGACGGTTCTAGCTTTATCAGTCTATTTCCTGACGCTGTGAATTTGTTTAACACAGTGTGTGTTTACATGACGGCCTGCAGAAAGCACTGCAGCGAGGTGGACGGAGGGGAGGAAGGATGCAGGGGAGGAGGAGGGGTGCAGGGGTTGGAAGCAGCTCAGAAGATTCCTCAACAATGAGAAACAGATGATCGTGTTCTTTCAGTTACACTGTCGGCGTGCACGTGTGTGTGTGTGTGTGTGTGTGTGTGTGTGTGTTCGTTTGCGCGTGAGAGAGAGAGAGAGAGAGAGAGTGTGTGTTTTCTCCAAACTTTATTGCGAACACATTTGGACGATCGCAGCTGCAGCCTGCTGTACTCTGGCAGAGCGATGACACAATACTCGAAAGGTTTTCCTCCTCGCGGTCAGATTTGTTTTTCAGAGCCCTCCCTTCCTTCCATCCTTCCCTCTCTCTCTCTCTCTCTCACTCTCTCTCTACTTTGCTTGGCCCTGCAGCGGGTTGCACAGAGGTGAGTGTGTGTGGGATGGCGTTGCTGTGGGACTGACAGGGAAGCAACAATCTTCTCCGGCCAGTAAAACCAGCTCACGGTTGTCAAGAGTGGTGCCGAATGTTATGAAACAATATCTTGGCAGGCTGTTTTCTCTCCCACCCACTGCTTAGAAGCAAGAAGTCATAGTCTGTAAACCACACATCCAGAGATGATGACATCCCTGGCTCTTATTAATGCCGTTAGCTTCGTTAGGAGTTTGTTTTTAGCACCAGTCTACAACCTCCTACTTGCTCCACAAGCTTGCCGAAGGCTTATTTTTGTCAGGTTTGGATAATTTTCCTGTTAGAAACAAAACGACTAAAGCGAAAGCCAAAAGCCACTGCATGTTGAACATTTACCTCATTCATCATTTTGAAAATAATTTTGATTGCACAGCATAATAGCTGATATAACACAGCTGTGGGGGGAAAACTATCATAAATTAGATTGTTTAATTCTATTTTCTGCTTTGATTTAGTTTGAAATGTGACTTGTAGCAACCAAAACTTTATTCACATGGGCATCACAAACTCACATTACTGTAGTCCCAGAGTAATAAGCACCACATGATTCAGCAGTGTGTTAAGAAGAAGAAAAGAGCCACTATAATACACTTCTACGTTACTCTCTCTTTTCTTATTGTGATTCATTTTCCTCGGGCCGAGCACGCAAACAAGCTACAGGCAGGGACACGCATCCCCACTGTCGGCCCGATGACGGGTCGGATCCGGGCGTCACCACTGATCAGACCAAGCTGTGGAAAGTGCGTTCCTCTGTAGGCCGTAGAGTGTTGAATACTTTTCCTTCTGCACGAGTCACTGCCCATTGTTCTCAGTCGGCCACGGCTCACATGAAGAAGAGCTCAGTCTTTATGGAGTTCGGTGTCCCTCCGGCTCGGCCCATCGTCCTGTCGGCTCTCACCGTCCTCCCAGTCATTTCTTCTAGAGTCAGGGTTTTGGAGGATTTCGGTTGAGGCACAGAGAGGTGACGGTTTGTTTTGTTTAGTGCAGGGTTTTGTCTGTGTATTTGATTGTGTTGTGAGTATTTGCTCTCTGGGCCACCGTAGTCTTGTCCGTTGGTGGAAGTAGTCAAATTTATTGTGATTGCTTATGTCCCAGTGTTGATTGTTAATTTATCTCTCATTTCATGCTCGTCCAGAAAATTGTTTTTAATTACTTTTCTATCAAAATTCATTTTCTCTTCCTGTAACACATGAAAATGTTTTTGACACATGACACATCTGGAACTCAAGGGCATAACTCAGTCCATTCAGATGAGGTTTGTCGGGACTTTCTAACCCCTCCCGTCATATAAAACACTGCACTTAGCTTGTGTTAGCTCGCAGGGAGCTAACAGAGCAGTGTCATTGGAGGAGTACTGTAATGCACTGTACTGAGAATACACCCTATGTTCATTTATTCTCCTCCTCCTCTCGGTCTAACAACACAGGTGTTTAAGTTATATTTGCTAAGCCACGCCCACCTTTGAGTGATCCAGTTACATTAAATGATCATTCGAGAAACTAAATCCCTCCGACACATTGTGTCTCACACAGAAAACGCGTCACGTTACTGAAAATAAAGTCCCTCTAGCTTCCACTTTACTGTGATTTTAAAGTCTGATCTCATCGTTACCTGTTAACCTCCGTATCATCTTCCTGTCAACCAACTTTTGTCCTCCCGGGTCAAAATTGACCCGATCTGTTCGACTGTTTATGAAAAATGAAGTATAGATTTATGACCCAGTAATTGCATTACACCTTTTCAGTCAAATTTTACACTTTCTTTTTGAGTTTTATGGTCAATAAACCTCATTTACATAAAAATATTCCTAATTTTTAAGTAAAAAAAACAAACTGACTGAATCATTTTGACTGTAGTTACAATCATTGGATGAATAATCAAATGAATATATTTTCATTTATATTTATAGTTATATTTCCGTGTTGAACTGGTTCTTTTGAGGTCAAAGAAAATGTGAGTAGAGTGATAGTGAACATGTAACACAGCGAAGTGACAGCCATTTCCACTTCAGACTGAGAGCACACCTCAGGAAGGCTTGCCTTTACTTGAGAAGGAATTCCTGCTCTCTCTCTCTTCCTTTGTATTTTTTGCGCTCATCCTCACTCCCTCACTCTGTCTCCTTCTCTCTGACATACACACACACACACACACACACATGCACACACACATATATAGTTGCATCAGACACCCATAAATATCCCTCTGCCACAGAATGATGTATGAGCCTTTGACTTGTCAGTGTGCCATCTTGAACTAGAAAGACCATAATACACACTCACAGTCACACACACACACACATTCATCTCTGACCCTCCACCCCTCCCATAAGGCACACACACACACACACACACACACACACACACACACACTCACTCACACACACACCAAGGTAGACATGTTTCATCAAACCAGCGAACAACGCGCCTTCCTGCCCTTGGCCAGCCCCGCGGCAGCCTGGGAAATGGAGTGTGCTCGCTTGCAGTGACCTCTGCACCGGTAGCAAGCCAGGAACTACGTCTGTGGACTGACACCCTCGACTGTCTGCGTGTGTGTGTGTGTGTGTTTGTGCGTGTGTGTGTGGTGTATGAAATTGATAAAAAATACACACATGCACAGACGCACATAAACAGTTATTTTTGTAGTGTATGTTTAGCGGCAGCAGGTGTAGAAAGAGATGTATAAAAATAAACTAAAAGACACACACACACACACACACACACACACACACACACACACACACACTGTACACAGAGGTAGGGCAGTTATTGGCGACCAGGCCCCTGAGGCGAAGGTCCACAGATGGGGTTTGAGATTGTTTCTTCCTCGTGTTGAATCTGCAGGGCTTTAATTGGCTGCTGCTCTATCTGACCTATGACCTTTTAGCACAAATGACCACAGCACCTGAGACAAAGAGAGATTTCCCATCAGGTATTGTTGAGCAAAAGGATTCCACGGACTGATTTATGTTGTTGGATCAATGGAGAGGCCATAGGGGGAAAAAATACTTTCACAGCCTCTGACATATTGGGATTTGTGTGGTATTTTGCAGCGATATTTATTGTTTTATTCCCTTTCATAAGCGCTGTACGTGCAGTCTCATCGGCATGATAAGGATGGTCTTTGACCAAAATATATGGGACTGATATCAGCCTTTTATTAACATGAGGAATGGTCCGGGCGCTGCGGTCCGTCCCTGACCGGGCAATAACATCAATTTCAAATATAAAATTCTTTATATTCTTTCTCTTGAACTGGTTGTAACTGTTAAAGTCCAGAGCTGAGTCACACACATTGTGATTCCATGTGATGACATATATAAAATTACAATAATACTTTAAAACAATGACAGATAAACAGTTTGGTCTTTTGTGGTGAAATTATATGAATATTGATCAGATTCTTTTATTATGATTTTTTAGCCACGTTAGCAGAGTGGCTCCGTGCTAATGTTGGTGGATGGATGGACTCATTCTCAGTCCCATGTAAAGGGAATATATAGTGATTTCATCTGTAAAATTAAAACCCTTTCGGACACCACTTGGGGTCATTTTCGCTGCGCCATTTTCAGCACGAGCATGATGCATTGTGGGATACTGTGTCCCTAGTAATTCTCACTTTTCACTCGGAGAGCGCTACAAAATGGAGAACTCACTATACAGTGGACTATAAAGGGAGTAAGTGACTGATTTCGTCCAGTATTTTACTCCGATAATAATTTCCCAGCGTCCTCGGCTGTATTTTGTGTTC
Source organism: Seriola aureovittata (assembly GCF_021018895.1). NCBI lineage: Eukaryota > Metazoa > Chordata > Actinopteri > Carangiformes > Carangidae > Seriola > Seriola aureovittata. The sequence goes on along the minus strand of NC_079385.1, from coordinate 18,772,560 downwards.
AGTGCTAGTTAGCGAACGTTGGCTAAGATGGTGACAATGGTAAACATTTCACCTCCTTCACATTAGCCTGTTAGCGTTGTCGTTGTGAGGACGTTAGCATGCTGACGTTAGCATTTAGCTCGTAGCCCCACTTCCTGGTGCCTAAGCACGACCTCACAGAGCCGCACACTCCACACACTGCCTCCATTTCTATGCACAGAACACGTTCCCTTCTGCTTTAATGTCACATATATTATTGATTGATTAATTGATTTTGTATGCACGTGGAAATGGACCAGTTTAAAGCCGCTTAAGGACATGAAACAGTAATGTAACAGCATAGGGAGCACATTTTCTTTTTATTGGCAGGGAAGCTAATGGAGCTCAGTGAAGTTCTGTTGATCTGTGATGAGACTGGTTTAGTCTTTCAGCCTTTACCTTTGATATAAAGTATATGACAAAATATAGAAGTAGAAAACATATAAATTAAAACGGACACGGCAGAGAAAAGAACCGAACTGACGCAAATACAAATAAAACATGATGTAACGTTCAAATATATACAGCTAAATATACATATAACTAAATATATTAGACATATATGTTTGTCCTGCTGGTTTTTTCATCCTGTCAGGAATACGTTTCTGGAGGTAACCCTTTATGCCTCCCTGAATTTTGGCATGAAAACAGTGACATTTAAATACAGACTGTTGGCTCAATATGTCCTGCCACTGGCAGCTCTGGTCTAAAAATACAGACACTGGTATCTGCCTTGAAAAACCCATGTCAAAGCCTGGTTTAGACCCTGTGTGACTGGTAGCATTATTTTATTCATGATATGAGTGAATCAGTGCGGTGCATAATGCTTTTTAAGCTATTCACACAGAGAAAAGAGATGGAGAGGAAACTGGGTGAACTGCATGAAACAGAGACACGGAGATAGAGCGGGGTGAGAAAGAGTGGGAGTGAGAGACAATGAATTACAGAGGAGGAAATGAGAGAGAGAATAAATATACTGGATTTATGCAGGAAGCAATGAGGCCACCTCTCTCTGGTAGAGCACCAAAGAGGAAGTGAGAGTGAAGGCACTTCCTGTTAAAGTGTTGCCCACCACTTTCAAAAACCCCCCACCCCCACCCTGCAAACGAAGCCCCACAACACAAACATGATCCTGGAGATGAAGCGACACTTTAGTGCACGGTTACTGATCATGATTCGGTGACCTTCAGAGAGTAACTAAACATAGTTACTGCCAGAGCAGGAACTTTCAGACTCTCTGCAGCTCATTCTCATCATTTTTACAAAGAAAATTGCTCATTGCTCACAACATGTATTAAAAAAGTGAACATAAACTCCCTGAAACGCACATTCTGACCTTTTAAAGAACATTTAGGTCCATACGACAGGGAATCATGAGCAGAATTAGAGCTAAAATTTTGCTGCATAATAGAGGCCATGCAATCACTAGATAGAAATCCCTAAAGATGAACTTTAACGTCCCATAAGCTTAAAAATACAGTTCATTTGGCATGAAATATAGAGTAAAACAACAGAATTAGGTCCGTTAAAGACCACAGCGAGGCCCTAAATGTGGCTCGGCGTTCATCAGATTTAGGCTGTTTATTAGTAAGCTTTATTTTAAGTGGCATTTCCTCTGTTCTGCCAAATTAAGGGGGAATTTAAAGTATTAAATAAAGAGATTTAAGAGGCTGAATTAAGCCAAAGCTAACAGGGTTGGGCGAGGAGCAACAGGCTTTATAGCAAATGTGGTTTTAATTTTGAGGAACTGTGGCAATAACACTTCCATTAGAGAGACAGAGGTTGTCAGTGCAGCCACGGTGTCAAACTGTTCAAGGTAATTTCTCCCACTCAGATCAATATTAACTACAGAATGATGAATTGATGTTTAACAAGAGTCTTCAGCCATAGCAGCTCTAAACCATCTATTTTATGATATTGTCTCAGTGATTATAATAAGATTAAAATCTTCCAGCAGTATTATTAAGACGTACTTTAATTTAACTTTATTTTGAAATATAGTCTTAGTTTGATAAAGAAAAAGCACATAAAATGTTTCTTTACTCTTCAGCTACAATAAATATACGGGTTATTTATTAGGACATATTGGGGCGCCACTACGTCTTGGCTGCTGCTTGTTTTGATAATGGTGCTGATGAAAATTTGCATAGCGCAAACACATTGTTGGGTCTGAGCTCTATTAGTAACTGGAAATCATTATTACTCGGCCTCACACGGGGCATCATTAGTACTCGACCTCACCCGGGCGGCACCATTATGTTAACAGTACTCTACCTCATGAGCTGGACACCAAATATGTTAGATTTCGGTTGTTTATCAATTTATTGGCTATCACAAATTAAGAAAATATTAATATTAAAAATATTAATATTAAAGAATAACTTTAAAATGAATTAAAGTTCACGGGGCACCAGCCTAAACTAATAGGCAAAATAGCCAATATGCTTTTAGTCTCAATTTATTACAATTATTCTGGAACTCTGATTAATCATTAGCTTACTAACTATAACCAAATTACCAAATCAATAGTAAGTTACAGTTGAAGGATTGGAATTCTACCGAGTAGAGGTTGGCAATATTCACGCTTGTGCAACATTAAACACACCAGTAGTTATACTTAAAAAGGCATTTATTTACAATGGAGCAGAGTAAAGTACAATGTCTAATCTAGCATATACAGGTGTGTGTGTGTGTGTGTGTGTGTGTGTGTGTGTGTGTGTATGTGTGTCTGTGGGGACACAGACAAAGGCAAGATGGCCGACTCAAAGTGGTCACTGTGACCACATGACCTGAACAAAGAAGACTACAAAGATGGCGGTAAACAAAGAAACTACTAAAATGGCCGCTGAGACCACCTAGTGTGTGTGAGAGGGGAGGTGTGAGTTTCTTTGTTAGCCTAGCTCATGTAATCTAAAGGTACCAGGTTAGAGGGGGAAGGTTAGCTTCATGCAGGTTCTAGGACTGAGACGTACTGCTATGTGTGTGAACATACGAGTACTCGATTAACTGTATGACTGACCACAACCTAAGCAAACATTACAACAACAAGACATCAATCAACAAGTACATTAACAAGTTAAGGCTTCTGCTGATTAGCTATGCTGTGCTGTGCTATGCTGTGCTGGGAGAGGTTAGGCCCAGTCCGTTAACATTACCCGATCCTTGGAACAAGCAAAGAGGTCCTTTCCAGTGGTTTGTAAAATCCAGTGAGTTTGGGGGGTTTCCTGGTGGAATAAAGTCCTGTCTGGCTGTGTTGCTTGCCGTTATCTCCTTTGTTCTCCTCACAGAGTTAGCTGTTCCAAGCTAACTCTGCTACGACTCCTGTTGCTTGGAAAATCAGCTGGCCTTGTGTTGTAGCCGCTGATTCTGAAGAGGATTTGGTTCACTCACAGTTAATCCGAAGCAGGTCGCTGTTGTTGAGGAGAAGAGTGTTTGCAGGCTGCTGGTTGCAGGCCGGCGAGGGAGAGCTGGTTTCTCAGGTAGCAGAGCTGACCTGGGCTGGGGCCTTGTTGCCCTTTGAAGAACCGAGAGGAGAGGGCTGGAGCTGCTCTCCAGAGCAAGCCAAGAAGGGAAGAGAGCGAGAAGGGGTCTAGAAGACTGGTTTTGTTTGTGACACCTTAGGGGGTCACATGTCACACGCTGGCCCACACTGGCTGGCCAGTGGGGTCCATGGGGGGGAAGGGTCATCCCCAGGTGTGAACCGTGAGGAACTGTGGGGTGTGAATTCCTTTGTCCAGTGGAGCAAAGAAACATTTGGTCTATTGAATGACTGAGTCCCAACAGTCCCCCCTTTGTTGTCAGGATGCCACCTGACGTGTCATCCTGAGAGCATAATGTATAGTCCATTTGTCATTTCATTCAACGGGTAACATCCGGGCATTTGTCAGCACTATCTATCTTGGCTAAGCAAGAACAATCAGGTTACAAAGCAGAGTTCATATAATAACCACAATGATCGAATAGTGTAAAACAACTAACATGTTTCCTAGTTACTCATGGTGTTAGTGAGGACAGGAAAGTCAGTGATGTTAGTTTGTTAAGGTGAGATATAGAGGGTGGCACCTAGAATGACAAGATTTGGAGTGTCTGGGTGAGTGTGCCATGTATATGCAGTGTCTTAAACTTGTATCTGATTTGATTCAGAATTTAGTTTGCTGCTGCTGCTGCTGACAAACCCATTGTGTCCATCTGGAAGAGTGTAGGGTACCCTGAGCCTACTTACTGTCAGTACTCAGTGCGGCGAACTCTGGAGCGCCGGAGCTTTAAGTTTTCCTTAACTTGTGGCACAAAGCTGTAGCACTTTGAGTAGCTGAAGGAAGAACATTCAGAGGCATTGTCACTGTCTGAATTAACATGGTCAGAGATGACGTGGTCATTGTCTGATCCATGTGTTGACTGGTCCTGTGTCTGAGCCAGAATTTCTGCGTAAGGCCGTCTCCTGCTCCTATTGTGGGAGTGCCTATCTCTGCGCACTTGGTGGGCGTGGCGGTTACGCTCAGCACCCATATGTGGCCTTTTATCACCCCCCTTCGATCTGTTCTGAGGGTGATCTTTTGAGGTTACATGTCTGTGTGACGCTAAGGTGTTTGAGTTGCTAGGCTCAGTTGTTTTCCCCCTTGCCTTGGAATTGACCATGGTTTCCCAAGCCATTTTTGTCATTTTCTTTATTTCCTGCATGGTGGGCTTACCTTGATGCGTCATCAGTGTAACATGAGTGCGTACACAGGGATGGAGGTTTCGTAGGAACAAAGACTTGAAGGTGGAGTTCTCCTCTAAGCCTGGTGTGTTCCTACCCTGAAAATATGCATGCCTCAAACGTTGGTAAAAGTCATTGGGATGTTCATGGCGGGAGTGTTTGATTTGAGAAGCTGCAACCAAAGATTCTATCTCATCCGCAGCAGGAGAGAATTCTTCTGTCAGTGCTTGACAGAGCTCTTTGTAGTCATCTCTGACACTGGGAGGCAGTGATTGCATAAACTTGTGGACTGCTTTTGAGCTGGTCTTCCACACAAGTTTAGTTTTCTCCCTTTGGGTTGCATGGGGCAAATCAATTAAGTTGCGATCTAACTCCCTAAAGTAGTTTTCAATATGTTGATCAGAGCTGTCTGGATCAAAATGTTCAATGTCCTTTGCTAATAACTCAAGCGCTTCGAGGCGGGGGCACTGTGAGGTCCCTACTGATGAAGGCGAGACTATGCTAGCTGGACTAGAGGAAGGAGCTGAACAGCGGTCATCACTCTCATGGAGGTGCAGAGAGGAGGCTGAACAGTCCGGAAAAGTTTTGGTCCTTCTGTTGGAGGGGTGAGCACAGGTGAAACTGTTATGCATCAGTGGCTGATGGGAACATGAATATCCTCTACCAGATAAACTACCTGTCTCTTCATTGTCAGTTTCAGGAAGATGGGAAGTCAGGTGGGTGTAACCTCTGTCTCTCAGTGGAGGTTGAGGAGCTGACTTCATTTCCCAGGACTTAGGGTCAGTTGGGAATTTGTCCCATCCTCTGAGTGGAGGCGGAGTTAACCTGTCATTAAGGGAAGAGTGTGAAGCAGAGAAACCAGAATCACAAGCACTGACCGATCGTGGTGGAGCAAAGCATTCTGATTTAACCCTTAACAATTCTTCCTTGTGTGAACAGAGGTCTACCTCTGCTGCATGCAGGTCTCCTAAGTAGCGCATGGCTTTCTTGTTAGCTTCCTTAACTTCCTGGAGGAGAAAAGCATTTTGAGCTCTAAGCGATTTTACCTCCTCCTCTAGGGCTGCTTGGCTCTGAAGTGAAATGCTGGTTTGCCTGTGGAAGTTCAACAGTACACATCTTAACAATGGGCCTTTGGATGCAGTCTGAGCATCACCTTTGTCACTGAGTAGCAAGTCTATTTCTTTACTGCACTCACTGGAATTTAACTTGCTGATAAATTCTAGGTAGCCAGGCTTCAGGCTCTGTGCTAGGGAAGAAATAAACTGCTCTACACAGGAGTTCTCCATTGTTGTGTCTGGGAAAGAGGGAGGTTAAACAAGTTTTTCACAAAACAAGAAGGCAATATAGTTGGCTGCGGTGTTGCGCTGGCAGACACCTTGTAGTGTAGTTTGGTAGTACACTAGCCTAACTAAACAATGCAGTGGCCTACACTATGGGGGGTAGCTTCCTGTGGAGGAGGGGCAGCTACACTAGTGGGCATAAAGATTAAGGACAGTAAAGGCAAGTGCAGGTTTACTGTCTGCTTAAGAAATGTTTCAAAAAGCAATGACTGAGATGCAAGGCAGTAACAGTCCAAAGATTATCTCTTCAAGTTGACTCAGGCTGTAATGCAAGGCAGTAACAGCTAGGTGCAGAACTTGGGTTTCACAGGGCTGGTAGCACGCTGTGGCTCTATCTCAGGCTCTATTTCTTACTCAGGCTGAAATGCTTGGCAGTAACAGCCAGGTATAAGCTCTCTGTGTTACACAGGGCTGTCGGCACACAGTGTTTAATGTTAAAGGGAGCAGCAATTCTGACAGCTTTACTAGATAGCATTGAACACGTGGTATTCAAATGCTGAACTGAGGTTCTTACATTTCCTACAGAATAAACTCAACTGGAATTGTTAGCAACAATAGCAGGCTCTTGATACTAAGGCTTAAGTGTTAGCTATTAATAACTGGAGGACGTCTAATATTACTTAAGGTAAAATTAGTAAACCAATTCTCACCACAGTGCACTTGTTTGTAAGTACACCTGGATGTTTACTCCTGTGGTGGACTAAAAATTTTTCAACCTTTGCGGTTTTGGCCAAATTATGAATTTAATATTGCACAATTATGAATATTTGCCAACAGTACTCGGCCTCACACGGGCGCACCATTATGTTGGGTCTGAGCTCTATTAGTAACTGGAAATCATTATTACTCGGCCTCACACGGGGCATCATTAGTACTCGACCTCACCCGGGCGGCACCATTATGTTAACAGTACTCTACCTCATGAGCTGGACACCAAATATGTTAGATTTCGGTTGTTTATCAATTTATTGGCTATCACAAATTAAGAAAATATTAATATTAAAAATATTAATATTAAAGAATAACTTTAAAATGAATTAAAGTTCACGGGGCACCAGCCTAAACTAATAGGCAAAATAGCCAATATGCTTTTAGTCTCAATTTATTACAATTATTCTGGAACTCTGATTAATCATTAGCTTACTAACTATAACCAAATTACCAAATCAATAGTAAGTTACAGTTGAAGGATTGGAATTCTACCGAGTAGAGGTTGGCAATATTCACGCTTGTGCAACATTAAACACACCAGTAGTTATACTTAAAAAGGCATTTATTTACAATGGAGCAGAGTAAAGTACAATGTCTAATCTAGCATATACAGGTGTGTGTGTGTGTGTGTGTGTGTGTGTGTGTGTGTGTGTATGTGTGTCTGTGGGGACACAGACAAAGGCAAGATGGCCGACTCAAAGTGGTCACTGTGACCACATGACCTGAACAAAGAAGACTACAAAGATGGCGGTAAACAAAGAAACTACTAAAATGGCCGCTGAGACCACCTAGTGTGTGTGAGAGGGGAGGTGTGAGTTTCTTTGTTAGCCTAGCTCATGTAATCTAAAGGTACCAGGTTAGAGGGGGAAGGTTAGCTTCATGCAGGTTCTAGGACTGAGACGTACTGCTATGTGTGTGAACATACGAGTACTCGATTAACTGTATGACTGACCACAACCTAAGCAAACATTACAACAACAAGACATCAATCAACAAGTACATTAACAAGTTAAGGCTTCTGCTGATTAGCTATGCTGTGCTGTGCTATGCTGTGCTGGGAGAGGTTAGGCCCAGTCCGTTAACATTACCCGATCCTTGGAACAAGCAAAGAGGTCCTTTCCAGTGGTTTGTAAAATCCAGTGAGTTTGGGGGGTTCCTGGTGGAATAAAGTCCTGTCTGGCTGTGTTGCTTGCCGTTATCTCCTTTGTTCTCCTCACAGAGTTAGCTGTTCCAAGCTAACTCTGCTACGACTCCTGTTGCTTGGAAAATCAGCTGGCCTTGTGTTGTAGCCGCTGATTCTGAAGAGGATTTGGTTCACTCACAGTTAATCCGAAGCAGGTCGCTGTTGTTGAGGAGAAGAGTGTTTGCAGGCTGCTGGTTGCAGGCCGGCGAGGGAGAGCTGGTTTCTCAGGTAGCAGAGCTGACCTGGGCTGGGGCCTTGTTGCCCTTTGAAGAACCGAGAGGAGAGGGCTGGAGCTGCTCTCCAGAGCAAGCCAAGAAGGGAAGAGAGCGAGAAGGGGTCTAGAAGACTGGTTTTGTTTGTGACACCTTAGGGGGTCACATGTCACACGCTGGCCCACACTGGCTGGCCAGTGGGGTCCATGGGGGGGAAGGGTCATCCCCAGGTGTGAACCGTGAGGAACTGTGGGGTGTGAATTCCTTTGTCCAGTGGAGCAAAGAAACATTTGGTCTATTGAATGACTGAGTCCCAACAACATGCTGCATTAGAGGAAGTGTTAAGTGTCAGAAGACTTAATACTGAGTAACTGCGATTCAGGCAAAAGCATTTTGGTGTGTTATTGAGATCTGCCTGTCTCCTCTGTGTCTGAAAAAGGAAATTACTAAACCAAGTTTCACAGTTTTTGCATTTCGGGGGCTTCCTGTTTCTTTTCTTTCTTTTTTTTTCTGTTTCTGTGCCTAAATATAAATATAGCCTTTCATATTTTCTGTCAAGATAACGACTTCTCTTTACGACTTCTCTAATTATTATGATGAAATCTATTTTGAAGCCGATGTGACCCTCTTCACTAAATTGCCCTCACATTTCCTGTCAGTTACCGTCGCTACGCCGCCTCCTCTTCCATTCCCACATTCTCATCTCGGCTCGCTCACAGTTTGTTCCTCGGCTCTTTCCCTCACCCTAAACTCACCCACTCACCCTTTGGCCCTCCACAACCTGCCTCCTGCCCCTCTCAGGTGATGATTACCTATCGATCACCAGTTCACACAATCGTTTGGTCAATGCTCTAATTGCGTTTTCTCTCTGTGTGGGCTGCACAGGGAGGGGATCGATCATCAGCTAATGAGAGATGTTGGGGCGGGGAGGGTGGAGGCAAGGAGCCGGTTCGAAAAGAGAGAGTGCTGTATATGAGCTCTGACCCTCCTCCTCCTCCTCCTCCTCCTCCTCTATTAAATGGTCTTGTTGCTATCATTCCTGCATCTCAGCTTCATTATAGCCCACACGTTATTGACCTTAAGTCAGACCTATCAATATCCGCACACACATGCGAAAGTTGACGAACCTTTGAAGTGATCTCAAATCCAACTAAAATCTCAATTTTCTATCCCCTTTTTTGAGGCCAAAAGGTGACTTTAAGATTTTTATTATTATTTATGGTTGAAAGTGAGAAAACAAAGGAACAGATTTATGCAGGTAGCTATAGCTCACAAGCTCGTTAGCGGTGGTGCTGGTGTTTGATAGCTCGCTGGTCAAAGTGCATGGGATGACATACGTACGTTCCTTTGTGTGTGGAGGAGGAGACGTGAGCTGTTAGACTAATGTAGTGTCTAGTTCAAAGTTCAAAGGCTTCAGTGTCATCAACCAGCAACAGCTTTACTCACACACCGCGCTGTTTAAAATGTAATGATTTGATTGGTTCTTTGTTTCCACAGACAAAGATCCAATGGGATATGATTCCAGTGACGCACATACATAAAACATAAAACTTAGTGTTTTACTGCCATTTTCTTGTTGAGAGGTTCGAGTCTGTTGCACCAGTAACCACACCCACCAGTGATGTCATCATGTACTGGCACGCCCTGGAGTACGCCTCTGCATCAGTGCAGTAAGGTCAGAAGCTAAACCTCAGGAAATCAGCTAAAACAAGATTCTCGGCAGCTCTTACGTTGCTTTTTCTGTGATTTACAGAGCAAGTGTTTGTGCTGTAGCAGAAAGAAAACACTACATGTGATTTCAGTTGGACTTTAAAGGACAGATTTGGATGTTTGTCCCGTTACTGTGGAGTTTTTGGACGCTTTAATCGTCGCTCCTGTCCCTTCCTAACACAACTCTGCAGAATGAGTGAGGGACAAAAGCATCAGCAGTAGCAGTTTTCAGTTAGTTGAATGGGTGTAGCAGCGTCGTCATGCCAGTTGTGTTTGTAGGTTTATTGGCATTTTTGTATCCTGGCAACAAACTGACATGTTACTACACTACACTACTACGGCGTATCCCTGTGCCGCCACGGCTCATCAGCAAGGCGATGTTTTTTTTGGGGGGGGGGGGGGACACAAAGAGGAGATTCTGTAACTCTGGAAGGGGTCCATGTGATTTTGGCAAACTCAGACCGCTGAGGCCTCGTCGTAGGTTCACACACGGTTCAGCGTGGAGAAGAGGAATGACGTACTTTCAAGTGGATCATCAGGATAGTTGTTTGTGATTTTATGTGTCTCTCAGCTTCGCCGCCGCAGTGACGAAACTAAAATGCTTTTTTTCCTCCTCTTTCGTCGTCTCATCTGTCTCTGCCTCATCCTGTCCTTTTCCTGTTCCCCCTTTCGCTTTCTCTTCCTCTCTTCCTCTCTGGCCGCTGCTTTCAGAGAGCGAGTGGGCTGCATATTGATTTTTACTGTTGAACTTGTGTGGCTCTCTCTCCCTCCCTCTCTCTCCCTCCCTCTCTCTCTCTCTCTTTTCGCCCCCACAGACACAAACTGACGGAGAAGTTGATTAGCAGCAGCTCTAAATATATCCTCCACCTCCTCCACCTCCTCCTCTCCTTCTTCTTCTTCTTCCTCTTCCTCTTCCTCTCTCTCCTCTCCCGCTCGCTCCCTCACCCACTCGCTCTCCCACACCGGTTCAATCGCTCATTCTCCGCATTTTCTCTCGCCTGATTCGCCTGGACGCTGCTCTGCCAAGCGCTTTCTCTTCCTCTCTCCATTTCCTTTTCTCTCGCTCTGAGCATGTCATTTGTCAACCCCCCCCCCCAAAAAAAAAAAAAAAAGAAGAAGAAAAAAAAAGGAGAGAGAGAGATAGAGAGACACAGGCAGCACTGCCAAGTTTGGCTGAAAATCATATGATAATTTGACAAAATTCAGGAATGATGGGTAAAATTTTCATGTCCATTTCCTGAATCTTGCAAATAATGATAATAAGTATTAACTTTTATTTGCAGTAGGCGGGTTTAGATACAAGTCAATGAGAAACATAGCAACACACACACACACACACACACACACACACATACACACACATACACACATTAAGCCTCGTAGCAAACTTTCTGCCGTATCGTTTCTGCTTGACTCACCTGCGCTTCACCTCGATGAACCCTGCGCACTCACACATGCATGCCAGAGTGTGTGCAAGGAAACACGTGCAAGATATAAACAGTAAACGTGTGCAATGAAACATGCATAAGGCTGATTCCCATTAGATTTACTCTCCAACTCCATCAGACATTAACTGTTTAAATTACGGTGGCAAGGTAATCGCTGCTTGGATGAAGTTCAGATCCAGAGTTCTGCCTGTGGTTGAGGCAACAAAACACTTTGGTTAAGGTTTGGAAAAGATTGTGGTTTTGCTTAAATGTACTCTGATGTCTCTCTTAACCAACTGCTGTGAGAGTCTAAACACGAGCAGAACACAGTGTGATAATGCTGCAGTCACTGCAGGTGGATGTTGTCCTGCAAGATCAGATAATCTGACAGGAAACTAATATTTACATATTTCTGACTTGCTGAATTCGTAAATTAACATTCATTTTGCTTTAGTTGAAAACGTAACATGGTCGCCATTACGTTTCCTTCAAAATGTATTGGCTGCTGCCGTTTAGTTGCATATAATGTAATTTGTCGCTCAAAGTAGTAACTAAAAAGAAGTTTTTAAAGCCACTTTGTGCAGTTGTAACTAATGGCTTCATTCATCACACATAGATAATAACTGAGCTGTTATAAGACATTACTAACAACAGCGTTGTGGTTGTCAGGTCATGGTTAAAACATCACACTTGTATAATTGTAAGTTGTTAATTATGGGTCCTTGTCTCCAGGAGCAACAGAAACAAACTGTAAATACAACACTGACATACTGTGACTGTTAAAGCTGAATTTATGAGCCAACAGTTTCTTATTGACATTTCTACACGCACAGCACACATGGAGCAACATTAGCGTTAATCTGGAGCCACGTTAGTGTCCACCTGTTGAATGTAAGTCCAATACTGACTCCTCTTGTAGCTCCGTTTGGTTCTCCACCAACTCCTGAGAAACAAATCTGGATCTTAAGATCCCAAACGCTTTTTTCTTCACCAGGTAGTCACCGGCTTCGTCTGTCTGCTTCCTGGTTCAGGGCAGGTAGCACCAGGTAAAGTTTTTTTTTTTGTTTGTATCGTACATGTGTTTATAGCTTATGAACGGTGGCTTTAAAACGAACACACACGGGACATTTAAAGAGAATAGAAACATGCAGAAACACTCCCTGTGTGTGTGTGTGTGTGTGTGTCAGTGTGTCAGAGCGCTGCAGTCTTCCTGGTGTAAATGAAGATCAGATAAGATGGTGTTAGAGATGCGCAGGGTCCGGATGGGAGAGGGAGCCGCTCTGTTTATTCTGCGTCTATGTCGGCCGTCCTGGAAGTAAACACGGCTCACGAAGGCCTTCTGCAATTTAGCGGCACACTGATTGCATCATGGGACGAACAAACAAACAACAAACAAACAAACAAACAAACAAGCTGACTGGGCCGATCTCCTGGGCGTGTTCGTGCCGCTCTGCGTCCCCCTCGATTTAAATCTCATTCGCCTTTTTCCCTCTCCTGGTGAAGTGAAGCTGAGGCTGATGTGGAGCCGAGCAGCCAACCGCTCCGCTCATTGTTTGAAAGGGGGGAGTTTCTCGTAAACGGAGCGTTTTTATTTTTTTTTTCCAGACAATGAGCACGTGGGCGTATGGCTTTAGGCATATTTGACAGGATCAAATGACTTACACAGAAAAGAAAATTCTGTCGTTTATGAAATAATCCTCCCATACTTATTTCATCCACATCCTCTCTGCTTATTTTTTTTTTCTCTTCCTCTCATCTCCAACACCCCCCCAACTGCCAACCCTCCCACCCCCACCCCCACCCCCACCTTTTAAATGGATTGAGGTAAAATGGGAATCTGTATTCAGTGGGTGGTTTTAAGATACACTGACTTTGTTTAGATTTGAAATGCACATCACATATGCATGATGACATAAACCTCAAGGCTTGTCCTCAGATCTGCCTGATTTTGTCAAATAAAGAAGCTGGGGGGAAATACAAGGTGTTTATCATGCTGATATTGTTTGTGGCTTTGTGTGTGTGTGTGTGTGTGTGTGTGTGTGTGTGTGTGTGTGTGTGTGTGTGTTTATGATGAGTTACATGTGTGAAAACGCGTGTACCTGCGAAGAGTCTGAGGTTTTTTTGTTGTTTTTTTCCTAATCCTTTGCTTTAATAACGAGACCAGCGAGTTCAAACAGGCAGTGACGGTGCAGAGTTGTGTGTTCACACTGAGGCAGCTGACTGTAGTCATTTACATACCCAGTTCACAGAGCTGCATGAGTGTGAATCCTGGTTGGTACCAGGCTTTTGCACCTTTCTCCCACTTTTCCCGACTCACCCTCGCTGCTGCCTCTGTTTGCCCCTTTCTTCTGCTTCGCAGGTGAACGCTTGTCTAATCTTATCTACATCAGTATCTCCTCCCTCACTCACACATGTTGTGTTATTGTGCTACATGCAGCACGGTGATACTTTCATTATACCGTGGCCACCGGGAATTATAAATTCTGATTGGACGGCATGAGCATCATGTTCTGTTAAGACGGAACACAAACAGCAGGAATTATAATCACGATAAGAAGTTATATAAGTAAATGAATGTGTGGTTTATTTCTTATGCCTTTCTTTTTACTACAGCAATTAATTCATTTCACTCTTGTACGTGCAGAACTGTTACGTTGCCAACCCGTTGGCCCTGACCTTAGGGTCGTTTTAGCTTCCACCTGCAGCTGTTGTACAGTGAGTAGTTATTAGTGTAACCTGGAGTCTAGTGCTTTGTATGGGACTAAAAGCTGCAAAAACATCTGATCCCATATTTCCCATAATACAACGCAGTGGCATCTTTGGTTTAGCCCCTCCCTGCCTGACAAATACCCACAACTCCCAGTTTTCTGCCTAAAGTTTGTCGCCTCTAAAGACCAAACTGAGATCAGACATCACCAGACTTTAGAAACCTCCCTAAACAAGATATTGTACACCTGCTCTCACAGGCTGAGACCTGTCCAGATGACGAGTACATGGACCTTCCATCCATCAGCTGTGCCGCTCGGTAAGGCTGGAGCTGATCCCGGCTGTCATCGCTGTTGACCTTAGTGTATGAAACTGGTGAAGTTCACTTTTCATCTTAGAGACAAGCACCAAGATTACTTGATTAGGTTTGAGAAAAGATGGTGGATTAAGTTAAAATAAGGGAAATCCATAGTTACTACGGCCTCAAGGTGGCGCCTAACAATAAAACAACTGTGGGCCGGTTGCACATGTGACCTTTGGGTCAAACAGGAGAACATTCTCGATTCAAACTACATTAACGAACAAACTACAGCAGAGTAGCTTCCAGCGGGACTCAATGCTTACCTTTGCAACTGATTTAGAAATAAAGAGAAGCACCGACAAAATCTAGAAAAGAAACATCACATCTCTCGATAGTTGGGTCAGCATGTTCTGTAGCTCCAAAAGAGTCTTAAAGATGACCATTAAAACCTGTGTCACGACCCCTTCTCGCATGCACACAGGCGTTGCTAACTTGTACAGACCACACCAGCACCTACTCGGAGACGTCAGGCTCGCCAACGCGATTATAATGCAGGAAGTAGAAGCGTGCAGAGGAGAGCTAAACTCAGTTTGATCTCTCCGATGAGCGTGCGTTTGCGCGAGTCTTCCATACGTCGGTACGAGCGCCAGAGACAGAAATAGAGACAGAGGAAGAGGAGAGAGATGCTGTCAACTCTCTCCATCCTCCTCCTCCTCCTCAGTGAAGCAGATGTCCAATTGAGTCTATTTAAAGCCGGTGCAGTATGGCTGCTGATGGTGAGAGAGCCGGGCTGTAGCTTTGCATTACTGTTATGTCTTGCCTACAGTGTACTCAACTCGCAGTTCAAAATCTCTGTTTTCCTTTCCACGTGAACTTGTATTCCCACTCCGCAGAACGTCAGCTGGAAATGAGCTGAGAGCTCATCGCTGTAGAAAAACCTTGCAGCCCTCATTTTTGGGGGTTTTCAAACACGTTCTAACTGAAGCAGATGGATCCCATCGTTGCGTGAGTCCAAAAAACAGCTAGAAAAACGGAAAATTCATGATGACGAAGCTGGATAAAAAAGCCAAGTTGTATCTTATATTCACAGGGTATTACCTAGCAACCTGTTTCACATTAAACCGCAGCGGCTTCCTGTCAAACTGACCGTTATCTTTGAGTGCATGTGCAACGACTAATATCAAATCCCAGAGAGTAACAAACCACAGGTGCTGTAACTCCAATGGCTTTGGCAGAGACTTTTATTCCCAATCTCTTCTGTTGTCCCAGACAATTATCTGAAACAGACACAGTTCTGACACTCTTCCTTTTTTTTTTCCCGCCCTCCGTCGGGGCTCATCTGTTATTTCCCAATGAGCAAATAGATAGGAGCTCAGAAATAGGTGGGACTTGGCCGCGGTCTTGTCATTCTTCGCCAGGGATGACGCATCTGCTGCCATGTCGGGTGGAGTGGAGGGGTAGGGGAGGAGAGGGAGGGGCAGTTATCAACAGGATGTGGTGGTGTCACACAGGAAGTCAGCGCTGACAGGGGGTTTTGTGCAGACAGCAAGGTGCTCTGCAGCGCTGCAACACACTTCACCCAACAGTTGAGTTTGACTGAGGTGTTAGTAGGAAAGCTGCAGCAGCTTCAATCAGATGCTGTCAGATCAGCTTTAGCTGGTTGATGAAACATTAGATAATTAATTGGGCTTGTGGGGAGAAACATAATAATTTTATTATTTATTTACTGAATAATTTTAGATTAATCTTTAAAAAAATTAGACCCTGGCTCTTATTTTGCTCTTGTGTTAACTCTTCTCTATTTTGGAGTCATGGATGACAACTGCATTTGTCAAAACTTGTCAAAATAAGAGTCATTTTCTTTCTCAGAGGAGTAAAACTGCACGTCAAACATTTCTTCTAAAAATCTTCTGGATCTGAATCTGTAAATGACACAAAACAAGACGTTCATATGGATCGTTTTTTTTTTATTTTTTTTTATTTATGTATGTATTTTTTTGCAGTGTGTCAACTGCACCTTGTGCATATTCTAGACAGCAGATAGGTAAATGAGTTGCCTAGGTGGGGTTTACCCTCCTCTACTGTACATCTCTGCATTTCCAGCAGCAGCCTTCCTGTGAGAGAGGGACCGGAGGAAGCTCCGAGACGCGTCTGCAGCGCGCAGGCTTTGTACAGGAGGGGGCGGAGGGAGAGAGACAGAGCGAGAGAGAGAGAGAGAGAGAGAGAGAGAGAGAGCGAGAGAGAGCGAGAGCTGTGACAGCGCTCATCACCCACTGAACAACCAGGACGGGTTGCATCCGAGCAATCGCTGTCATTCGCAGACGGAGTTTACAGCCTTTGCCGCCGCTTTTTCTTTCGATCTTTTTCTGCCGCACCCCCTCCCTCTCCCGGTGCTGCCCAGCCAGTCGACCATGGTTTCTATAATTTCAGACCTGGACCCTCTGAAAAGCTGGAACGTGTTAAGGTAAGCGCCCGGTCAGTTTCTCCCACAGCCTCGCCATTGTGAACGGGTTGATAGCAGAGAGAGAGAGCGAGCGAGAGAGAGAGAGAGAGAGATAGAGACAGACAGAAGT
This sequence comes from Seriola aureovittata, assembly GCF_021018895.1. Classification (NCBI taxonomy): domain Eukaryota; kingdom Metazoa; phylum Chordata; class Actinopteri; order Carangiformes; family Carangidae; genus Seriola; species Seriola aureovittata. The sequence continues at coordinate 18,755,683 of NC_079385.1, read as the reverse complement.
ATCGGTGTTTTGGAGAAAAATAAGGGCGGGACGCGGCGCAGGCGAGGAGGTCGCCGCCTTGTGAGCCTCCGGTTCTGGCGCTGCGGGTGCGTAATTACGCACAGTTTGCGCCGTTTGGCTACATAATCTGCGCCGAGCACAGCGCTCTTTCTACTTTGTGAGCTCCTCTCCCTGTTCTCCGCGCGCTCTGTCATGAGCCTGACGCATGCAAGCTGCTCTGTGTCCGCGTGCATCTCGTTAACCCCCCGACGCTGTCCCGCGCGGCGCCTCATCACCGCCATCATCTCCAAACTTCGTCCATTCCAGTGTAGAAGTAAGAATAACACTCATTTATCACCCCCCCTCCTCCCTCCACCTCACCCCCCCACCTTCTCCCTCCCTCCCTCCTTAACCCCCCCCCCCCCCTTCCACCCCCCTCCACCCCCATGCTGATTTGGTCCCTCCGAATGTTGAAGAGCTTCACTCTGCCAGAGAAAAAAACTACACCCCTCCAGGAATTTATCTTGAAACATTTACTCATGGCTGATTGCCTGCAACAGAGCGCTTTTAGAGAACATTAAATTTTATCTCCTGAGCTGCAAAACATGTTTTCAGCGCTGCTCCAGCAACACAGCCATTTATTCCTTGGCAGCAGGGGGGGTGGGGGTGGGGGGGTGTGTTGGGTAGGTTCTGGTACAAATTTGATTCACTGAGCCTCCCCGTGAGGTCAGAGGTGAAACTTTTCTCGCTCACCTCGTCTTGAGCGAGCGCTCTCTCCTTTCTGTCATACAGCTATTAGACTCACAGGCAGGACACGAGGCTCTATCTCGGACCTGCAAATCACTATGAATACATTCACTGTCATTAAGCATCTCAGCAGAAAAGCCTATGAATTTAAAAGCTGGAATTTAAAAGGCCTTGTCCCTGAATATTTCTGCCATTTGATAAATAAGTCATTATTCCCTCGACAGACTCGGCGGCAGCAGCGGGGACTATCACAAATTCTATTTTAGAAACGGAGAGAGGAGACAGAACCCTCAAGACCCCTCAAATAATTCTTTTAATGCTGCCTCTCCCCTCTTTTATCATTTTTATCCCTCCGCTGCCCTCCATCCCACCATCATTATCCACAAATCCAAAATAGAAAATGAGTGGAGTAATGTAGAGCAGGCATATTTCAGTGAGCTGCTGATGGACGAAGAGAGAGACGGTAGGGTGGGGGGGGGCTAAATGATGTCATTTCCAAACAGGCAGTGATGACCATCCAGAGTGAGAAATAGGGCATGCAGCTGACCCCCCCCCCCCCCCCCCCCCCCACACACACACACACACACACTCACTCATAAATAGCTGCAGTAGTTTCTCTCTGGACTCTCTCATCCTCTCCTCTCGGTCTATTTGCTTAACGGGGACACATCTCCTGGTAGCATTGGAGAAAAAAAAAAAAAAGTCACTTTTGGCTAATTTTAGCACAGATAACGAGTTAATAATTGGATGTATTAGCCTCACGGCGGCCATGTTTGCACGGCGGGTTAGAGGTCAAAGGTCAAAAGTTTCAAATCTTTAGATTCGATGCAATATTTTTGCAATCCACCACATTTTTTTCCGTCGCTTCTTTTATTTAAGCGGAGTCAGATCGGTCGTTAGGGAAGAAGGAAGGAAACGAGGAAGTGAGGAAGGAGAGAACGAGGAGGAAGAGGAGTATTTAACCCCCCACCCCCCCCCGTCTCTCTCATCTTCTCTTTATTAAACCTTTGTTCTTCCAGATTAGAGGCAGGAGCAGCTGTCCCTCTCCAAAGACGCTGCATCTTAATAAAGACCAGCTTACCGCCGGCCCGTCGCTCACACTCTCTTGGGGTCACACACACACACTTTAACTAACTCGCTCATTCGTTCCCTCGCACACACACACACACACACACACACATAAACAAGCACTCACGCCCACAAATGCACTTCTCAATCGTCTATGATAATGAAGCACCTCGGCGGCGTTCTCTGCGTCGTTTTCCCCCCTAATGAGACTCACCTCCGTCACGCTCAGACACACACACACTTGTTATTGTCGAGCGCCAGGAGCAGTTGAACAAAGGGAGGCGAAAAGGAACACAAACACTTGATTTTCGTTGGATATGATTTTGTAAATCTGAACGCAGCTGGAGCCTTTTCCAGTTTTTTGGGCTCCGTGCTTGAACAACAGCGACGACCGAGCGAGATCCGGAACTGCAACCGCTTTCTTTTCTTTTTTTAAAAAAAAAATTGATTTCTGCCATTAAAAACAAAACAGGAATTGAATCACAAAGATTTCAAACTTTAAAGCAAACTACGGCTGCAGATGAAAGACGAGACCTCGCTGCTGTAACACAGTGAAGAAGCATGATATGCATATTAGCACAATTAGCTGATTAATGCAGCTCTGGTGAATTTGATTTAGTTTAAATGCAATAAGGAGTTAAAGCAAGTGTTATCTGATCAGCAGCGGGGTGTATCTTCTCTTCTGTAATCACTATCTCTGCTATTTTATATACCACATCAGCCTACACACACACACACACACACACACACACATATACATATATATATACACACACTTGTTTCCTGAGAGAGCGCAGTGGATGGATGTTAGAAATCTGTCCGTGCCTCTCGCGATGCACGTCACACATCTGAAGTGCAGTTCAGTTATTCCATAATGAGAAACAGCATGCATATTAATTCCATCTGATTACATCCAGCTACCACACACTCATGCACGCACACACACACACACACTCACACATGCACACAGAACACATGCACACATGCGCGCGGCAAAGACGAGGTGTTCTCTGTATTCAATTAGGGAATGCAGAGAGGAGAGCTCAGGTTTTTATTCTTTTACCGTCTGGTTTGCAGATACAACGACAGGAAGTTCAAGATAAAAGTGTGTTTTTAAAAGAGGAATCAGACAAACTAGAGGCTCAGCTGGGAAGTGAGTGGAAGTTCTGGGCGCTGATGTGAAAATGAGCGGCCATGTTCAAGCTTAAGAAAACAAACAACAACAACAACAACAAAAAAAAGTAATCTCATCTTCTCATCTTCGTCCAATCACATAGATCCTCTCACTTCGCTCCATCCTGCAGCTCACGAGTGATGGCAGGAGTGGAAAAGGAAAGGGAAAGAGTGAGGGGGTCAACGGCGAAAGGTGGCTTGACCTTTGACCCCGCAGTGTTGGTTTTAATTAATCTACTTAAACAGTTTGTCCGCTTGCATTATGTGTCGCTTTATATCCCGCTGGAGCTCGAGGAGAGGTACAAATCCATCTGCCTAATTACCAAGACCACTGTTTGAATCTTTAAATCCCCTCTGATAGTGTGTGTGTGTGTGTGTGTGTGTGTGGTGTGTGTGTGTGTGGTGCTTTATCTATAAGCCAGACCTTTTTCTCCACTCAGGATTATGCTGGTTTTAACCAAAGGGTCGGAGAGAAAACATTTTGTAAAGACAGCTACTGATACCTTCAGACTGACGCTGCTGATTGTCCCGGTTTTATCTTTAAATTTGAGAGTTTTCAGGGTCAGAAATCGACAAGTTTTCTGTGTTTATCTCAGAATTTCTTTCTTATCATGAAGGCTAAGGCTCCAAAAAGAGCGTGTTAGACTGTCTGAGGTCCTTGTGTAAAAATGATTCAGGCGTCATCTCATCAGAAGAGTCCAAAAATTTGCTAATTTTCAACCAAAATCCACAATTAACCCGATAAATCTTCCCAGCCTGCGATAAACGCTTCCCTCCGTCTGTCTTTCCATCTCTCCATCGCTGTGTTTGTTTTATACAGTACTGTGTGATGCTTTTATACCGCTGAGCTGTGGTCGGCCTCTGCCCTCTTGCTCGACGATGATCACAGCTGAATTTGACGCACGTGAGCGATGACGCCGCTTCGGTCACGTGACGATCTGTCGAGCTATTTCCAGGTTCTTCCTTCTGTTTTTTGTTTTGTTTGGGTTTTTTTTTAACGGAGATCAGCTCCCAGGAAACACCTCAGATGGTTCAGATGAATATTGCAGCTTTTTTGATCGCCCCGCCCTCAAGAGCAGAGCGTTGGTGCTCTGAGCGCATCGGAGGTCGATGGTGGAGCCCATGTAGTTTGAATCAGGGAGAAAAAGGTAGAAACAGGATTCAGAGAAAGAAAGACTGTGAATTCACCTCAGTCAAGTTTGCTCACATTTTTATTTGCAGAATAAAGTTTAGTCACATCTTGGATATAAAATCCACAGTGATTTTGCCGTGAAGAGTTAAATAATGTTAAAATTAGAGCTGCGGTCTGGACTTTGTTTCTTGCCACTTGATGAGGACAGACTGGAGCTTGTTTTTTTTTGTCTTCTAAACGACGTGATGCAAGAAAAATCCGGGTGACAAGTTTAAATGAAAGCGGTGGCGGCGGCAGGGAGGGAGGGTCGGGGCGCTTGCGGGGCTGGACTCTCAGAATTCACTCTCCGGCTTCCCACAGCTGTCAATCAAGGCTTTGTGGCGGCGGGGAGAACAATACGGCATTCAGCATCCGAGTGACGGAGGCGGACGGGGCGGGCAGAAGGAGAAAGAGAGGGCGGGCTGAATTCCTCCGAACCCCCTGGAATCAGCGAGAGATAATTACACAGTCGAGGCGACAGAGTGCGTCACAAAACACAAAAGGAGATGGAGGAAAGATGACAGAGAGGGAAGAAGGGAGAAGCTACAGAGGAGCAGGAAAGACTAGAAATTACAGGAGAGAGGGGGAAAGAGAGAGAGAGAGCGCCGTGTGGGCGAGACTCCTCCAGGTGTGTGTTGTTAAACAGACACTAAAAGCTGGATGTTCTCCAGTCAGTGTCACCTCTCATCTACCTGTTTGAAGTACTTGTACTTCAGCGTTTACTTGACGGCTGTAGTTACTTGTTACTGTGCAGATTTACACACAAAACACATACAGACTCTCATTATGATCTGGTCCTCTAGATTCCTCACAAGAACCAATGATCTTTGGCGCGTTTCCTTCAACAATTTCGTAAATAATCGATAATCCTTCAGCGCTACAACAGCGTATAAAATCAGCCCCCCCCCCCTCAGATCTTGATACATCCTGTCCTGTGATCAGATCAGTGACGGTGGATGGACCCAACTGTTGCCAAACTCATTTATCATGCAGCATTTCCTGTGTGGCGTCGCTCCTCTGCACACACACACACACACACACACACACACACACACACACACACACACACACCCTCCGTCAAGGTTAATGTTTTATTTCATAAAAGTTCATCATTCTATGTCTCTTCAGCTGATGTGGTTTTAATTTCAGGCAAAGAAAAACCACCTGAACTCTCCAGCCTGATGAGTCACACTTTTATTACTTCAGTTATAATTCCTATGCAGTACTTTTATGTGTTTATGTTGAAGTGTTTTTACATTGTGGTATTGCAGTTTTACTTCAGTAAAGCGTCTGAATTCTTCCACCACTGACGATGTTGATGCAACGACATCATGTGAGCTCGAATGTGTTTGTTATCTTTGGTTTCGGGGGAAGGCGTTCGTGGTCATATTGTGGCAGACTTTTTTAGGTTTTTTCCACCTGGGAAAACGTAACCGTGGAAACAAAATGCTCATGAGGAATCAAAATGGCTGAATTTCAAAATAAATATCAAAATGTCTAAGAGCACGAGTTCCTGCATCTGCTCCGGCTGCCAGAGTTGAAACATGGATATTGTTCTGCCTTTAGAAGTGTATTTCAGTCGCAACGCTGCAACAATCATTTTCAGCCTTTCAGACGGTGTGTTTTCGCAGGTTACAGCGTGTGTGTGTGTGTGTGTGTGTGTGTGTGTGTGTGTGTGTGTGTGTTCCTGTCCCATCCTCTACATTTGTTGCCAAATGCAGCATTCGTCTCGTTTGATTTCTTCCAAAAGTGAGATTACCTACCGCAGGCTTACAGATCACAGACACCACTCACACACACACACACACACACACACACACACACACAAACACGCACACACACACACACAGGACATTGTCTGTCTCTTTAATGTTATTTCTGACTAAAACAAGTGTTGTTGTCTGACATTGCAGATGCAGTAGCTGCATTTTTTTCTTCCTTTCAGCAAAGATCAGCTTACTCAACAGCAGCAGCACAACTGTAACACACACCTCACATGATGTGTGTGTGTGTGTGTGCGTGTGTGTGTGCGTGTGTGTGTGTGCATACAGATACCGTATAATCAGTGAATATGAGGTTCTTTCTTTCGTTCTTTCTCTTTTTTCCTTTGAGATGTCGATTTGGTTTGTTTTAATTCATTGTCTATCTCTTAAACAGATTAAGAAACACACACACACACACACACACACACACACATACACATACATATACATCCAACACATACAAATCACAGATAAGATAAGATAGCCTCACATGCACCTAATGTAACCACACGTTGCGGAGACGCAGAGCACAACAACTGTGATTGGTCAGCTGGTCTCATCCATGTCTCACAGTGGCCGGAGACGGATAACTCACCCTCCTTCTGCCTCCATCAGCTCAGCGGTCGTGGAGGGCACCACCTCCTCTGACGTCTTCTCTCTTTTCTGCGTTGTTCTACATTTATTAGCTGCAGCTCCAGCTGGATCCTCTCAGCTTCAGTTGCTTGTTGTTTGAAGTAAACACACAGTGGCAGAGGAACCACGCCGCCAGCTAGTGTTTTGGCGATGTAATTGCAGACGCACCAGCGCTCAAGTATAAACGCTCACAGCGCCGTATCCAGGCTACAGCGTAAGATCTGTGTCAGTCCTACGCAGAGGTATAAACCAAGATTAACCTTTATTCTAATCCTAACCTAAACCTAACCTAAACCTGAACCTGAAGCTAAAACAAACCTAACCCTAACCTGAACCTTAAAACCAAGTCTTAACCATCAAACAGCCAAACAAAAATGTCCTCGCATCAATGATTTCAAACCAACCACAGAAAGACATGTATACACACTCGGACACACACTCACATGCACACACACACACACACACACACACACACACACACACACACACACACACACACACGCTGGCTCACACATACACTTAACACTACTGGCCCAAAGTGACAAATCTGTTTAATAATGCACCACCTGGAGAATGGCACTCTATCTATATCTCTCTTGCTCTCACTCTCTCTCCCCCTCACATACATACACACACACACACACACACACACACACACACACGTACGTACACTAATCATTCCCTCTGGCTGTATTTTAGTGCTGTACTTTGTTATAGTCTTATTCTCAAAGGTCCCGCTGCCATATGCACAACAGCCGGGTCCATAAAGAAGCTTTAAACCTGTGTGTGTGTGTGTGTGTGTGTGTGTGTGTGTGTGTGTGTTTCCCCCAGTGACACACAACTGTCTTCATGCTGTATGAGCTTAAGAGACACAGGAAGTATGGAGTACACTCTTCTCCACCCCACCCCCCCCTCTCTTTACATCCCTCATTTTTTTCCTCTTCTTATTTCGCCTCATCCTCGTGGTCGTTATCAGTGGCAGATTTCCTCTGTTCTTTTCCAACCCATTGGATGCCCCCACCTCACCCCCTCAACAACCCCCCAACCCCCCCTACTCTTCTCTTTTTTTTTGTTTGTTTTTTTTTTTTTTTTTTTTTCTAAGAGTCAGCGAAGGAAAGAAAAAACATTGGCGCTCTGCCTGGTGAAAAGCAGAAAGAAAAAAAAAAGAGAAAAGGAATTAAATCTCCTTGTGTGTGTGTGTGTGTGTGTGTGTGTGTGTGTGTGTGTGTGTGTGTGTGTGTGTGACTGATGGATGCTCAAAGTGAAGCCTCAAAAAAGAAAAAAACTAATTGAGACAATGCCTGACCTGAGACCAGATGAAACCAGAAACTGACCAGTCATAGTGAGAATCTGTTTTTCTAGGATCACGGTCAGACTGTAGCTGTCGTTCTTCTTCATGTGGATGGATGGACGTATCATCTTAATATTAAAAGACTGATCCGGTTACATGTTGTTGACATAATGGATAAAACGCAGTGCGATTGATTCTGCTGTCAAGTCTGTCAAATCTGTGGTTTCATCTTTTTTTTTATTGTCCCACGGTCTTTTTAAAAATAAAAAATGTCTTTTTCTGAATGAGGTTTGGCATGAAAAACGGTCAAATTTAAAACATGCTGAATGGCGGTGCAGAATATCGACTGTCAGCAGCTTCATTCCAGAAAATATCCGAACAAGCTTTCAGAAACCCAGCATTGGTCACACTGCAGACGGAGGAAAATATAGAGAGGATGAGAGGGAGAGCTAATGAATTATGGGTGGCCTGTGAATAAAGAGAGAGAGAGAGGGAGAGAGAGAGAGAGGGAGGGAGGGAGGGAGACAGAGGTCTGTGCTCTGTTGCTCTCTTCCTCCTCCTGGGTTATGGAAGTGTCACGCTGCGAGTGTTGCCATGCAGATGGTGACCCTGGAGTGTTGCAAACGGAAGGAGGAAGAAAAAAAAAGAAAGGATGGAGAAAAACAGAATGAGAAAGAGAGAGGGGGGGGGGTCAGTTAGACTGAGGATTATCTTTTTGTTTTTTAAAATGCAAACTGTGGACGGAGGAGAGCGGGTTGACTGCGGAGGGTGACAGTCGTCTTTAATCACTGTCGTCTGAGATGAACTGGTTCTGGTTCACGAGGGCGCAGCAGCTGCCGCACGCAGCCGATGTTTTATGTATCGTCTGTCTCTTCTGTTTCAAAGCACGGACCAAAACCCAGACACAGGTAGGGGGGCGACGGCAGAGGTCAGAGGTCGCAGTGGTGGAGGAAGTGTCCTCAGATACGATGGAAAGAGATGAAGCAGAGCGGGTTTAAAGAAAACTGGACTGTCACACTTAATGTATGCTGTGAAGGAGAAATCTCACACACACACACACACACACACACACACACTTACATGGTGTTGAGAAGGGAACAGCGCAGCAGGGTGGGGTGCAGATAGCAGGAATACTGCATGATGTAACAACCAGAGCTGATTGGCTCCAGACTCTGACTCATCATGTCCGTGTGAAAGAAAGGAAAACCCCTTTCTGCGAGCTGGTGGTGAACGCTGGATGTTTTTGTGTTTAGACCGCCGCTGCTGATTTTGGCGTAAAGATTCGCAGTTGGACCGGCGACTTAGCGGCGGCATTAGAGGTCTCGGCCCAGGCGCCACCTCTTTCCAGTAACACACCTCACATGGACGATCGCCGGCTGCGTGCGGCGTGTGTGAAAGGGGCGGCTCAGGACAGCGATTCTCTGGAGTTGATGAGTGAAAACATCTTATGTTCAGTCAGACTCGATGAGGTTGGGGCCCTGTTGTACTTCCCCGAATGGATGAGAGAGAGAGAGAAGTGTGGAGGACGAGTCTATTCAGATTGCATCTTCTCTTTTATGAACATCAAGCAGGTTTTCATCGGCTCCGCTCCCTCAGGAAAAACTCCAGTTCAGGTAGAAGCACTGAAGTCCCGTTAGCATCAGCTGCTCCGTTCACGCTTGCTACCAGCTGACCAGCGACATGCAGGGGAACACAGTGGCTGAAGCTTCCTGGCTGTGCAGGCTCAGAGCAACGCATTGTTTCTGTCCAGTCCAGAGAGAAAGGAAAGTCTGAATATAGAGCAAAAGTAATCAGGTTTATCACTTTAACTCTGCAGCTTCTGTGTAATGTTTCCGTTCCATCTCCAGCACACAGAGCGCAGTGATCTCTCATGTCATGTGACGCTATTAAAACTAATTTTAAAGGGAATTATGCAACTCTGGATCCCCTACCATCTTCGTTGTGGTTTCGAACGTACGATGGAAATGTACAGATTTCAGTTCTGAAGGAGCAACTGATTAAAAAGGCTCCTGCTCTTTCTCAATGACTCTCACACTTACTTCCTCATACACTTCAGTTTTGGAGATTTGAAGATTTCAAGAATCTCACAGTCATCAAAAGACGTCTCTCGCCCGCGAGAGGAAGTGACAAAGCAGAATCAGTTTGACAGAGTTTCACATTGTGACACATCTCAGTCGGATACTCGCTCCTGATTGGCTAGTTTCCGTGACCTGTGACTTTGTTATTTATGGCTAGTTTAGGGAACTCACTGATTACTGAGCGCACTTTAAAGTGACATTAGCAAAGTGGAACGTTTACATCAGGACAAAACATAACATCACTTCACCAAGATAGTGTTAGATTTCCTCATCATATTATAAGATGTTCTCCTTTTTGTGTCCGTCCACTGAACCTCTCAGCAAAGAGCAGTCGACGTGTAAAGACGTTTTAAAGCAGCCAGGTGCTGAGCATAGAGTCGTCTTACTTCTACTTGACCTGCCTGAATTTGGCGCTTGAAAACCAAGAAATTGGATAAAGATGTAAAGGGGGGGGGGCAAAAAGAGACAAACGGTGTTACTGCAGCTGCAGAAACAGTGTGTGTTTTATAGGAGTGGACTGTTGCTTAATGTTCTGCTCACAGTCAGATGACTCAAGAAAAAGAGCCCTGGAGCATTCATGGTCATTACGTCTCGTACTGTGTGTGTGTGTGTGTGTGTGTGTGTGTGTGTGTTGTGTGTGTGTGTGTGTGTGTGTGTGTGTGTGTGTGTGAGAGAGAGAGAGAGAGAGAGAGGTGCATGTGAGGTGGGAAGCAGAAGTCTCAGCTCTCCCTCGAGGAGTTTAGTGTCAGATATGTTAAGGACTTTCACGAGGCACAGAACTTTGTTTTTGTCACTTTTAAGGACATTGCATTGACTTACATTCATTTCCTGGGGACTTACCCGAGCTGTAACCATGTTAACCCCCCCACCCCCCCCCCCCGACCCTGACCCGACTCCTAACCAGAAATCAAGTCTCCACCCCAAATGAAAAGTCTTTACATGGTGGGCAGTGCAGAGTTTTGTGTCCTCCCGTTGTGATTAATACAAACACACACACACTCAGCAGGTGCTGCGAATCCTGCCCTCGCAGCCCTGCGTTCATTTTTAGTTTTCTTTCTTGGAACCTTGGTTATTTCTTTCTTCTTTTCTTCTCTTTTCTTTCTTCTTTTCTTTATTCCCTTCTTTATTCTTTTCTTTTGTGTGCCTCTCTTTGACATAATCCTGGTGTCTGTTGCCGTGGTTACACTGTCTTAATGTGCCATTGATGTGACTGGGTGTATTAAAAGCATCGCTGACTCCTGGCAAAAACTTTGAATGTGTCTCTTTCTCTCTCTCTCTCTCTCTCTCTCTCTCTCTGTCGACTCTATGATGATCACGTTTTCTTTGTGTGTCAAACAGAGAGCACGAGTGCACTTGTCCGTGCCACTTTGTTATTAACAGGATTTTACTGATGGCAGGTTTATTTGATAAGAGCTGATACCTTTTACTGTTATTCACCGTCTTCAAAGTGAAATTTGACCATTTCCACGCTGTAAAATCCGTAAACTCCTCCATTAAAACCAGTAGAAATGCGAACTGTACTCCAACCGAAGTGCAGAGTTAGAACCAAACAAGGGCGTCCGATGCACCGTCAGTCTGGTATTAATTAACTCGGCATTGGATGCGTAATCAAAACACATTTATTGCTGTAATCCCAGCGTGTGTACAGTGTGTTGTTGTTCCAGTCTGTGTCACATCCTCTGGCCGTACACACTGAGCGTGGCGGCGATGAGCTCCAGCGCGGCAACATTATGGCAACATTTCATCTCATCCCCTCGACGCCGCGCTTTGGAAGATGATGGTAATTTGGACGAGATGTTTCGAGGCCTTGGGTTCTCTCCCACCCCCCCCTCGCTCGCTGACAGTGTCCCCGGTGCACTGCAACATTAAAGCGAGACTGGAGCGTGAACGTATGGCCGGCTATTAAATGGCAATCACACGCAGAAGAGCTCTTTTATAGACGAACACATTTCTGCTTAATAGCTCTTGGAGCAGAGTCGTCCAAATATGAGATTTGGAATGAAAGCTCTCTGAACGCCAGCGCCTATTAAAATCTTTGCTGAAATCTTTCAATTTGTCAGTTTTTACGTGACGTGGGTCAGAATGAAACCTGGATTGAATTCTCAGCTTAGTTATGTGATCACGCTTTAAAGATTTCAGGAGTTGTGTTGAGCGTCAGGGGCGTCTGGCTTCCTCTAATAGTGTCACGCGCGGTTAACCTGCCGTACATCGAGCCGGTCGATGCTCCGGGCCGCACGCGGCACCGGCTCGGCCCGGCGGACGTGCTCCAGTCTGGGGGGGGGGGGGAACCTCGTGAGCTTTCTCTGCTCTTTGTCCTGAGATTACAGGAACCTCTCGCACTCTCCACGCCTGATGGCTGCTCGAGGGCGGAGTTAATGTCATCAGCGAGCCCTCTGCTCATCCCTGGGAGTCCCGCTCCACCCTGCTCCATTAATTTCAAGTGCTACTCATATCCTTGCCCCCCCCCTCCTTACTTTCCATCTCTCAGCCCCCTCCCTCCTTCCATCATCACCTTGGTGCACCCAGCCCAATCTCGGCGCTCTCCTGGCTCATTTTGAGCTGTAATTGGACAGGAGTCCCGGGGGACGGCCGTCAGCACGCCCCAGTGCATCGCGTCCCATCTCCAGAGTGGAAATGCGCCCGGCCATGGTCGATAAGCAGTGCTCCCCGTCGGTCCAACACTCCCTCCTCCACTAACTTTAAATGGGCAGAATGACTGGGCCTCACTTTAAAACAAGTGTTCTCTAAGAGCCTAAAATCAGCTCGCAGCAGGGAACGCCTCACGCTCCGTACGAAAACACACCGTTAATAAATCTCCATCTCGTCAAGGCGGTTCCGCCTGTGACGGCGTCCTGAACCTGATTCTCTTGAGTCAAGTGAGTGAATCTTCTTCAGCCTGTTTCCAACGAAGCTGAAATCTTTCAAACACGGCTGAAAAATTATGAAATCATGTTTATTTTCTTCTTGTTTGTAGTGAAGTGACTGGAGCCATTCATTCATAAACTATCTTACAACAAAGTACTTTGTTTGGAAACCGTCTTGAACATCTTCACTGCACTGACAGTTTAAGTGTTTAGGATTTATTCGTGGAAAGAATTAAATTGAGGATTTTTTTCTGTTTTCTGGTTCCAAAATTTCAAGAACTCTTGATATGACTGTTTGTATCTTTAAAAAAAAAAGAAAAAGACAATGCCAAGTTCCAAAGTGTTTGAAACAAATGGATTTGCGTTGGAAACATGTTGAAATATTAAGACACAAAGACCAGGATGCACTTACAGACAAAAATGACTTGTGCTGTTATTCAACTCCACAAATTAGCTTCCACTTAATTAGGATTATGTCTCGTCAGATGAATAAGAAAAAAGTGCCACGTTCTGATAAAACATACTTAGTAATTTACAACGAATGGCTTATAAAAGGTTAATAAAGGGCAGCTGAAAAGACAAATCAGGCTAAGCTAAAGGCGGATAAATTGCTGAAGTATACAGCAATAATAAATTACTTATAAACAATTAATAAAGCCTGAATTTATCAATTTTAAACTACTCTTAAAGTATCCCTCATTTTTGCAACTGACTCAAACTTCTCAGAGGACCGTCGCCTTAAGTGCTTGAATATGTGAGTGATGTCCCGTCTTTCCAAGCCAGAGAGCGTCTCATTGCATTCACCCGGTGACAACATCACCAATCTGTCCTCCTGCACGCCACACGCTGTCGAACACACACACACACACACACACACACACACACGTGCGTGGCCGTATATCTGACGGCGTGTTGTGTTTGTATCTCTCGCCGTGCCAGCTTTTCCCCCGGAGCAGCGTTTGTGCTGGTAATCTGTCACATGAGCCCGTCTCATCAGAAGCATGGGAACGTTTTGGAGCTGCGAAACAGAGCGGCAGGATAACACCCCCTAAAAGCCGCCCGCTCCCCTCTCATTGCCCCACGGCTCAATCCCAACTATCTCAAATCTCTCTCCTTATCTGCTCTTCATTATTGTCGAAGCTTGACGGGCACTTGACAGCTGAGAAAAATACCCCAAACCGGGCCTGACCTGGCTGTCAGTGCATACCTGCAGCTCCCCCCAGAGGCCGGCCCCCCGCTCAGGTTGTGAAGTTTTTTTTTTTTGTTTTTTTTTTAGCAAGTGTGGCTTTTGAATTTTGGCTTTGATGATAAACTTATTTTCCTTGTCTCTGGCCCATCTGTTCACGCTGTGGAGCTCTCAGACGGCCTCCAAACATCCACTTTTATATCATCATTCTCACTGCTGACCTGTCCTCTCACCAGCCCCTGCAACAATTACAGCTGAATACCCCATGCAGGTGTGTGTGTGTGTGTGTGTGTGCGTGTGTGTTTGCCTGTTACCAAGTAGAAAAGAGAAGTAGGCAGGTGGTGTGAAAGTGTGTGTTGAAGCTGTATTGGCATTCACACGCCAGTGGATGAAAGCGGCGGCGCTGTTAATAATTGAAAGAGTACTTAACGACAGGAGCGCTGCCCTCGCAAGACAGCTTTTAATAACTAGGAAGGTTTCATATTTCTAGTTCTCCTCTTTTTCATCTCTGCCCCCTCCCCTTCTGCCGCCACCCCCCCCCTCCACACACACACACACACACACACACACACACACACACCTCCTGCCCGCTCCTCTCTTCTTCTTTAGAAGCTTTCTCAGCTCTATTCACGGGAGCAAAGGAACGCCGCTGAAGAAGCGTCTGTCTGCCTTTTAAAAACATAGTGGAATAAAGGTGTGTGTGTCTTTGTGTGTGTATTGACACAGTTAAAGTGGGCCACATTGTGCTGGAATGGATAGCGTACCATACCTATTGACAGCGAAGTCTATTTATTACGTCTTCCGCATTATCCCTCTGTCCCTGCTGTCTAGTTGAGAGATATGTATTTGTTTATGGAGGCGCTCTGTCTCTACTCTTAATGCGCTCGCCGCTCACCCTCATTAATTCGCTTGATGGTCTTTGATTTGCCGGGCATCACTAAGTCGCATTAAGAAATGTATTTCCCAGCTCTTACTTAACGACGCTTCCAGAACCAACGCAATTAAATGCACATTTAAATGCTCGAGGTTTCCCTCTAAATTCATGAGCGGAGACAGGCGCTTGATTAGTGCCCTGCAGAAAATTAAGCAGCCGGAGAAAGGTGATGCTGAGCTTTCATTTTCTTTTTTTTTTTTTTTTTTGTTGGTGAATGCCACCTTCTTCAGTGCACTTCCTTTTTGATAGCATTACACTCGTGCTGATAATAGGAAGCTAATAAAGGCTTTTGCAGTCGTATTTTATGCAGAGAACGCTGTCATGACTAATTGTTCTCCAATAGGTTGTGCTAAATATGAATTCTAGCCACGCTTGGTTTAAAAAATATTGACTTATGCATTCATTTTCTTTACATTTTCTGCATATGATTTCCTTTCCCACTTAGTAAGATCCAGCCGTGCATCATTTCGGTTTGATTTGCCAACATTTTAAGAATCATCCCAGTAAAATGAAAAATCTTTAAGTTATTCTGGATGTTCCAGAGATTTTTTCCCAGCAACCATTTCTTCAGCAGAAAGTAGTCCCAGTGGAATCTGTTGACAATGAGTCTTATCCGGAGAAACAGGAAGACCGTCCGTCCGTCCATCTCCATTGTGTTGGGTAGAGGCAGAACCTGGACAAATAAAAGCCAGAAAATGTCTGCATGGCTATTTTTTTTCACCAATAGTAGGAAAGTGTTTTTGTCTTCTGACCCTTTAACTGTTCCAGGATACACTGGATGCCAGGCAGGAAAACAACCTGGAGACGTTCCCAGTCCATCTGAAAGCCTGACACTGACACACATTCACACACACACTCTGGGCAAACTAGTGTCTTCTGTCCACCTGTCTGGCATGAATGTAACCTTAACAAGCAGAAATAAACAGTGGTTTCTTAAAGGTCCCATCCAGTCTAAAGGTCTCTGTCCATGTGTAGTGTGATTATAGATCAGCTCTAGCTTCTATATTAATACTGTGAAAGTATCAAAGCCTCAGTCCACAGAGAAATGCACACAGCCTGTATTCAGAAACTGAGCCTTAAAACCAGCCGTCAGGACTTCCTGTAACTTTGTGATGTCACAACAAAGCAGTCACCTCTCATAGCCATGTACCAAGGCCCGCCCACCCGGTACTCACCATCCAACCTTGCAGGATTTGGTTTCTCTGGGTGTTTACCTGGATACATTTATTAGATCACTCAGACAACATTCAGCCAATCAGAAGAGAGGCTCAGAGCCTCCTCTCTTCTGATTGGCTCACCAACCTGTTGTTACTAGAGCTCCAGAGAGAAGCCCGAGAGAGGAGATGTAAAACTACATTGATGATTTTTGCTTCTTAAAACCACAAATATCTCTTCTTACGGATCAAAAATTTAAATAAAACACAGAAGAAGAGGAAAATATGGATTTATGAATAATAGATAAACACTGGTGTGAGTATTAGTGAGTATTTTACAGACCTTAGATTCACCACAGGAGGCTGCTCCTCAGCAGCTGCTCTCTGCAGTCATATACTGCCATTCTGTATGTCAGCACACGTGACATGACACTCATCTATACGGACTATAAAACATGAATCCTGTCCGCCTGTGTGTTAACTAACAGTCAACCCAGCGGACGACCGAATGAAGATATACATAGAGGTTGTTAACACACTTTTGATGGCTTTTTTTCCCCTCCTCCAATTTGTGCTCACTCATCTCATTTGCATATATCCATACCTCTTGAGCTCCGCCGTTGAATGGGCCTAATTGAATAGTTGATCACATATTAATCTAATTAGTGTGGTTCAGTCGTGGTCATTGTGTGTGCTGAATTCATTCCTTCTGTCTTGTTATTGTGTTCTCTCAGGCCGGAGGCTGTCAGTGGCCCCAGATGGTTTACTGTAGCTAGCGCTGCTGATCTAAGTGGGAGCTTCTCCCTTTGTCTCCGGATCAGACTTCCATACTGCACTCTGATCACAGCTATGACAGAGAGGGAGGGAGGGAGGGAGAGAGAGAGAGAGAGAGGGGAAACATGGGATCAAGAGGCAGTGTTTAAAATAAAAAAAGTTGGGGGGGGGGGGGAAGAAAGGGAGAAAGGAAGAGGCAGAGAAAGAGAAAGATAGGACCATTACCGTCAAGGGTGATCATCACCATATCCGAGTTTTCCATGAAAAGGCAACAAGTGGAGCCTAATGGAAAATATGCAGATGTATGTAAATGTGTGTTGGATGGGTCGCCCAGAGGCCCGGTGGGAGATTAAAGCTCTTCGGGATGAAGAGGGCTGTGGAGGAGACTAGCACTATGAGCTCAGTGCTGCCATATTAAACAGAGAAAACCAGCCGTGGACCAATTCTAGGCCTTGTTGTCAAGTTCATCCCCATTAATCTCACAAATAGATTCACGCTGATGGCAACAGACTCTGAAGTGATCTGTCAAGCCATATTGGAGGCCGGCGGTCCATGATTGACATCTTTAATTTGATAGTATCTGTGTGAAGATGGAACATCTGTGGTATCAGATGCGGTTACTGTTCTCCACACAGGGGCCCCTCCTCCAGGGCCCCTCTCTGCGTGGATTTGATGGATGAGATCCCAGGGCCGCTATTTCACACTGTTGATCGGCCCGAAAGTGAGTCCAGCGGAAAGCGAATGAGAGAGTTGAGGTGGAGGCAGTTAAGACTATACCCTCAAGCTCTCCACCATTCACGCTCCACTTCCACATTTGATCCACGGCAGTCTGTCAACCTGAGTCTGCAGCTGCTGGGACGGAGGTGTTGCAGGGAGAGTTACAGATGCAGTACAGACTGAGCAAATTGAGCGAATGGGATGAGGCAATTCAGGCTTCCGAGGTTACAGAAGGAGCCCTGGAAGTATATAAAGTCATATGTGGTATGAGAAGTAACTGGCAGATGAAGCTTCGGATGGGCAGGACAAAACCACAGATTGAATCATCAGCACAAAAGGTGAGCTACCGCTGTGGAAAAATATCTGCGTCTTCAATAAAATGCCAAATGTACAAGTGTGAGATCAACTGTGACTCACAAGGAGCAATTTTTCTTTGTGAGAAACATCCAATTTCTGATCTTCAGATTCTGCTTTGTGGCTCACGGAGGCTAAAGTTTTCCTTTTATAGAAACCAGATGAAATATTCATCAGTTTTACATCAGTTTACATTTGGATTCTGGGTCAGTTTTCAGATTAATTCACAAACACTGTAGTGTAGTACATCTCTGCTCTATATGATCGCCTTTTTCTTTATCGCCAGACTAAACGTTTACCCTCGACGTTCTCCAGCGTAAGTGAACATTTAGTGCCAGACACGGCTGTGGCACGTAACCGCCCCACCCCCCATGTAAAAGTCGTTGTCAGGGACGCTCAGGCTGTTCCACGTCCGGCCATCTGCAAGATTTTTTTGGGCGTGTGGCCGGCTGCCATTCTTGGAAGCTGTTATAACGGGACGTATGTGGCAGCTCTATACATGGCGTCTCTGTCTTAAAGCAGCTCTGCGTTGGCAAGTGTTAAGTGTCAAATGTTCACATCCATTCAGCAGTATTTAGCAGCATCATAAATCTCCACTTTACTGTTAAACATACCATCCTTGCTCCGAGAGTACCTATAAATCAATACCCTGACATTTTCAACCTCGCCCTCCCTCCACCCTGGTGGAAGACTCTCTCTCTCTTTTGTCCGACTTGTACTTTTTTAATGTAACTGTATAATGTTTTAGCCTCAGAGCTTAATCAAGTATGTTTTCAAGACAAGCAGAGAGAGACCGTGAAGTGTTTGGGTTATCACGGGTCAATTGCATCTCTCTTAGTCTCATTCTCTTGAACCCTATTAGAGCCGAGCGGGGGCAACGCTCTGTTTAATTCTTGTTTCATGTTGGTTGTTAGCCCGGCAGTATTAGCTTAATACATTCATACTGAGAAAGCTGTATTGACTCGTACGGCACCGAGCTTCCTGCTGTTTAAATCTCTAACAGACACAAAGAGGCAGACGGCACAGCTGGACTTTAGCGCCCTTGTAAATTCCCTTTATGCTTTGCCACAGATTACCTTCCCCTCTCTTAACTTTCCCCAAATACACTCTGTTCGGTGTGCGTGTCCTTTGCTGGGACTTTTATTGGAAATGCTCCTTCTGAGCAAACGACTTTGTTGGGAACCGTTCCTGACAGTGGAAATAACCTTGGCTCGCCAGTCTTTTACTTTTTTTTCCTTTTCACTCGCCTCATTCTGTCACACTCGGCTCTAATCTCGCCGCCTGTCTCTCTTTCTCGTCGCACACCAGCTGTATCGAGATGAAGTCAAACAAGATGTGATCGGCCTAATGTGATTCTCATGTATCAACAGACTCTCGCTCTCGTCTGTTTTTAACTTACATAACCTCCACACACACACACACACACACACACACCCCCCACCCCCCAACCCCCACCCTTTCATTCTTCTCAAACAACGCCGGGACTCATTTTTCCTACTTTTGAGGCATGTTGTCATAAAGTGGCAGCGTTTTGGGACTTCTTCGCTGTATCCATGGAGAAAACCAAACAGTGATGATTAAGCCACAAGCCCAGGTTCAGGCATGGAGCCAGCCACTGATTAAGGCTATTACTTCATAACTAGGCACTGCTGTTTTCTAGGAAAACTCAGAGCATGACATACACCAATAAAGAAATCTTTACAAGAGCTAATGGTGTGCAAGCAGACGAGAGGTGCTTCACTTCGGAGTGTGTCTTTCGGTGTGTGTGTGTGTGTGTAAATATGCGGGTGTGGTAAAGACATGACAGTCCCCGGGGCTTCAGACCACTCTGTCTGGACGTGCTCTCGCAGTGCCGCCTTCTTTAATGGTATTCCTCTGCACATCTACTCTCCGTTACTTCCATCCATCCTCTCATCCCTACATTCGTCCCCTTCCCTCATCCTCTCCGCTCTGCTTGTTCCGAGTACACGGGACTTTCACCGCTTTGTCGTCCGTCCAGCTGTAATCAGTCCAGGAGTCCTGGACGGTTCGGACGAGAACTGAAGTCTATAACAATCAAAATCCTGCAGTCCATTTATGTTTTCAAGTTTAATGCCTGAATAAAGAGCCTGGATTTTTATATATATATATATATATATAAAACTTACTCAATACTGTAAGAAAAAGTTGCAGCTTTTGCTTGAGGCAGAGTGAGTTTTTTTTTTTTTTGTCAATAAAGAAGTTATGCAATAAATGTCAAGGGAACTATACTTGTCAAATAAATGACACAGCGACATTTGCAGGCAGGAGCTTTCAGTGAAATCACTGTCCACTGCAACCTCCCCACAAATGTCACCCCCTGTTGTAGTTTACAGTGACAGGAGGAGAGATCTGCAGGCTTCCACATTAATGCTCTCCACAAGTAATTACTTTTAACTTTTAACTTTTAACTGAGCATGTTTACATTGTTGTATTGCCCATGCACATGCACATGTACAGCATCAGGCTTTCATTATGATTTTGTGATCAACAAACATCCACCGTCACCAGAAAAACAGGAACCATTTAGTCCACTTAGTGGTAGCGGGCGCCATCGCTCAGTTGGTAGAGCAGGTTTGCCACTGGTTCCCCCCACACACACACACACACACACACACACACATACACACACACACACACACACCCACCCCACCCCACCCCCCCAGGCTGGGTTTGATGGAACGACATTCAGTCCACTTCAGGAGCAATTTACTGCATGTGGTTAATTCACCTACTGTGATTGTCAAAGTTTCAGAAGTAATCTCGTTGGTTTGACATTAAGTGAAATCATGCTGATGTCAAAGCCTCTACTGTGCTGCGTCTTTTCTTTTTATCGTGGGGCAACGCTCCTTTATCACAAAACCCACAACAAGCTCTTTTTTCTGCTTTTTTTTTTTTGCACTTTCCCTCCTCTGAGCTGCGGTTATCTAACTGTACGCAGTCTCCTACATGTGAAATTGAGCAAGCCCACTAGAGACGTTCTCATAGGGTCTGGAGTGGGACTTGTCCACCAAGTGGGGGTAATTATGCAAATCCCTGCCTCATCCTCATTGGCCGGGGTCAAAGCTTTGATATTAATGATTAAGGAGCGATAGAGTGACAGCAGAAGAAGAAGAAAAAAGGGGGGATTGTGTGGGAGTGTAAGGGATTTGAGGAAAAGTCTCCTCTACCGCACACACCCGATGCACCGCGTCACATGCACACATAACACACACGAGTGCACGGGGTGTGTGTGTGTGTGTGTGTGTGTGTGTGTGTGTTCGTTTTTCCCTCTTCAGTCTTCCCATGTTCGTGCCGCTCTGGTATGTGTTCAGCAGGGGAAGAATCAAGCCCTTTATCTCTCAGCAGTCAACACTTCCCGTTTCCACAGCGACACGCTGCTGCGTAGCTGCAGCATCTGGGTTGTATCCGTAGCGACCCCGGATCCCTGACAGGCCGTAATCTGAAGTCACAGGCCGCAGCAGGGCAGATTCTGTTCTCTTTCTGTGTCTATGATCTTTTACTTCTATCCTCAAGAGGACCAAATGCCTCCACAGAGATAAGAAAAGATGAGCAAATTCCATCAAAGTGGAGACATTTACTGAACCTCCGTGTGGGGATTGGATTTAAGAATACAGTTAAGAATTTAAATGAGACTTAGGCTAAAAATAAGGTTTAAAAGAATTCTTGGAGAATTGGTGTATTAGTTGACATACTGTTACTTTTCAAGACAACACTCTTGCAAATG